>NC_083585.1:50591342-50902770 GCF_027579695.1 Neoarius graeffei
CGCAGTTATTCAGAGGATGTTAAAACGATTAACGGTATTTATTTATTTCGGCTTAGTTCAGTCGACTCAAAATGCCATAAATAAGGACCTTTATTCCAAAACACTGCATGTGTCTCCAAATTTATTTATATATACAAAAAAAATTGTCACATCATTTTAAGTAGACTTTAAAATGAAGCATAGAGATGTGTATGATCTACTAAATATTTACTAGCCATTATGTGTCTGTAGGGAATGTGACACTCACCAGCCACTTTATTAGGAACACCTATCCACCTGCTGTTTGATGCAGTTCTCTAATCAGCCGATCCCTTGACAGCAGCACAATGCATCAAATCATGCAGATACAAATCAAGAGCTTCAGTTAATGTTCACTTCAAACAAAAGAATGGGAAAAATTGTGATCTCAAATTGTGGCTTTCACTGTGGCATGGGTGTTGGTTTGAGCCAGATGGACTGGTTTGAGTATTTCAGAAACCGCTGATCTCCTGGGGTTTTCACACACAACAGTCTCTAGAGTTTACACAGAATGGTGCGAAAAACAACAACAACAACAACAACAAAACACTAAGTGAGTGGGCGACAGTTCTGTGGATGGAAACAAATGCCTTGTTGATAAGAGAGCTCAGAGGAAATAGCCAGATTGGTTCGAGCTGCCAGGAAGGATATAGTGACTCATAGCAACTCTTTATAACCGTGGTGAGCAGAAAAGCATCTCAGCATGCAACAGCAGAAGACCACATTGGGTTCCACTCCTGCAGCCAAGAACAGGGATCTTAGAATCAAGAACAAGTTCCTATTAAAGTGGCCAGTGAGTGTGTGTGTGTATATATAAATTGTGGTGGAAAAGTGTAATAAAAAAACCTCCAGTCTGTTAAGAAGGAACAAACAGAAATTAATTGATTGAAAAGATTAACTCAGTGTATACACCTTGCAAGGGAGCTTTCTCAAAGAATTTCACCCAGAGAGATATGGCACCCTTGTTTTCCCACACGCATCGTTATATACTTGTAAAAATAATAATAACACAAAAGATATCTTCTTGGTGTCAGGGTGTCCAGCCTCAGCACCCTCTCTATCACAAAACACTGTCTCTGCATGTTCGCATGTTTTCCTAATCAAGAAAATAGAACATAAACGACATTCTTAAACAAGAGACACGGTGTCTGACCTTCCAAATATCTAAGAAAATTATATTCTTCCCCTACACAGTGTCTTTTAAAGCTTACTTTTCGAAAGACCACTAAAAGCATAGGAATAAAGCTAAAAATTTGATTTTCCTCAAAAAATTATATATATATATATATTACACAGCTGCACCAATATGTGCAGTTTATCGTTGAGTGATATACACGCCACCATGTAACGTTCTTTATATTATATGGACACATCCCCCCCCCCCCAAAAAAAGTAAATTAATCAAAAGAATTTTAATTTTGTCTCGGTTCTGACAATGCACATGCAGTCAGCGGGAATACATGAGGAGATGTCGTTAGAGTGAAATATTGGGAAATACGTCACTCAGATCCACAATGTATTTCCTCTGAAAAATGTGGGGTTTTCAACACAAGAAGATAAACTTCATGTCTTCAAGCCATCATGTGATGTTCTTTTAATTATATAGACACACTCACAAACAAAAAAAGTACTCAAATTTATCAAAACAATTAATAAATTTCCTCACAAGCGACATATAGAGATTTATGTAACAGTTTTAGTTCTCCATGTCCTGGATGTGGCTCATATGAAAATAAGCAGTAAAAACAAACACACATCTGGAGCAGTGTGCAGCCATGCTACAGGAGCAGTTGTGGAGCCTTGCTTAAAGCAGGGCGAGGGGAAAGTGCTGTTCATTCACTCCCCACCCACACATTTTCATGTTGGTCCGGAGAATCAAACCAGCAGCCTTTCAGTTCCAAACCCGCTTCTCTCAGCAAACCTGCCTTTAGGCCACAGCCGCCCCAATGATACTGATCGATTCTTTGCCTCTCTAGTTTAGCTGCGATTTATGGCTGCTTTGGAGCGAGTCAGAAATTGTTTAAAAGGAAAATGTGATTTCCAGCTGTAGTAATGTTGAGTTTATTCATCCTGAGGGCTGGTATAATGGGAAACTATTAACACACTGGATTGCTAATTTAGTGCACCAGTCAATATTTATTGGGAAACAAAATCATTGGCAGACGCTAAAATAACATGAGGGTTTGGTTTTTTTTTTAGTACGTGTGTGGGTTTTTTCCCCTTTTTTTTAATTATAAATCCATATATTTGGAATCCCCTTGACCAGTGTAGAGGAATGAGAGAATTTGAGGAAAAAGAGAAATTTGTATTTCTCAATGGAGGACAACACTAACCTTGAGCTTCATTTTGTTCTCAAAATTTCACATAGGACAAAGAATTCTGCTGTGTTTGTGTAAGTTCCAACTCAAATGCATGTATACATAATCCATTGTGTTTGGCACATGAGCCACAGATAATTCACATCTGGCTGCAGCCTGATGTAATTGATTTGAGCTGAAACTACGCGCCTCAAGGTGTTGGACTTTTACATGCAGCATTGGGTGCTCTTGACCATGTTTTTCTACTAAAGCTTTTGGATGTCATGCATGCTTATCTCAAGACTCTTATTCCTGATTCATCTGGTATCACTTAAGGTTTCTTTCTTCATGTCATCTCAGGGAGATTTTCCTTTCTTCTGGTTTACTCATCCAGACTTCTCTTTGTCGATTGTCTTGATAAAAGCACTGTACCAATATCATTAAATTCAAATTAGAATAAAAAAAAAGGATGAGAATCAGGGCACTGGCTGGAGCCTTCAAAAAACCAGAACAACTTTCATCTTTCCCTTCACATGTGGGAGACGGGTGTTGGTTTGCCATTGCAGAGTCGCTTATTTAAAGCTTTTCCAAGAATAGTTGGCAAAAGCTCTTGGAAAAAGAGAGTCGTCAGCAAAAAAAAGAGACTGTCGTCAGTGAAACCTGATGAGAAAGACAATTCTTGATGGTGTATAATTGAGGAGTTGCTAGAAAAGAGTGTCAAATTTGCACATTTATAGCTAGTAAGTGGATACAATTTCTCAGGGTTAGAAGTTATGTGCTTGCAGTGCACCATCTGTAATACTCAAGGTTTCCTTGCCAGCAAGACAACACCATAGGAACAATTTAAAAAGGGACATCTTGTTAGAACGGATTGGATATGTCCCTTTATTTTGTGACATGTCATTTTAAAAAAGGCTGGAGTCATTGTATTAAAGTTGGAAATAACAAGCCCTGGAGATGTAATTTCCAGTAGAGTTTTGTGACGGCCATAATTTAACACATGTAATATATTTCACAGCCTTTATTAGCATTGAAATAGTAAAGCCGTGTGTGGTGTTGCTGAGCTCTGCAGGGTAGTGGATCTTCCTGAATGGCATTGATGTAGAGCAGGCATTCTCAAAAAATTTTGGTCACGGATGTCATTTTAATTAAGGACTTAAAATTCTTGAGACCCCTCCAAAAAATATAAATCATAATCCTCGGTAAAAAAAGCAAACAAAAAAACCCCAACAGTCGTCATTATTTAATTAAAGCAACACTAGGAATTAATTTTACCGTAAATTAACAGTTTCAAAATCATTTTGATGGTACATTGACTTGTATTAGGGAGAATAGCTTGTCTTCCATTCCATATCCACACTCAGTTTGGCAGTTATAGCTCTGCATAACTCTGACAGCGTGTCCCTGAGACCTCTCACGAGAGCTACATAATGCGTTACAGCATCATGAGAACTGTGTAATGCAGTGAAAACATCATCATGTTTAATGGTACAGTGGGAACTCTGAAACACTTTATGGCACTCCGGCCAGCTTCCACAAATCAGCCAGCAACACCACCTATAAATATTAGCTAAATCGGTCTTCTCAGTACGGACATCATGGCAATTGAGGTGAAAAGACCAAAGAAGATGCTGTCAGAGAAAGCCAGGAAGAGACTGAATAGCTGTTCTTTGTCCATTAGCATCCCCCAGCATTAGATAGTAGATGTCAGTGTTAGTATGGTTCTGGTTATGTTAGCTTAGCTTAGCATACACATTAATAAATTTAATGTGCCGTTTAGATTGTGGGCATACACCGCCACATATAACATGAATATTGTATGTTTCAAGCTCAAAACAATGACCTTACCTGCAAGGCCTATGTGCTGCCAGAGTCACTTGTAAAAGGACACTCTGATTCATCTCAGAGTGCATTGGACACTGGGGTTTGGTTTAAACTGGGCTTAATACAAATGAGTTTTAAATAGGCATATTTAACAGTTATTCCACGAAATCGAGTCGTACATGAGCTGATAGCTGATGAGGCGCGTAGCACCAAGTTGGCTATAAGCCATTTACGATGAGATTGAGTGGAATAACTGTTTTATTCTATCCACATTCACCAGACTTTGAGAAACAGAACATTTTTATTTTTATTTGTTGCAAATTCGATAAATAAAAACTTACAAAACGTCCGACAAAATCATTTCCGCTTAGAATGTAAAAAAACTGGTGAAATGACAGTAGCAATTTGTGAAAAATGCAATAATAATTCTTGAAAAATAAAAAAAGAAATGTTCTTACAATCAAATACTTTCCATATTTTGTTGCTTTTTTGTATTTTTTTGGGTTTTCTTCTTTATGGTTTTCAGCTGGTAGCAAACCAACTTAAAGGTGCATTACCGCCACCGACTGGGCTGGAGTGTGGAACAGGAGATACTGGGGGGGACAAAAAAAAAAAAAAATCCTATATTCTTTAATATTCTTACATTTCTGTTTCTTTTAAATACTTGATATAAATTTTTGGGGTTTTGTTTTCAAGTAGAGGTTTTATTTTGTCCTCAGTTGGTTCAGCAACACACTCTGCCATTTTGTTTTTCTCTACTCAGGGTATATGAGCTGATATCCTAGTACTAGAGTAGCCAATCAGAGCACGTGATTGCTTATATCCAGTGAATGTGGATAGAATAAAATGATATATCAGGCGGTGATAAATCATGAGACAAATTTATGACCTTTGAAATCAATTAACTAAAAAAAAAAAATCATGATTATTACCAGGCTGCATTATCTCTTCGTCTTTCCTAGCTGTAATTTCATTGTTAAGGCAACAGAGGGTGCATGTGACTTCACCAGAGGCAGAAGTAACACAGTGCTAATGCTGTGAAAATATGCATACACACACACAAACAAACAGATGTAAAATAGGAAAGAGCTGTTGTGTGATTGATTGTCCAAACAGATTTAACAAGAAACCAGTGCTCTCATTTTACAGACTGCCGAAAGCTAAAGAAAAGAGAAGCAAATTGAGGTAGTACAAATGTTCAGAAAGGTTTATGAAGAAAAGGTCTGTTTGTGATGAACTTTTTTCATTTATAATAAAAGGAATATTTTAATTAACAGGCTGCTATATTTTACTGGAACCTTCTCCAATGTGGATAAATTACTAATGGTTATTCAGAAAAAAACAATTAAAAAATTAACAAAGGGAATATTTAAGTTAGCCCTGTGATGACCTGGCGACTTGTCCAGGGTGTACCCCGCCTTTCGCCCATAGTCATCTGGGATAGGCTCCAGCTTGCCTGCGACCCTGTAGAACAGGATAAAGCTGCTAGAGATAATGAGATGAGAATGAGATTTATTTTTAAAAAATACTGTGAGAAAATTGAATCATGAACCCAATATCGTGAATCAGATCAAAAGGTTGAAATGAATGAATCATTCTATACCGAGTTTTACATTTTATTTTTAAACTCATCTCATCTCATTATCTCTAGCCGCTTTATCCTGTCCTACAGGGTCGCAGGCAAGCTGGAGCCTATCCCAGCTGACTACGGGCGAAAGGCGGGGTACACCCTGGACAAGTCGCCAGGTCATCACAGGGCTGACACATAGACACAGACAACCATTCACACTCACACCTACGGTCAATTTAGAGTCACCAGTTAACCTAACCTGCATGTCTTTGGACTGTGGGGGAAACCGGAGCACCCGGAGGAAACCCACGCGGACACGGGGAGAACATGCAAACTCCACACAGAAAGGCCCTCGCCGGCCCCGGGGCTCGAACCCAGGACCTTCTTGCTGTGAGGCGACAGCGCTAACCACTACACCACCGTGCCACCCTATTTTTAAACTATCCCATCAATCAATTTTATGTGCAAGGAATCTACATCATGGTTAGTAACAAAAAAATAATAATAATAAAAAAAAACCCTCCTCAAGTGACCCGATATGCTCTTTGCAATTATGGTATGGCGTTAGTTCAAAAATTCTCCCTCAAATGTAATCTGTCTCCACGAACATGGAAAGAAATGTTTTTTTACTACATTTCATCTTTGAAAGAAACTAAGGTCAGACATCAATGGCAACTTGAGGGATTTTTTTAAAAACTTCCTGTCATTAAGGCTACCATTTATGCACTTTTGCATGAAATCAAGAACTCCCCAGAAAGGAGTTTCTTCACTGCCACAGTGCATTCATTTGTTATATTTGGCTGAATTAGTCAGGTCATCCAGTTTAGCTAGTGTTTCCCAATCTGGTCCTCGAGGACACTTGAGACAGCCCATATTTGGGGAAATACTGAGCTAAATGGTATCAATATCCGAAGGACTAGGCAGAGGCAGAGAGTGTGACTTATGAAGAGGAATGATGAGAAAGTCCGTGTTGACTGGCTTCAAGCTAATTGGTGGCTCTAAACTGACTGTAGGTGTGAATGTGAGTGTGAATGGTTGTGTGTCTCTATGTGTCAGCCCTGTGATGACCTGGCGACTTGTCCAGGGTGTACCCTGTCTCTCACCCATAGTCAGCTGGGATAGGCTCCAGCTTGCCTGCGACCCTGTACAGGATAAGTGGCTACAGATAATGGATGGATGGTTTTAGTCCTTTTGCAAGTGAAATTTATGAATTTGTACCTGTATAAACAATATTATTTGTGGCACTTTTTATGATACAGCTGGTCTCAGTGCAGCTTTATAGCCCAGGTGTACCCAGATATTCGACGTCTAAAGTCTGGCGCACACGGGCAATTTTCCGTCACTTGGTCATGCAACTTTTTGATGCAAGCGAAAAATTGCTTTGTGTGTGGATATTTGCAACCATGTTTTTTTTTGTTGTTGTTGCTTGCGACAGATCGCAGGTACCAAATATACTTGATATTCTGCGACAAAAAAAATCGCCAGTTGTTCACTTGTTGCAGAGATATCAACGCATGTGCATATCTGTGCAGTAATGAAGTGATCACCTCCAAAGGCTAAGCTAATCCCCACTCACAAAGTAGTCATATGATTTCCATGTGATTTGCATCCCCCTCCCTAAATCACCCACTGTTTGCAGATAACACGCACACACAGCTACCCAAGAGGGGAAACTTGCGTCCAAAAATCGCAATACGCTTGCAACGAGAAGTCGCTCATGTGTGCCGGGCTTAAGAGATGAACCTACAATCCAAGACGATTACAGTGTCAAACTTGACTGTCTCCTGGGGGCTAAACCAAAATCGCAACATATTGCTGAAGTGGAGGATATAGTGGTAAATGCCATTCAATAAGTACTCAAGGAGGCTATGCCGTCCAAAAAAAATTGTGACAAAGTAAAAAAAAAAAAAAAAAAAGGACAAACCAAGTGTATCAAGAACTAATCCAACAACATCATATGGATCAAGAGCTGATAAAAAGAAAGTCATTGGCTCATGACAAAGCCACATACGAAGTTAAAAAACTGCCTACTTCCAAATTAAGGCAGACTAACTGAACTTTGCAAGTCAGCCGTGTGATGCTGAAGAAGAATTCAGATTGATGAAACAGCACACATCACTGCCATGAATAAACACACCATTGATTCCACCTGGAAAGTTCGAGGAACATTTCTCCAAACGCTTTGGTGCTTGTACATACGAGCCACAGCTAGAACTTGAAAATACAGAGATCTGTCAATATATATTACTACCAGATGATCTACCAACCATCAGCACTATGATCTCCGATTGTACTGGAGTTGAGGGCGGCATGAAAAGGCTTAAGAACAGCAAATGCCAAGGCACTTGGCCAAGGCACTGATAAGATATATAGAGAGCAACTGAAATACTCAAAGTTGACAGGGCTGCTGAAATATACAGGGTGTTTCAAAAAAATGTATATTGTTTGAGATGTAAATATCCCAGAAACTACATAGTCCAGGCAAATGAAACTGAACAGGCTTAATGTTGAGCAATATCAGATTTATTCCTCAAAATTTGAATGAGAAATTCAAAAGATAGGTGGATTCCATGAACAATTTCACAAATTTTCTTTTTTTTAAAGATATTTTTTGGGCTTTTTCACCTTTATTGGATAGGACAGTGTAGAGACAGGAAATGAGCAGGAAATGACCTCAGGTCGGAATCGAACCCGGGATTTATGGTATGGCGCCTTATCCACCTGAGCCACGACGCCCCCTTGATTTCACAAATTTTCAATATTCACGAACCCGCTTGCTCGACCGTCTCTTCTGATGCCGGTGGTCATCCAGATCCTTTTGCCCTGCTGTACACACAGATAGCCTTCCTCTTTGAACTTTTTGTGCTGTGTCCAAATCTGCATTATAATTGGTGGATTTTTAGAGGATTCTCTCATAAACGCACCCTGCACAGTCTTGTTCGACTGTGTTCGAGTGTACTCTAACACACAAAACGCCTTTTCTTTTCCAGTGAATAACATTTCTATATCTAAAAAGATAAAAACAAAAAACATTGAACATAAAATTTTGATCTGTTTCCACGCATGCTGTTAAAATTTGAGGTCAATTGAACAAGAACTGGCAACTTTATTAGATTGTGAAATGATATCAGAGTTTTTGAAACACCCTGTACATCTCAAATAACATCAATTTTTTTTTAAACACCCTGTATAATGGGTCCCATTACATAATAATGGGGGCCCATAACATAATAATGAGACCCATAACATAATAATGGGGGCAGCCATGGCTTGAAGGTTAGAGAAGCAGCCTTGGGCCCAAAGGGTCACTGATTCAATTCCCGGGACTGGCAGGACAAATGTGAGTTGAGTTAAGTGAATGAGCGGCACTTTCTCTGCCCTCTGTTTCATGGCTGAAGTGCCCTTGGGCAAGGAACCTAACCCCCAACTACTCCCTGGGCAAGAATATAGCTGCCCACTGTTCTGGGTATGTGTGTGTGTGCTCATTGCTCGCTTGTGTGTGCATGTGTGTTCACTACTTCTGATGGGTTAAATGCAGAGGAGGAATTTCACTGTGCTTGAGTGTTTGCTTTATGTACATCTGCATTTATCCCAACAAGCCTGGGTTTTAACATTTACAGATAAGGGGTTTTTTTTGTTGGGGTTTTTTTTGTTTGTTTTTTGGATAGTGAGTGCTTTGGCAGCAAAGTGTTTCTCAATCTTCTGCCAAAAACATTCCCACTGAACCAGAATTTGATGCAAAATGAAAATGCTTAGCGTTCCCACCTGGACTGCCGTGAACTTCAAGTGGTTCGATCAATATGCAGTAGAAAGTGAATTTGAATGGAATGCTGAGAATTAAACACTGTTGACAGAAAACAACTTACTGTACATATCTTCTTTGTCGTGTTGTATTTGTGTTACTTGCATTGTGTTACACATTCTTTATATTGTACTTGGTTTCTCTTACCTGTGTCGCTGTGGAAGTGTCTTTTGTCAAACCCTTTGCTGCTGTTATGTATGGAATAAAGTACAATGGTGTATGCTATCATAGGAAAATAATCAGCGACAGGGTGGTATAGAGAAATTTATTATTATTATTATTATTATTATTATTATTATTATTATTATTATTTAAATGTTACTAGACAGTGGTCCAGATGCTTATATTTTTTCTCCAGATCATTAGTAGATCACCAAAGTCCATGAGTAGGATTCCAAGAGAGTATAATTTGCCCTGTTGTCTAGAACAAAGGATTTGTTTCTATCAAAAACATATCCTCAGGGTTTAGGGCACTAGGTCAGGGACTAAAGAATACTATTGAGCTAAAACTCTGTTAAAGGAGGTTAGTACAGCATGAAAAGTAAACAGATAGGTCAATTCAAGTGTGTGGTGAAGAAGTAGGTTGTTTAATTGAGAAGTATTTTTGTTATATTTCTTAAAATTCTCTTTACATCCTGACAGTAATGAATAAATCAAATGCTCTGACAATAAGTAAGTAAGTAAGTAAGTCTGTGGCAGGGCTGTAAAAACTCATCTGGCCTACCTGTCTGTCTACCTAATTACCTGCCTACTTCTACACACTCTGTCCACGCACTTATTCCCTGTGTCGAAAGTTGCTCACTCATTCACTACTCATACTCCCTATATAGGGAATTACTATATAGAGGACTATATAGTGAGCTCATTGGTAAAATTCATTCTCATCTCATTATCTCTAGCCGCTTTATCCTGTTCTACAGGGTCGCAGGCAAGCTGGAGCCTATCCCAGCTGACTACGGGCGAAAGGCGGGGTACACCCTGGACAAGTCGCCAGGTCATCACAGGGCTGACACATAGACACAGACAACCATTCACACTCACATTCACACCTACGGTCAATTTAGAGTCACCAGTTAACCTAACCTGCATGCCTTTGGACTGTGGGGGAAACCGGAGCACCCGGAGGAAACCCACGCAGACACGGGGAGAACATACAAACTCCGCACAGAAAGGCCCTCGCCGGCCACGGGGCTCGAACCCGGACCTTCTTGCCGTGAGGCGACAGCGCTAACCACTACACCACCGTGCCACCCTCACTGGTAAAAAAAAAAAAAAAAAAAAAACACTTTCGGACACTAGTCCGTCACGCTGGTATTTATGTCATTACTGTCGCACAATTAAAACATGCCAGATCAGTCGGCTGGTGGGTTTGCAAAATAATAAATACATGCATGTATTTTTGTGATAAATACATATTATACTGAGCACATTTCCCACATTAATCAATGCAAAGTACCTGCATCTTTCAGGTTTTTTTTAAATCAAGGCTGAATACTTTCTTCTTTGCTGCTGCCTTTTATTAATCAAATTTGAGACTTTTAATTTGATTTCTTTCAGCACGACCACAGTGCATGATGGGATATATTGCTTTAGTTAGTGACCATCGTTGTACACTGCTTTTCGTGATACATTGTGGGATACTTTGAGTGCACTATATAGGGTGTAAATAATCCTCACTATCGTTTCGGACAGCACTACAAAATGGTGTCCCCTCTATATAGTGCCCTATATAGTGAGTAGGGAGCGATTTCAGACACAGGGGTTGTGTGACCAGAGACTTCTACAAGGCTAGGCAGACATATTACTGACAGCTACAAGTACTTACAATAGCCATGTTTGTTGTTGAAATTCATTATGTTAAAGTTAGGTGTTTTCTTACATATGAATGAGACATAAAGACGCCGGAAATGACAACATTGTGCTACACTCCTTTCCCCAATGCTCGCTCTCTCTCTCTCTCTCATGAGCTCATCCTCCAGCAGTAATCAGGCAGTGCGCGTTCATGTGTTCTGGAGGAGTAGCTTTAGAAGGAGTGCTGAATGGAGGGGGTGAGATTTTTTTCAGTAGGATACTTTCCTGGGAAAAGCCATGGCCTAATTGTTAGAGAAGAAGTTTTAGGACCAAAAGGTCGCTAGTTCAATTCCCTGGATCAGCAGGAATAGCTGAAGTGCTCTTGAGCAAGGCACCTGGTCCCTAAGTTGCTCTGGGTATGTTGTATGTCGCTCTGGATAAGAGTAATGTCAAAATCTAGCTTACTCTTGCTGGTTTATCCAAAATTTCCTACAAGCAGCTGAATGTGCTTCAGGCAGAGCTCTAATTACCAAGTTATATCTACATGACCGAACTGAAGCCTACGATTTATTAGCATCATAACAATTAGAGACAGGGAGGAAAAGGAAATTCATCACCCAGACAACAAATGCATGACAAATTATCCTCTCTAAGACGGCCGGTAATGAGCTGCTATGGGGAAAAATTTGATGTGGACAGGTCCATCTGCTGTGAGAAGCTCGGATACCATATTTTGTAGCTACATGTCTATCAAAATGCCAAATTAATGCAAGCTTAATTAAAGAATATTTTATATGCAAATGAGCCCAGTTTTGATTATGCAGTTGCTGAATCTTAAGTGCCATTGTAAATGTGCATGTGAATGAGCAAGTGTGTGTGTGTGTGTGTTTCTTGGCAGCAGGGCTTGGAAGCACATGGTCAGCATCCGAGATCTGCCCACTCGGGCAATTTCCATGTGGAAATGTGAGTTTGTGTCTGCCTCAGGTGCTGCATTGTAATGGCCAAGAGGACTGTCCTAATGGAGCCGACGAGGAGCACTGTGGTCAGTGGTTTGTCACATATAAAAAAAATAAAGGGGGGAAAAAACCCATACATTTCACTTGATCGATATTTTTTCTTTTTAGTTCATAATGAAAAATGAGTGAATGCTATGAACTTGGACCAGATAGGAATTGATTTTTTTTTTTTTGCTAAAATTCCCTTATAATGGAAGTCGAAGGGCAGTTGTTCACCACAAGAAAGATTAAAGCAAAATATGTCTTTCTGTAAATCTTTCATGATTGACTGACTGATTGATTGCTAAGCTCTAGTCCATTTCAAAACCTTTCTGTTTCATGAACACTTCTTCACCAATGCATAAACTCACCACTCTTTAGCACTTTTTTCCTGACCTTGAGTTTGAGAAAGGCATTATATAAATGTAACTTATTATTATTTATTATAAAACTGTCCATGCCTGCTACTGAACTGACATTGCACCTTTCAGATGGTGAGCCAACTAAATGTGCCCATGTCACTGAGCTCTACTTGGTTACATAGGTGGCTGGTCACCAGACACTTGCCTCTAGATGTCACCCCTAGGCCAGTGGTGGGTCCCAGTAACCCTTATCTGAGCAGTGTACCCTTAGTAATTTTTATATCTTTCATGGAAATCTTTAGAATTGCCCTTTATCTGGACACTCATCTCAAATTTGTAAACCTAGGGTGGCCCTATTAAGAGCATTAAGCTCCAAGAGACATAACCCTGGATTTCACATGAAGCTCGAAATTTTGGGGTCATTACTGGGTCAACTCTCTCCCTTCACATTACCAATAGCAACCAGGGTGGGTGAAAGCTAACAAATGTTTCCTTTAAGACATGTAAAGCCAACATATCTTCTCAAACTGTTACTATATCACAATGCAGTGTAACATACACTGAGGAAAGCGCCATCTTCCCTCTTCACCATGAGTGTCCCTCTGATTGACACTAGAGAGACTAATTCCATGGCCAAATTTGGTCTCTTGGACAACCTCAAAGATGGCTTTGGCATTCTCAGGATTCAAACACATTATTTCCCATTGTGCCACTCAGGAACTGGAAACCATCTACCCTTTCAAACATGGTCACTACCATCATAGTAGCTTAAACAGTAAACATGAAAGTATCTCAGTTGGGATCTGATCATCCATAGAACCTAAGCAACTGGAGTTTCTTCAAAACTTTAAAATTACAGCTTTTGTAAAATATTGCTTATTGTCTGTCTCATCACAAGACATTCACTATTAGAGTGTAATAGCTGTAGTTTTAAATTCACCAGATGTAACCCCACATTATAAACATTTATTGACTAACCTCAATTACATATCCACATTCACTGGATATAAGCAATCATGCTCTCTGATTGGCTACTCTATTACTAGGCTATTAACTCATGTACCATGAGTAGAGAAAAACAAATTGGTGGAGTGTTTTGCTAAACCAACTGAGGATGAAACAAAAAAAAAAACTTTGCTTGAAAACAAACCTCCCCAAAATACAAAAAAAGCAACAAAATATGGAATGAAAGTATTTGATGGTAAGAATGGATCTTTTTTTTCAAGAATTATTATTATTTTTGTATTTTTCACAAATTGATCCTGTCATTTTGTTGGTTTGTTTACATTCTTCATCTTTAAGGATTAAAATTTGTTGAATTTTTTTAGACTGGTTCAAAAGCTCAAAGAACTTTGAAAATTACGTCACTGAAATGAGGTGGCATGGTGGTGTAGTGGTTAGCACTGTTGCCTAACAACAAGAAGGTTCTGGGTCCAAAGACATGCAGGTTAGGTTAATTGGTGGCTCTAAATTGACCATAGGTGTGAATGTGAGTGTAAATGGTTGTTTGTCTCTATGTGTCAGCCCTGTGATGACCTGGTGACTTGTCCAGGGTGTACCCCGCCTCTCGCCCATAGTCAGCTGGGATAGGCTCCAGCTTGCCTGCGACCCTGCACAGGATAAGCGGTTAGGAATAATGGATGGATGGATAGCTGAAATGTCCAAGGAAGAATTAAATAAATATCTAAAAAAAAACAATTTGTCGGCAAGACGGCACTTTCTACAAAAAAACAACACTAAAGTCAATTCGTGCAGTCATCGATAAGTTTTTAAGAAGTCCGCCTAAGCAGAAATGATTTTGTTGGACGTTTTGTCTCATCTCATCTCATTATCTCTAGCCACTTTATCCTGTTCTACAGGGTCGCAGGCAAGCTGGAGCCTATCCCAGCTGACTATGGGCGAAAGGCAGGGTACACCCTGGACAAGTCGCCAGGTCATCACAGGGCTGACACATAGACACAGATAACCATTCACACTCACATTCACACCTACGGTCAATTTAGAGTCACCAGTTAACCTAACCTGCATGTCTTTGGACTGTGGGGGAAACCGGAGCACCCGGAGGAAACCCACGCGGACACGGGGAGAACATGCAAACTCCGCACAGAAAGGCCCTCGCTGGCCACGGGGCTCAAACCCGGACCTTCTTGCTGTGAGGCGACAGCGCTGACCACTACACCACTGTGCCGCCCTGCAAAAAATAAATAAATAAAAATGAAAATGCGCCGTCTCTCAAAAGCCAGTGAATGTGGAGAACATTTATTCCACTCAATCTTGTCATACATGGCTGAAAGCCACATTGGCACAACGCACCTCATTGGCTATCAGCTCATGTATGACTCGATTTTGTGTAATAATTGTTAATTATTGCCCATAGACTTCCATTATATTTCTGAAAACAATCATTGTGTCACTGTTCTTGAAAAATATGATAGAGCCAAGCTATAGTGATCTCATGCTAATTTGGTCTTGACAACTGTGTTGCTTTTCTCAGAATCTGTTCATGTAGTGTAGATGTGTGTGACTGAACTTTTCTATATATATAGCTTGACCACGCAACACCAAATTGCTGATCCTCTCTGTGTCTTGTAGGAGATAACAGTGGCTGGGCCAATTTATTTGACAGGGTCATTCAAATATCGGTCCGGCGTGACCTGTCCAGAGACTGCTGTAAGAGTACACTTTATCTCATTTGCATGTATTACTACTATCTCAGAGGCATTGAAGAGCAATGGAATCAGTCTGAAGTTCTCGACAAGACTGTGTAGTAACAATTTTGTGTAGAAAATTTGTGTTTATGAAAAGCACTAAAGGGGAAATGAAATTTGATCAATATTTTTGTATAAGTTTTATTACTTTTCAAAAACTTAACATTTCATTCTTCCTGTCTTTTACTTTCATCTTTCTGTTCTCTCTCTCTCTCTTTTGTACACAGTTCTGCAGCAGTACCCAGATCGCTGTCAGTGCATTGAGCTGGAACTCCAGTGTGTGCGCATCAGTTTGAATTCCGTGCCGCATGTGTCATCCAATGTGACATCTCTGTATGTATATTTCATTGTCAGTTTTCACTAGCCTCCAGGGACACACTGTCATCCCCTGACGATTTCATTTTAGCTGTAATTGGTACTTATAGCTCCACTCAGGTATTGTAGTAGCTGATGGGCAGGTTATGATCCCAGACGTGACTGCCATGGTGCTGTTTCCACAGTTGCTGAGAAGGACTTTAGATTAATCCTAACTCTAGACAGTTGATTAAGGTATGAAAAATGCAAAGCCTATTGCATCTGTGAGCTATTTAACAGTTATTCCATGAAATTGAGTTGTACATGAGCTGATAGCCGAATTGGCTGTAAGCCATGTATGACGAGATTGAGTGGAACAACTGTTTTATTCTATCCACATTCACTGGATTTTGAGAAACAGAGCATTTTTATTTATTTATTTATTTTGCAAATTCAATCAATAAATCTTTATACAAAATGTCTGACAAAATCATTTCCATTTCCATGTAAACAAACCAGCGAAATGACAGGAGCAATTTGTGAAAAATGTGATAATAATAATTCTTGAAAAATAAAAAAGAAGATATATGTCCTTACCATCAAATACTTTTATTCCATATTTTGTTGCTTTTTTTTTTGTATTTTTTAGGGTTTTGTTTTCGGGTAGTTTTTATTTTGTCCTTGGTTGGTTGAGCAACATGCCCCACCATTTTGTTCTTCTTTAGGGTCGTTTGGCGGTTGGCAAACCAACTTAAAGGTGCATTAATGCCACCAACTGGGCTGGAGTGTGGAACAGGAGATACTGGGGGGGGGGAACTATATTCTTTTAGCTATTTCTGTTTCTTTTAAATGCATTTTGTTTTTCTCTACTCACGGTATATGAGCTGATAGCCTATTTGTAGAGTAGCCAATCAGAGCATGCGATTGCTCATATCCAGTGACTGTGGAGAGAATAAAAAACATTCCCTGTGTCTGAAATCGCTCCCTACTCACTATATAGGGCATTATATAGTGAGGATGCCATTTTGCAGTGCTGTCCGAAACGATAGTGAGGATTATTACACCCTATATAGTGCACTCAAAGTATCCCACAATGCATCACGAAAAGTAGCATACAACCGATTGTCACTAACCAAGCAATACAGTATATCCCATCATGCATTGCGGTCGTGCTGAAAAAAATCAAATCAAAAGTCTCAAATTTGATTTAATAAAAGGCAGCGGCAAAGAAGAAAGTATTCAGCCTTGATTTAAAAAAAAACTGAAAGATGCAGCAGACACAAAGTACTTTGTATTTATTAATGTGGGAAATACACTCAGTATAATATGTATTTATTACAGAAATACATGCATGTGTTTATTATTTTGAAAACCCACCAGCCGACTGATCTGGCACGCTTTAATTGTGTGACAGTAATGACATAAATAACGGCGTGACCGATTTGTGTCTGATAGCGTTTTTTAATATTATCAATGAGCTCACTGTATAGTCCTCTATCTCGTAATTCCCTATATAGTGAGTAGGGAGTAGTGAACGAGTGAGCAATTTTGGACACAGGAATTGTGTCAAATTCAGGTATTAATTAGTAAGTCAAGAACATCAGCAAACACCAGGTTGGAGATTTATAGCATTTCTAGACAACTCACAGAACCCACATAAAGCATCATAGCCAAAATAAACTTTATTATGGCTATAAATAATTAATAAATAAATAAATAAATATGCACAACAATGTGTCATGTAATGCACACTAAGGTAAGAAGTATCAGTGTTAGTGTTGCTGCTTCTTTTCCGGGGAATTGCACGCTCAAAAAATTTGCGAGAAGTTTCCAGATGATACAATCGACTAATTTATATATTAACTGAATTGTCGTGTTGATTTACACACAAATAAATAAATAAATAGAAATCAACACAAAGGAAAAAGTTATGGATTTTTTCTATTATTTTCGTAACGAGGATTTTGTAACTATTTGATTGTATTGTTATTTTGTGAGAAGAGTACTTCAGTGTCATTACCTAATTCATGAGTTAGCACTATTGATTAATTGCACTGACATTGATCATTTGTCCTGCTAAGACTTGTATTTCATTTGGAGCATGTATTACCGACTTAACACTGGGAAAAGACGAGAATTTCCAAAACTCTGGATGGACGATATAGTCTTCAGAACAAGATTATATGCTTACCCCAGAGATTTTTTATTTTCCCCAGCTGGACATAAAAGATCTATCGTTTTTAAAATTGATTAACAGTCTGATACCATGTAAGGTATTAGACAGCACCAACCACCAAAAGATGAAACCAGCAGGGAAATTTTATTCACTACAGATGTCTTGGCATATAGTGAAGAGCTATAAATCATAGGCGCAACCAAGAGACATTGCTTCTTGTTAGAAACCAGCAGACATTGCTTTTCACTGGAAAGGTGTTCAGTGTCAAACTGGAGTTCACACTCTAGTTCAGGTAAATCTGGAAAAGTAACAAAAGAGGTGTTTGTAAAAAGGACACAAACAAGCTAGAACAGTAACAGAATTGCATTGATAATTACCCCATTTCAGGGCCCACTGGCAATAAACAAGACTGTAAGACAGTATTTTTCCTGAGCAGCGTCAGAGGCTTTTCAACAAGTAAAGATTTAGAACAGCCTTTCACCACATGCCACATAAATCACATAAATCACGAGGAATAAATTATACCCACTAAATATCTGATTTCCTAACTACCTCAACCGTAGCTCAGCACAGGAACTTAGCTCTAAGTACTAATGCCTTAACACCAAATAAAAATGCCACATAAAATGGAGTGTAAGCAGCTGAGACCACACTGAAAGTCTGGGATTTAAAATTAAAAATAAACAGAAGGATTTAGAATTTGGAAACATTTAAAACAAAGACTGTATTATCTTGAATACAGTGCCCTTCACAATTACTGGCATCCCTTGTAAAGGTTAGTAAAAAAAAAAAAAAAAATGGGAGTGGGAGTGTTCAAAAAAATCGACCTTTTGGTGAAGTTGCGTCATCTCACACTGAAAAAAATGAGAAAACTCTAACCTTTAAATAAATATATGCTATTTACCAGCTGGGAAGTCCGTATGGTGAAATACCGTGACCGAGGTCTTGAAAGTACTGACCGAGGCCCTCTGGGCCGAGGTCAGTATTCAAGGCCGAGGTCACGGTATTTCACCATACGGACCGACCTTAAGCTGGTAAATAATTTTTTTTTTACCAAATTCTAGCAGAAAACGAGAGCGCCCGAAAGGGAAAACCGAGCCGAGCCACCATTTTGAATCCTCATTCATGGCTGTAATGCAAATTGCTTCCTCCTTGATATACAAGTGCACTTCTATGGCAGTAAAACAACTACATTTTGCTGCCTATGTAGTCCCCTATTTATACAAAACTGAGTCATTCAGGATTCAGCCATGTTTTTGCTTGGCGTTAGCAACAGTTAGAGGTTTTTAGCTTTCTCCTGAAATGTTTTCTTTTATTTCTTCTTCCTCAGGGTAGTAAAACTCGCTTTCGCTGTGAACACTGTCGTTATCGCTATCCATGCTGTAAAATTAATGCTATTCTCCTGAGAAATGCTGGCAAAAATTTATAAGATTTTTGAGAATCTTATAAATAAATCTTATAAAAAAAGATAAATGTTGACAAAAATTGCTACTATGTTTGTTGCTGTTGTGAACGAGCGGGTCACCAGAGGTCTGTAACCGGGGTCCGTAACTGGGGTCCGTACCGTAGGATACGGACCCGCTCGCCAGCCAATCAATCAGAGCACAGGATTTGGACCGCGAAAAAAAAATTTATTAAAGAAAAACAAATCCCTCTTCAAGAAATACCTCTTTTCAAGAAAAACATATGTACCACTCGTAATACTTTTTACAACCTCCCTTTGCCAGTAAACCAGCACTGAGTCTTCTCCGATAAATTTTTTTTAAAGGTTGGGGATACAGAGCAGGGCATCTGAGACCATTCCTCTTTACACAACCTCTCCAGACCATCCAGAGTCCTTGGCCCTGTCTTGTGCACTGTGCCAAAAACGGTTATAATCCTCACTTGATTGAAACCTAGTAGTACCAGGTACAGAGGTGGACAGTAATGAAGTACTGTACTTAAGTACACTTTTTGAGTATCTGTACTTTACTTGAGTATTTTTTTAAAAACTTCTGACTTTAACTTCACTACATTTGAAAGGCAAATATCATACTTTTCACTCCACTACATTTCTGTCAAGGTCCTCGTTACTTGTTACTATGAAGCAGCTTTGAAAGTGGATGTTTTTTCTTTTCTTTTCTAAAATGTGATTACTTTTCCCCCAGGTGACACTGAGACAGCCGATCAGTAATCACTAGGGTCACATCACATCCATAGACTGTATAAAATCAAGTTCAGTGATTTCTCAAGAGCATTATTTGAACACAATCAGTTGATGGCAGAATGGAACGAGGCGTTTCTTTTGGGGAATGCACGCACCCATGGCCATACCAAGAACCCATGTTTCAGTTTTCTGTATGGATTAAAGATACATTTTGTTTTAAATGTTTGCTTTGTTTGTCAAAAACAAACCACATCACGGCCTACAAACACTCACCGTCCAACCTGCGGAAGCATCTTGAGGTATATGAATATTTTACTCCAAGAGAAAGCTTGCAACAAAGTTGCATGTGCTTTTAGAGCTCGCGATAACGTTGCAATAGCTATACAGTCTGGTTAGTCAAATGACTTTCTATGAATTTGCCCGCCAAGTTGCCACAGTCTTGTCCACGGCTAACGATAACACATAGTTAGTTAACTTGGACACTGTTAGTTAGCATGTAAAGACAGATTTACGCTAACATGAATAATGCTAACTTATCTGAAGTCCTTTCAGAAATACAGTGGTGCTTGAAAGTTTGTGAACCCTTTAGAATTTTTTATATTTTTGCATAAATATGACCTAAAACATCATCAGATTTTCACACAAGTCCTAAAAGTAAATAAAGAGAACCCACTTAAACAAATGAGACAAAAATATTATACTTGGTCATTTGTTTATTGAGGAAAATGATCCAATATTACATATCTGTGGGTGGCAAAAGTATGTGAACCTCTAGGATTAGCAGTTAATTTGAAGGTGAAATTAGAGTCAGGTGTTTTCAATCAATGGGATGACAATCAGGTGTGAGTGGGCACCCTGTTTTATTTAAAGAACAGGGATCTATCAAAATCTGATCTTCACAACACATGTTTGTGGAAGTGTATCATGGCATGAACAAAGGAGATTTCTGAGGATCTCAGAAAAAGCGTTGTTGATGCTCATCAGACTGGAAAATGTTACAAAACCATCTCTAAAGAGTTTGGACTCCACCAAGCCACAGTCAGACAGATTGTGTACAAATGGAGGAAATTCAAGACCACTGTTACCCTCCCCAGGAGTGGTCGACCAACAAAGATCACTCCCAGAACAAGGCGTGTAATAGTCGGCGAGGTCACAAAGGACCCCAGGGCAACTTCTAAGCAACTGAAGGCCTCTCTCATATTGGCTAATGTTAATGTTCATGAGTCCACCATCAGGAGAACACTGAACAACAATGGTGTGCATGGCAGGGTTGCAAGGAGAAAGCCGCTGCTCTCCAAAAAGAACATTGCTGCTCGTCTGCAGTTTGCTAAAGATCACATGAACAAGCCAGAAGGCTACTGGAAAAATGTTTTGTGGACGGATGAGACCAAAATAGATCTTTTTGGTTTAAATGAGAAGTGTTATGTTTGGAGAAAGGAAAACACTGCATTCCAGCATAAGAACCTTATCCCATCTGTGAAACAAGGTGGTGGTAGTATCACAGTTTGGGCCTGTTTTGCTGCATCTGGGCCAGGACGGCTTGCTGTCACTGATGGAACAATGAATTCTGAATTATACCAGCGAATTCTAAAGGAAAATGTCAGGACATCTGTCCATGAACTGAATCTCAAGAGAAGGTGGGTCATGCAGCAAGACTATGACCCGAAGCACACAAGTCATTCTACCAAAGAATGGTTAAAGAAGAATAAAGTTAATGTTTTTGAATGGCTAAGTCAAAGTCCTGACCTTAATCCAATCGAAATTTTGTTGAAGGGCCTGAAGCGAGCAGTTCATGTGAGGAAACCCACCAACATCCCAGAGTTGAAGCTGTTCTGTACGGAGGAATGGGCTAAAATTCCTCCAAGCCGGTGTGCAGGACTGATCAACAGTTACCGGAAACATTTAGTTGCAGTTATTGCTGCACAAGGGGGTCACACCAGATACTGAAAGCAAAGGTTCACATACTTTTGCCACTCACAGATATGTAATATTGGATCATTTTCCTCAATAAATAAATGACCAAGTATAATATTTTTGTCTCATTTGTTTAACTGGGTTCTCTTTATCTACTTTTAGGACTTGTGTGAAAATCTGATGATGTTTTAGGTCATATTTATGCAGAAATATAGAAAATTCTAAAGGGTTCACAAACTTTCAAGCACCACTGTATGTTTTCACATAATCTTGCCAAATAAACAATGTAGAAATCTTTGTTTTCTAGTAGCATTAGCTACCCAATATGATTTTCAGTTTGAAAAGGGTTTGCTAGCATGTCAGGTGGAGCTTCACATTTCTGTCTTTGGTAACGGCATTAGGTATTGTAAGCGCTGTGGCAATAATACAACAATGCGTTGACAGAAAATGTACTTTTAATACTTAAGTATTTTTAAAAGCAAGTACTTCAGTACTTTAACTTAAGTAAAAATTTGACTGGACAACTTTCACTTGTATCGGAGTAACATTTGGCCAGTGGGATCTGAACTTTGACTTAAGTAATGAAGTTGGGTACTTTGTCCACCTTTGACCAGGTAGATGCTTGGTAAAGCTAAGTTGCATTCAGTTGTAAGCACAAGAGACAGTCTCTTAAAGAGTTCCACGAGAACATAAAAATGTTCTTATCTTGACGCAGAGCTTCCTGGAGGAAATGTCCGTGGAGTCTTATTTAGTGAAAACTCAAATTAAATGAACTTAGACTACCAAGTTTGCCTTTTTATCAAATCCTCCTTACTGGATTTCGGTTTAATAAAAGTGTAAAGATGGTAGCATGCCTTGTTGAGTCCAAATAAATTTGAAATGCAAAAGAAAAATGTAGCTACGTGAGCAAAATATCAAAGTAAACCCGTTCTATATATCACTAAATATCTAAGGCAGCACAGTGGTGTAATGGCTAGCACTGTTGCCTCACAGCAAGAAGGTTCTGGGTTCGAGCCCAGTGGCCGACAGGGGCCTTTCTGTGTAGAGTTTGCATGTTCTCCCCATGTCTGGGTAGGTTTCCTCCAGGTGTTCCGGTTTCCCCCACTGTCCAAAGACATGCAGTTAGGTTAACTGGCTATTCTAAATTGCCCGTAAGTGTGAATATCTGAGCACGAGTTGTATGGCAGCTGCCAGCGGTGCCTTTGTATGCCTTCGGCTCAGCCATATTGAGCTGTGTCCTTCATAATTCAGCTGTAAGAAAGGATGATTCCAGTGCTATTGAACTCATGAAAATGGCGCGATATAAGTCCATTAACAGTTTTTTGCTAAATACTAAGCAAGATATATGAAAGAGCAAATAAATGTTTGACAGATGAACTGTCTGCAAATAGGCTTTTATCTCTCAGGCAATCCGAGCTTACAGTCAGATTTATTGAAGTCCTAACATGGTCTGGGTTTACTGGGTCTTTTGTAGTTAAGAGCAAGTAATTTAAAGAACATAACCTTTTCAAAATAGAACAGTTTCTTCTGAATTTCAAATTATTTCGGTAATTTCTAGTATTCAGTGACCCTAAATTGGCCACTTGTGGTGCCTAAATATTGACAGGATCCTTTTGGTTGTCTAATGTTGATTGCTAAGGTGCTGAGCTGGCAGATGGAGAAATGCCCACATCAGAACTGGTGGTTTCTTAATGACCCATGAGCATGGCTACACAAACCAACCCATCATTGTGTAACCAAACTATCAGTTTCTTTTTGTCAGCTTTAAGAGACGAGCTTGATATTCAATAGCATCCATGTCTCCTTTTTATTTCTCCCAGCTGTTCCTATTTTTTTTTTCTTGCACAGCATCTTGAGAGCCTTTTCCCATCGGTTCCTGCTGTGCTAAATCTTCTAGGTTTTTTTTTTTTTCCTGGCCCTTGGTTGCTTTCTGTATTAGGTGCTAAAGGCAGATTGATCATGACAGCTCACCCTACAGGTTCTCAATGGGGTTCATGTCAGGAGACTGAGATGGCCAGGGCAGAAACTTGACTCTGTGCTCAGCTAACAATTTTTGTGTTGATTTGGACATATGCTTCAGATCATTGTCCTGCTGGAAGATCCAGTGACGACCCAGTTTTAGTTTCCTGGCAGAGGCGGATACGTGTTGATTTAAAATGTCCTGGTATTTCATGGAGTCCATGATGCCATGTACCCTAACAAAGTTTCCAGGGTCTTTGGAGGGAAAACAGCCCCAAAACATCACAGAACATATTTTACAGTTGGGATCAGGTTCTTTTCATTATAACCATCCTTCTTTTTATGCCAAACCAACCTTGAGTGTTGATTGCCAACAAGCTCCATTTTTGTTACATGAGACCATAGAACACGATTCCAGTCAAAGTTGTAGTAGTGCTTCACAAACTTCAGGTGCTTATGTTTGTGGTTAACTGACAGAAAAGGCATTTTTTTTCTGGCATACCTTCCAAATAATCTGTTGGCATGGAGGTGGCATCTGATGGTGGTTTTGGTGACTTAGTAATCCCATGATTTTACTTTTTCTTGTAATTCACCAACAGTGATCCTTGGGGATTTTTTTTTGCCTTGCTTACCCTCCTCTTCACTGTACGTGGGGGAAAAATAAACTTAGGTTGTCTTCCAGGCAAGTTTGTAACAGTTCCAGTTGGTGTCCACTTTTTCATTATTGCCCTAACAGCAGAAATGGGCATTTTCAGGCAAGTCACTATTTTTTATGAACATTCCTCATACTCCAGTTAATCAGGAAGTCATGGATTACAGCTTGAAAGTTCCTACACACTCCAATCAACTCAAAAATGTACAATTTAAATGGGAAACATGCTTCAGTTAGATTGTGTTCACTATAATTTCCAGTGCTACCAATAATAGTAGCATGTGGTTTTGTTGAAAATAATTATTTCTTGATGAGGGATTTGTTTTTCTTTGAATAAATATTATTTCAATTAAAGTTTGGATTTTTCTCTTTTTGTAGTCTGAGATGAAGTGACCACCAAAAAGTAGATTTTTTACTTGACTATTCTTTAGAAGGGGTGCCAATAATCATGGAGGCCATTGTTTTTAATATTCAAAATTCTGCACTATTTCAAGGTCCATATTTAAATGTAAGCATTTTTTATACTGACCATGTTAACTGCTTTGTTAAAAAAAAAAGTCAGATTTTTCTCATGTTCAATCTCTTCTATTTAATATTTAGTATTTCCCGGGGCCACTAAACATGAAGAGCACTTGGAAGTAGCCTTGGACATTTTGTCAGACCAGCAGATTGTAAATAAGTTTATAAATGCAACTTGGCCATTGTCCAGGTCTCTATTACAAGCCCAAAATATCAGAGTTTACCAATCCATCCATCTATTATCTATAGCCGCTTATCCTGTCCTACAGGGTCGCAGGCAAGCTGGAGCCTAAGTTTACCAATCATTCTGGCTATTTTTATCCAAAATGCACAACAGCATACAGTACTGCTGGGTATATTGCTGTGATACAAGAAAAGGTCTTCTGCAGGCGGTACGGTTGGCTCTGGCTCTTTTTCTATCAGTATTTTCAAACAGAAATTATCACATTTTGAATTTCTCAGGACAAAAACACAATTTGCACAAATACTCAATGCAAAAAAGAAATCATACTCTTTAATTTTGTGAAGGAAATGTCTGCATGGATTAGCTCTCACTGCTGCTTTTCCCCCCCCCCCACAGGTCTCTTAAGAGCAATGAGATACGAGTTTTACCAGAAAATGCTTTTAGTAGATACACAGAACTTCGAAGACTGTAAGTTCCTACAAGTCTTTTAAAATCATCTTTTTTTTTTTCCTGTTGCTTTACCATGACTAAATATTTATACCAATCCAACAGGAGCAGATTTTGGTAGAAGAGGAAATAAGAAACAGTGCTTGGAATTGAATGAGTAATACACAAGGATACGTTGTGAAACTGAAGGAGAAAAAGAGGGTTAAAAATAGAACTAACCACTGTGGTGACAACGTAACCAGAACAGAAAACCTGCCAAAGCTTTTTGACACATCATTAACAGGTTTTGTTAATAGTGGAGTTTATGGCCCTGAGTTTATTGCTCTATATTGCCCCCAATGGGATCACTTTTTTTTTTCAAATCTTTCAGTTTAGCTATGGTCCACAAGAGGACTGTAATTTAGAACAAGAATTCAAAACTAGTGTAGTGTTATGTAAAAAAATCTCACTATCATAGTAGTGAATAGTATTAAAAAAAGAAATACTGTAGGTACCAAAATACATTATCATATATATATATATATATATATATATATATATATATATATATATATATATATATATATATATATCTTCCCATCCTTTATACGGTGCAGTTACATAAGCAAAAATCCAAACTAGTAACAATACTAAACAAAACAGGAGTATTTTTTGGCATGCTTTCATAGCACTGCAACAAGAAAAATTAATTAATTATTAATTAATTAATTTTAAAAATGGAGTGATAAGCCTTACTAGTTGGTGCCCTAGTATTTAAGGCTCGCAAAGCCACAGCACCAATGCAAGGAGAAAAAAGATGCAAGAAGCGAGCGATCTGGCAGGATCCCTCTACATGAATACAAGGCAACAGCAGCTGCAAAAGTTCACACATCACTTTCAGATATAGGTCATTTGTTGCAATACAAGGAGCAACTAAATAACTAAGATGGAGGAATTAAACAGAATTTTGGCCAGATTTGAATAAGGACTGAGGTGTGATTGTAGACAATAAGCAGATTTTAGCTGCAGAAATGTTCAATTGTCTGGACCTAGTCTGTATAATATAAGTCCAGGCTTACCAGAAATCATCTGGAATGAAAGTTAATAGTCCCTACAGTGTCTTGCAAAAGTATTCATCCTCCTTTGTGTTTGTCCTGTTTTGTCGTATTACAAGCTATAATTAAAATGGATTTTGGAGGGGTTAGCACCACTTGATTTACACAACATGCCTACAACTTTAAAGGTGCACATTGTTTTTTACTGTGACATAAACAATCATTAAGATGAAAAAACAGAAATCTGGATTATGGATAGGTATTCACCTCCCAAAGTCAATACTTTGTTGAGCCACCTTTTGCTGCAATTACAGCTGCAAGTCTCTTGGGATATGTCTCTATTAGATTAACACATCTAGCCACTGGGATTTTTGCCCATTCCTCAAGGCAAAACTGCTCCAACTTGTTCAAGTTAGATGGGTTGTGTTGGTGTACAGCAATCTTCAAGTTATGCCACAGATTCTCAATTGGATTGAAGTCTGGGCTTTGATTAGGCCATTCCAAAACATTTAAGTGTTTCCCTTTAAACCACTCCAATGTAGCTTTAGCAGTATGTTTAGGGTCACTGTCATGCTGGAATGTGAACCTTCATCCCAGTCTCAAACCTCTGGCCGACTCAAACAGGTTTTCCTCCAGAACTGCCCTGTATTTAGTACCATCCATCTTTCCTTCAGTCCTGATCAGCTTTCCTGTCCCTGCAGATGAAAAAAAAAATCCCCACAGCATAATGCTGCCACCACCATGCTTCACTGTAGGAATGGTGTTCTCAGGGTTTGTGCCACACATGGCATTTCCCATGATGGTCAAAACGATCAAGTTTAGTCTCATTTGACCAGAGAATCTTCTTCCATGTGTTTGGGGAGTCTACCACATGCTGTTGGGCAAACTCCAAATGTGTTTTCTTCAGCAATGGCTTTTTCCAGGCCACTCTCCCATAAAGCCCCATTCTGTGGAGTGTATGGCTTAAAGTGGTCTTATGGACAGATACTCCCATCTCCGCTGTGGATCTTTGCAGCTCCTTCAGTGTTATCTTTGGTGTCTTTGTTGCATCTCTGATTAATGCCCTCCTTGCCCGATCTGTGAGTTTTGGTGGACGGCGTTCTCTTGTCAGGTTTGTAGTGGTGACATATTCTTTCCATTTTGCTATAATGGATTTAATGGTAGGCATGTTGTGTCAATCAAATGGTGCTAACCCCCCCCCCCCCCCCAATCTATTTTAATTCCTCTTGTAATGCAACAAAACAGGACAAACACTAAAGGGGATGAATACTTTTGCAAGACACTGTGTATACAGTCCCAGTTTGGACATACCTTCTAGGTCAGTGTTTTTTCTTTATTTTTATTCATCAAAATACACTTTGTCATTTCACTTTGTTGAGCAGTTCTTAACATAACATGGATTAGTACAGTTGTGGAATAGGGCTATTTACTGTATTTTTATTATTTACTATTCACTGTTTGACCTCAAACACATTAAGAAGGCAAGAATTTCCACTAATTAACCTTTGATGAGGCACACCTGTTAACTGAAAAGCATTCCAGGTGACTACCTCATGAAGCTGGTTAAGATAAGTGCTGCCAGGAGAAAGTCCTTTCAATTTATGTCTTTCTTTGGTTCAATGGCGTGTTCTGTTGTATGCACTTAAGCATGGTACTTGAGCATTTTGTCATCTTGATATATACAAGATTCACCACCTGCTGAGACAAAGGGTTAAGTTTATGCTGTCCTGGATTACCAGTAAAGCACATGAATGAATGCATGAGAGAGAGAAAAAGACCACATTAGTAGACACTCTGGAAATGTCAAATTTGTTTGTTGCTTCCTTCAAGGAGTTTACTGTTAACAGGGAGAGTTATCATTAATAATTATTATAGAAGGGCATCTTGGTAACAGTGCCACCTCACAGTTCCAGGGTCCTGGGTTCGAACCTAAGCATGGGCTACTGTTTGTGCTGAGTCTCACATGTTCTCTCCATGATTGCCTAGATTTCCTCCAAGTGGGTGTATATGGTGTCTTGCACTAGACTGGCATCCATTCTCCAACCTCGCACCCAGTGTTCCTGGGTTAAGCTCCAAACCCACGGTGATCCTGACAGTTGATAAATTATTCTAGATTTTTGAAGATGGGAGGGGGTGTTCTTGAACCTGTACAAACAGTTGGTCCGCTCTTTGCTCCAATGTAGTGGGAGGCTACAGTGTGAGCTTGGATGTGGTTCCTCAGCCTACAGTCCCTGCCTCTTATGGCATGCATGGCTTGTTCTGCCAAAGACCTCTGAGAAACCCTGTTTTCCAGCCAATGGAGAGTATTGTAATACCTGTCTGTTCCAAGGATGAAGTACTAGAAGCCAGAGACTACACTGGCAACCTGTGCTTAAGTGGTAAAAGCTTGTTTCATTGACCCAGCATCAGCACCAGACTTGTCCTGTAGCTTTCATGATCCTCAGCAACCAGCCACATTAATGTGTCTCCTGTCATTTGTCTTTTTATTTCCTGTTTCCTTTACCAGACTGTGGCACCTCCAGATGCCCATTCAGACCTCACCATGTATTTGCCTTGGAAAGTTGTTGCCTGTGTCCTCCACCAATGGAAATTGATTCAATACTTTTTCAAGGACTCCTAATAAAGTCTCAACTGTTGCCTGAAATTCTGCATATCTGTGCTCTCCAATAGACATCACCGCTCATCTGAATCCTTCACCTGTCTGCTGCGCCTCCAGACATCCATTTGTTCTTCGCCATGTCTTTGCTTTCAAACATTGTGCTAAGAGAGTTGTCCCATAAATGTGTCTCATAGAGCTGTGTCTTTTTTGTTCTCCGACAGACGTTGTCACATCAGTGGACCCTCCAGCAGACATCACTGTCCATCACAAATCCTTCATCTTACTACAGATTCTCCTTCTGTCACAACCTTGTCTTTGACCAGTGAAGATTTTGCCTTTCTGTCTTGTTCACCTGTGAACCTTAATGCCATTCTGAGTACTTGAAGCACTGTTTCAGCTGTTGCCTGAAATTCTGATTTATGCCCATTGTTTGTCTGCATATAGTGTATATGTCTCAACCACTATTCCATTCACTGTCTCTGTCACAGTCAGGGTCCTTTACCCTGTAGGACACACGCACATACTATGTAATGTGTGTGTTAGGAATCATTCATTAAGTGTGAGGACACTCTGTAATATCTGCCCTAACTTTGTGCCCATGTACTTGTGCTCTTTTCCAAATTGGTCCTGTTTCCCCCATATATTGTTTCCTGGTAAGTCTTGGCATGGCCATTATGTGCCTAACCTTACCGTGTCTGCCTTTGTTTTGAACTCTGCCAATTTTCCTGACAAAAGTTTCTGAATTGCCCTGAATAAACAAATTTTGACAACACACTTATAGGCTGCACCACTCTCTGTTGACTGCTAATTAGTTCAATTTGACACCAAGCTGTTTATTTATGGAAAGACTATGCTATGTAGCATACATCCCAAAAGTCTGAGTAATCATAAATATGTTAGTGTATGCTGAAAGGCTAGTTTCACATTTTAGAGCAGCATTAATAGGTCAGGGGTGGCATGGTGGTGTAGTGGTTAACGCTGTCGCCTCACAGCAAGAAGGTCCTGGGTTCGAGCCCCGTGGCCAACGAGGGCCTTTTTGTGCGGAGTTTGCATGTTCTCCCCGTGTCCGCGTGGGTTTCCTCCAGGTGCTCCTGTTTCCCCCACAGTCCAAAGACATGCAGGTTAGGTTAACTTGTGACTCTAAATTGACCGTAGGTGTGAATGTGAGTGTGAATGGTTGTCTGTGTCTATGTGTCAGCCCTGTGATGACCTGGCGACTTGTCCAGGGTGTACCCCGCCTTTCGCCCGTAGTCAGCTGGGATAGGCTCCAGCTTGCCTGCGACCCTGTAGAACAGGATAAAGCGGCTAGAGATAATGAGATGAGATGAGATTAATAGGTCACTAATGCCAAGTAGCAACCAATAGCCCTTCTGGCCTGATTTCAACTGATCAGGTTTGACTGAATAAAAGAAAATAGTGAAGAGATAATATTGAGCAATGCATTAATTTCCTTATCTAGCTATAAGGGAGAAGAAACTTTCTTTCCTTGCCTCTGGTGCACAAACAGAGAAATCATGGTTATGCTCTCACTGTGTTAATCTTACAAATCTTTATTTCATGGTAGCATGCTAAATTACACAGAAATTCCCATTTTGGCAATAAATTATTTTAACTCACTTTAATGACTATATTTTAAATGGAACTGGTGCAATGCCACTGGGCTGTGACCAGCTGCTGACATGATGCTAGTTAAAAAGTAAACCATTAGCATTAGAAAGTGATGTCTTTCTCCCACATTATTGAGTGTGTGTGTGTGTGTGTGTGTGTGTGTGCGCGCATCAATTACATTAATCATGTATCCATTATCTATACCACTTATCCATCAGGGTCAGGGGCGCAGATACGTTTTTTGAACTGGGGGGGACAAAGCTGCCAGCAAACCAACCCCAACCCCACCCCCAACATGTGTTGTCAACATGTGTTGACTTTCTAACTACTGTATGCCTGTGTGTTGCATGAGCGGCAGTCAGTCAACAACTCTTTGCAAAGTTTCCTTATGAAACAATATGCTCGCTGAAATGATGGCAGGGAACGCCAGATTAAACATTAAAACTGCCTTCTGAGCACTGTATCTACAGGCTACCACCGAAAGAAGGAGGCTACCAGAAAGGCATCTCTACTCCGTACGATTTTACTTTCACTACGACATTACTTTGAACAGACTATCAAAAAATTGCAAGGTGATATGATAAAGTAAGGCACAGTTTACTTACAGTCGTTGTTTTTTGAAAAAACGATGCAGTCGTTTTCTGCCTTTTCGGTTTGGCACCCTTCATCATGCTGTGTTGGGGTCCTGAACTAGGAGCTGTCCCCGATATGCCTGTCAAACTTGTTGTGGGTAACCATAGCAACCAAGCTCGAGCTCGCAACCTGTGCAGTCTGCGCAGCTCAACCAACCAAATATCAGTCTTTGTTTTGTTTTATGTGAATTGTTGCAACTATGTATGTATTGCTGTGCACCTCAATAAACCGAATGGTAATTAGTCTTTTGATTTTTCCGTGAGGTTTGCCTTATGCAAATAAAGACAGCATAGACGTTTTTTCCTCCCTATAAGTGGGGGGGACCGAACGAGGTGAATTTAAATCTGGGTGGGACGAATCCCACCCGTCCCACCCTCTATCTGCGCCCGTGATCAGGGTCAGGGGGAAGCTTGAGCCAGTCCCAGTTGACTTCAGGCAAGAGGCAGGGTACACCCTGGCAGGTGGCTAATTTATTGCAGGGCTTTGATCAAGTTCATCAAGCTTATTTTAAACACAATTTAGTCTCATTAAGTACTCTGGCTTAAGTAAAACTCTAAGCCAGTTTAACAAATACAACATCTGGTAGTAATTCCCTACGTCAACTTTGTTGGAGGAGGTATGTTTTCACCTACGTTTGTTTGTCTGTTCCCAATGTTACTCAAAATGTAGTAAATGGATTTTGATGAAAATTAGGTGGGCCATGGGCCAAGGAATAGTTGTGCAGATTTTGATGCAAATCCGGCTATGTATGTGGATCCAGGATTTGTTTGACTGTCCCCAAAGTAACTCAAAAAGTAGTGAATGAATTTTGATGAAAATGTGAGGAAAGACGGGCCATGGGCCAAGGAACAATTGATTAGGTTTTGCCGCAAACCCAACTATACATGTGGATCCAGGATTTATTTGTCTATACCCAAAGTAACTCAACAAGTCGTGAACGGATTTTGATGGAATTTGGAGGAAAGGTGGGCCATGGGCCAAGGAACAATTGATTAGGTTTTGTTGCAAACCCAGCTATATATGTGAATCCAGGATTTATTTGCCTACACCCAAAGTAACTCAACAAGTTATGAATGGATTTTGATGGAATTTGGAGGAAAGGAGAGCCATGGGCCAAGGAACAATTGATTAGAATTTGATGCAAATCCGGATATGTGGCTTGGTGGAATTATGCACTCTACCAAGTGTCCTTTTAGTTTTTCAGTGATTTTAAGAACAAAACAGCTTTTATTGAAATCAATGGGGTTTTTTATTGTTTGTTCCAGATTTCTTCAGGATAACTGCATAAGCTCTGTGTCTGATCGGGCTTTTAATGGATTATTCAAATTGCAGAAATTGTAAGTATTTTGCATGAAAATTCACTGGCTTCCAAATTACCTTTATTACAAATAATGATGAATTATAAATGAATTCACTGCCTGCCCCCTAACAGCTAATAGACAAAGTAAATAATCAGAAATCAGAAACACTTTTTATTGCCAGGTATGTGGACACACACGAGGAATTTGACTCCGGTTCACTTAGCTCTCATAGTACAAACAGATAAAAAAGCGTATACACAAAACAAGCAAATAACAACAACAACAACAACAAAAATAGGTGCATAGTGCAAAGTAATCCAGGTAAGTCAAGTATGGAATAGTTAAATAAATATAAAGTATACAGTGTGCACAGAATGACGGTATAAGTGTTCAGATAGTTTACAAGTGATATTACTGATATATGAATCTGGATTTTAGCTGTTCATCACAGAAAGGATTTCCCTTTTGGTGCAATATGGTGCATAGTGCAAAGATGAATAGTAAATTTAAATAAGTATAAATACAATATAAGTAACAGTGAGCACAGAATGACAGTATGAGTGTGCAGATATTTTGCAAGTGATATTACTGATATGTGAATCTGGATTTTAGCTGTTCATCACAGAGACAGCCTGAGGGAAGAAACTGTTCTTGTGTCTGGTTGTTTTTGCATACAGTGATCTATATCGCCTCCCTGAGGGGAGAAGATTAAACAGATCGTGACCAGGGTGTGATGGGTCCGCAGAGATGTTACCTGCCCGTTTCCTGACTCTGGACAAGTATAAGTCTTGGATGGGGGGCAGGTTGACATCAATAATTTTCTCTGCAGACCTTATTGTCCATTGCAGTTTGTTCTTCTCCTGTTTGGTGACCGATCCAAACCAAACAGTGATGGAAGAGCAAAGAACAGACTGAATGATGGCAGAGTAGAATTGTGTCAGCAGCTCCTTAGGCAGGTTGAGCTTCCTGAGCTGGTGCAGAAAGTACAACCTCTGCTGAGCCTTTTTGATGATAGTGACTGTGTTTGTCTCCCACTTCAAGTCCTGAGAGATTGTGGAACCCAGAAACCTGAAGCTTTCAACAGCAGTCACAGTGTTGTTGGTGATGGGCAGCAGAGTGGGGGGCTTCTCCTAAAGTCCACTGTCATCTCCACAGTTTTGAGTGTGTTCAGCTCCAGATTGTTCTGACCGCAGCAACAGACCAGCCGTTCAACCTCCCGTCAGTATGCAGACTCGTCACTGTCCCGGATGAGGCCGATGACCGTTGTATCGTCTGCAAATTTCAGGAGTTTAACAGACGGGTCAAACAAACAAACAAACAAACACCTTTCTGTCAACTACAGTGGTTCAGTCTGAAAAAACTGTCATGTGGAGCTATAATGAGCACAAATTGTCTTAAAGCAACAACAACATTTAAGCTCATGCAGAGAGATAAGGAAGAGAGAATGTTTTTGCTGCCCCTCTACTCAGCAGCATGGGCATGAAACATACTCCTCATAAATATGTTTCACTTTGAGTTAATAACTATGTAAATTTAAAAAAAAAAGGTTTCAACTGCTTATTTCTTCAAGCTGAAATTGTGATGTGCAGGGCTCAGATACAGATTTGAGAGCTTTCAAATGAGATAAAATAAGACAATTTTTCTTCTCGAAACTGTTATGATGAGGTCTGAAAACAAGAATATGGAATCATTTCTTTACAAGCAACAATCGTGATTTGTTCGGTAGTCTAGTAGTCTACCACTGTACCTTAAACCTTATACTGAACATTCATTCATGTTCAGTAAATGCGTTATTTTGGTTGGGGTCATGGTGGATCTGAAGCCTATTCTGAGAACACTAGGCATGAGGCAGGAATACTATGGACATGTTCATACACACCTCAATGAAACTGAGCATCGGGCATCCGTCTACTGGCAGTTTTTGGAATGTAAGAGGAAGCTGGAGAGCCCAGAGGAAACTCACAAGGACAAAATGTGAAGCTCCTTCCTTACAGTAACCCAAGCTGAGGATCAAACCAGGGACCCTGAAGCTGAGGTGACAGTGCTATCTGCTGCACCAATATTCCACTAAATAGTATTGTTAGGTTTTGATCTGTCTGTAGTGAAGGAGATTGAATTGGCAAAGTATGATCTAGGAATGTAGACCTCTGCTGCCTAAGAGATTCTGCCTCAGGGATATCCAGGAGATTCTGCCTCACGGATCGATCCGGGAGCAAACAATTACTGACACGGATACAGCTGCTCAGAGATGTTTCTCAGTTTATTGTAGGACAAACATGAGTATATATTCACAATCAAGAGGGCATTGTTGCTATGTGATTGAATGATGATTTAATTGACGAAGCTCAGTTATCTATGAATAATGTAAATGGGTGATCAAGCATTACATCACTGGTTTAGACTACACTACTGTATAAAAGAAGAGAGACAATATGTATCATTACATTACCTGTCAGGATCATAGTCTTCTGAAAAGAAGAAAGATATTACTGGTCAACATAACCTTCATTAAGCAGAGAGCAGAATGTGTGAGCGAAGATAAAGGATTTAACTAACCCAAACAAGTAGCGATCAGAACAGCCTACACCAGTTTCAAGAACAAGTAACAATCAGACTACCCTGTACCAGTTCAAGCATGCCAAACATATGCATCTATCAATGCTGTCTTAGATCCTGAAAGGATCTGATGCATACTTGATCACACTGGACTTTCCTTGTCTTTAAGTTTGAGATCTTGCAATGGTATGGCTATATACAGTAAGTGGCATTTACAAGTCATGCCAGCATATGGGCCATAAGTGTGTGCTATGAGACAGCTAATACAAAGATTACTATATGTAATCTGAAAAGGTGAGATGAGAAGAGGTCTCCTAAAGACTTTTTGATTGTTGTATTGCTCCTGTCTTTTTGGATGAGATGATATGAGAGAAGTTGGAGAGACTGGAGGACACATTTTCAGACAACTGACATGTATCCACTGTGACTGGGAGTCAGTGAGGATGGCTGTTCTTTTTGGTTGTTCTCATTCAGGCTGTGCACTAATACTCAGTCACCTAGAAGAAATGTGTGAGTAGGATTTTCTGTGGGCAGAGGGAAAGACAGAGACATTACCAAGTATACTGTTCAAGTTTTCAATCAAAGCTAAAATAGTTGCCAACAATCACGTCCAGATCATCTGTAAATGAAACACCAGGGTTACTTTTAGTCCAAGGGGTTTGAAATGTTCGGCCCATAATTACTTCAAAAGGAGACAATTTGGATTTCGAATTGGGAGTTATTCTAATTTTACAAGGGATGGATGGTAGAAGGTGAAGTCAGCCTCAGTAGCCTGAATCTGTAGAAAAGCTATGTGTAGTCTGTCACAAGACAAAGAAAAATGAGAAAACATTTGAATACATGGGTGATTCAGAAACATTTGTGTAAGGTTTGCCCTCTTTGGCCACCCGCTTAGTGACTTGGTCTGCTAAGTGGTTCCCACTGCCCTCAGTCAAGTCACCAGAGTAATGACCTTTGGTTTTGATGATGGACAATTGTTCTAAAAGATCTGTGACAAGAGAGATGTGTGACATGTTTACCGTCAGTGGTCTTAAAGCCACATGAATGCCAAATTTTCCCAAAATCATGAGCTACCCCAAAGGTGTAATGTGAATCTGTATAAATGGCATACCCACACAGAAAAACTAAATAATTAGGTTTTGAACAAGAGCTGTCAACAAACATGTGCACACCATGCTCAAAGGTTGTCTGAGACATATCACACCTCAGTAACGAAGTGGCAGTAATTTCATCCAGACAGTTGTGTTCCAACCATACTGGATCTGGGCCAGTATGCAGGAAGACAACAGGTGTTGGAACAAAAGAGCTGGGGTATTATCTGACATGACAGGTTTGATAGATAAGTTCTGTGAGGCACACAGGATAGAGTCAGAAACCAGAATGTCGCTGAGTGGTCATATGTTGTGTCTGAATATTATTTAAAATGGAGTGTACCTGATGTGATGAATGGAAAATCAGAGGGTGAGACAGTACCAGTTTTTCAGCATCAGTCACCATGAGAGCAGAGGCTGCAACAGCAAGTAAAAATGCAGCTATATCTTGGACCACTGGGTCCATGGTCTTTGATAGATAAGCTACAGGACAATAACATCCACCATGCTCTTGGGCCAGGACCCCTGCCGTGATCACTCCATTTTCTGAGACATACAGGTGGGATGCCTGATTGTAGTTAGACATGCCCAGTGCTGGAGCTGATGTGAGAGGTTGTTTCAGATAACAGAATGAGTGCATGATTTCAGAAGTCTATACAATGTCATTGGGCTGCTCTTTGAGGCAGAACCTGCTCAGGATCTTCTCATGATGAAGACAGTCTGGAATGTACTGACGACAGTTGTTAATGAGTTTGAGAAAAGACAACATGGCAATCTTATTTGAAGGAGGAGCCACCTCGAGTATCACAGAGAGTCTATCAGATGAGAGACGACACTCACCTTGAGAGATGTCAAAGCTGGAGGTATCGCACCAAAGGCTGACAAAACTGCAGCTCGGACCATGAGGCTTTAAATCCACACCTATCCAGGTACACAAGAAGAGCCAGAGAGCCTTGTTCACACTTGGACTCGTCCTCAGCATAGAGCAAAATGTTATCTGAATATTGGAGCAATGTGCAGCCATCAGGGAGGGTCAGAGAGTTCAATGAGTCTCGAACAACAACAGAGAAGACCATGGCGGAGTCAATGAACCCTTGAGGTAGGCAGGTCCATGTATATTGTTGCTGCTTAAAAGTAAAGGCGAATATAGGTTGGGTCACAGTACTCACAGGGACACTGAAAAATGCACTGCAAAGATCAACAACAGTAAAGTAGGTATGTTGACTAGGAATAGACAATAAAATGGAAGCTACATCTGGTATAGGAGGGCTGGGAATAACCAATTGATCAATGCACCTCAAGTCCTGAGTGAATCTCCAGGCCCTATTTGATTTCTTTACAAGGTTAACTGGAGTATTATATGGAGAAGAACAAGGGACCAAAACCCCTTGTGATAACAGTGATGAAATCATAGGTTCAATGCCCTTCTCCTTTTCAGGAGACAGTGGATATTGTTTACAGTACAGTGACAGATGTTTTCAAACTGGAAGTGTATGGGGGGGAGGGTACCTGTACATGTCCAACCTCATTGGAGTGCGACACCCAGAGTGTTTGAGGCACCTGATTCAAAATCTGAGAAACAGATACTTGAGTGCCTGTGTCTTCCTCTGTCAGACTCCGAGAAAACAGCAGAAACAAAGGATAGGTTATCTGGTGTGCACAGAACAGTACAGCCTTGTTCAAAAGAAATAGAACAATTGAGTTTAGTCAAAATATCACAGCCTAATAGATTAAAAGGGGAGCTAGGAATAACAATAAACGATGCATGAAATGCAGTTTAGGATTATCTGGCGTGGTCACAAGTAGGGGAAAAGTCTTAGGGCATCGAACAGAAGCCCTATTTATTACCTCGCCCTATAACTTTCAGGATAGATGGGCATTGGTCTCAAATAGAACCTCCAACATTTTGAGGGTCATCCAGTCAATGTCACCAAAAAGGTCAAAATCGTTTTTGTCATGGCGACTGCCTCATATAGAGGCACTAGCCAATATGTCATCGTGCTGTAAGAATGTAAGAGTGTAACGATCGCACACTGTGCATGCGCATACAGGTGTTCCGATTAAAATGGCCGGTGAGCATATACAATTCAGTTCACCATTTGAAATAAATAGACAAGACTAAAGAAATCGCTTTCAGACATGTTTATGCTTATTACAGAGGGAAAGTGCGTTCCACTGAGCTCTAGCGCCGGGCCATTTCCAGGAAATAAGAGTTTCAGTCATGGCGACAGCATGTGTATGTCAGCCTCAGTTCGGAGGTTTCAGTTTTGAAAACTGTAAGAGGTAAGAGTAGAATAATATAAAGTACAGACACTTGGTATATTTTACTTCTGTGATTTTTAAATTATTCATTTTTGGATTCTGCTTCATTTTTGTGACTACTGCCTCACAGAAAAAAAAAATAAATATATATATATATATATATATATATATATATATATATATATATATATATATATATATATACACACACACACACACACACACACACACACACACACACTGTATGGACATGGTATCAGAAAACAATTTTATTTATAAGCAGTAGCCACATGTACTCATAGGGTACCTATTTTTTTGTGGTATCTTCCTTCATATTAATCATAAGTGCTATTGGATGAGGTTTGTTTTGCTTGGCAACACTTGTTCTCACAGAGTTAATAGTGGCCCCTGATACTGGCCTATTGTAATAATTCCCAATAAAAGATGAGATAGATAGATAGATAGATAGATAGATAGATAGATAGATAGATAGATAGATAGATAGATAGATAGATAGATAGTTTAATGATCCTTTGCAGGAAATTACAAGCTACAGCAGCATCAACCATACTCAGGATTTATTCATCAACCATACTTAGACAAGAATAAATAAATAATAAAAATAAAAAACAGATCTATCTACATAACGAAGTTCACAAACTTATAGAAATACTAAAATTTAAAAATACAGAATTTAAAAATTAAGCTAAAAATAATAATTCTAACCATAAATACTAACCATAAATCTATCTACATAAAGTTCACAAACTTATAGAAATACTAAAATTTAAAAATACAGAATTTTAAAAATGAAGCTAAAAAATAATTCTAACCATAGATTCAATAAATAAACTAATAACACTAGAGTAAAAATCTGGGGTATTAAGTGCTGGAATGCTAAAGTGCTGGAGTTTATTGCACATTGAAGAGCTTGATGGCGGCTGGCAAGAAAGACCTTCTATAACGTTCAGTCTTACATCTTGGTGGGATCAGCCTGCCACTGAAGGTGCTCTCCCGAAACACCTCCAGGGCATGAAGTGGGTGCAAGTCATTATTCACTATTGCGTTCATCTTTCTGACCATCCTCACTTCAGCCACCTGCTCAACCCAGTCCTGAGGGGCACCAATGGTGGTGCTCGCCTTTTTAATCAGTTTATTGACTCTGTTTCTGTCTGAAGTGTGAGCACCGACCCCCCAGCACACCACACCAAAAAACAAAGAACTGGCCACCATAGTGTTATAGAAGGTGCACAGCAGTGGTTTACATATATTAAAAGAACGCAACCGTCTTAAAAAATATAGTCTGCTTTGCCCCTTCTTGTAGACTGCCTCTGTGTGGCTGGACCAGTCCAACTTGTTATCCAGCTGTACCCCAAGGTATTTGTAGCTGGGGACCTGCTCCACCTCAGTTCCTAGTATGAAGACAGGATCAGGTTTGGGCCTCTTCCTCCTAAAATCAAAGACCATTTCTTTGGTCTTTGAAGTGTTTAGCCTCAGGTGGTTGCGCTTGCTCCAGTCCACAAAATCCCTTATTATGCCCCTGTATTCCCCCTCACAACCTCCCTTAATGCATCCCACAACAGCAGAGTCATCAGAAAATTTCTGAAGAAAACAGGTGTTCGAGCTGCATTGAAAGTCAGATGTGTACAGGGTAAACAAAAAAGGTGACAAGACAGTTCCCTGTGGGGCCCCTGTGCTGCACAGGACAATCTCCAAAACACAGTTTGGGAGCTGCATGTATTGAGGTCTGGCAGTAAGATAGTCCACCACCCAGGAAACAAGCTCCACCTCCACCCTCCTCAGCTTCTCACCCAACAGCTCCGGTTGAATTGTGTTGAAAGCACTTGAGAAATAGAAAAACATTATTCTTACAGCTGCATCTGACATGCCGAGATGAGCGTAGACCCTCTGAAGCATGTAAATGAGGGCATCATCAACACTGATGTTGGGTTGGTAAGCGAACTGTAAGGGATCAGTGAATGTTTTTACTTTGGGCCTGATGTGGGACAGAACCAGTTTCTCAAATGTTTTCATGATGTGAGAAGTTAGAGCGATGGGTCTATAGTCCTCAGGGCCAGTCGGATGTTTCTTTTTGGGAACAGGAACCAGACATGATGTCTTCCACATGGTGGGAATCCTCTGCTGCCACAAACTCATGTTGAACAAGTAAGCAAGGATTTCACACAGCTGAGTGGAGTAGGATTTTAAAAGTCTGGGGCTTATCCCATCAGGCCCAGCCGCTTTCTCCTGCTTCAGTCTCTCCAGTTCCCTCTTAACCTGGAATGGATGGACTATTAGGGATGCAGCTGGTGGCAAGGTGGGAGGGGAGGAGAGGAGGGGAGAGGAGGGACAGCTGGTGGAGGGATAGGAGGAAGGGGAAAAAGGGGGGAGGAGGGGGCAACTGATGGTGGGGTGGGAGGGAAGGGGGAGGGAGTGTTAGGAGAGGGGAAACAGGGAGTGGGACAGTCAAATCTGTTAAAAAAACAAACAGTGGCACCTATGTCCACCATAAAAGGGACAAGTATTGCCATCTACACAAAGGTCAATTATGGGCAATGTGCTGGAATCAGTAACAAGAATCAGGGACAACATATTGGGGTTATTTTCAACCTAGGGGCAGCCCTGTGTAAACTCTGAAGCAGTGGGATACTGGAGGAGGGGGACAACTCTGTGACCAAGATTAGGCAGACTGCTATGTTCAAAGTGAGTCTTACCTTTTCTCATGTCACATGCCTTTTTCTGCCATTCACGTTCCCAGTGACCAACTCTGCCACAGCAGTGGTACTGGCCAGGCATAAGGTCAAACTTCCAGTCACCTGGGAGCAATGTCTGTGTTATGGCATTGACTGATGATTTACGCTCGCCTGTCAGAGATTTGGGCTTAATCACAGGGTCAAAAGCACCAGCAGAATCCAATTCTCGAGTCTTAATTCCTCAGTGCTCATGTCATTTAGGGCACCTGTGGTAGAGATTCTCAAAACACAAGCATTTTCAGGAAGCAGATTATTCAAAAAAAAGTTGTTGTGAAAAGCATAGTGTTCTCATAGACACAGCTGCTCAGAGAGGTTTCTCAGTTTATTGTCCGACAAACATGAGTATATATTCACATTCAAGAGTTTGTTGTAGCTATGTGATTGGATGATGATGATTAAATTGATGAAGCTAAGTTACCTATGTATTATGTAAATGGGTGATCAAGCATTACATTACTGGTTTAGATGACACTACTGTATGAAAGAAGAGAGACATTATGTGCCATTACATCACCCATCAGGATCATAGTCTTATGAAAAGAAGAACAGTATTACTGGTCAACATCACCTTCATTAAGCAGAGAGCAGAATGTGTGAGCGAAGATAAATCTCAAGGATTTAACGAACCAAAATAAGTAGCAATCAGATTAGTCTGTACCAGTTCAAGCATGCCAGACAAATATTTCTATTGAGTATATTATAAATAACCCAAACACAAACCCTTATTTTGAGTGAACTCATGTGAGCTGGCTCATATATGCAGCAACTTCATCAGAATTCCTGCAGTGCATGCACAGCCTTAAAGGTTTTTATGAAATATTGCATAGTCCAGATAGAATTGTGGACTTTCAAGGCTATTGCTTGATCAGATGAAATCAGTATGTGCTTTATCAGTATGTCCTTTGGCAAGGCTACATTAGTCTTTATAGTCTATGCGGCTATATGTCAACATTTCTCTTCTGTTGCAGGTCTTTGAGCCAAAACTGCATCACGTTATTAAAACATGGAGTCTTTGCTGATCTCCACCAACTCAACTGGCTGTAAGTACAGCACTGCATTTATATGCAACAAAACATTTAGATCCAGCACAGACTTTTACTTGTTACGTGTGTGTGTGTGTGTGTGTGTGTGTGTGTGTGTGTGTGTGTGTGTGTGTACAGGGTGTTTAAAAAAAATTATATTATTTGGAATGTAAATATCCCAGAAACTACATAGTCCAGGCAAATGAAATTGAACAGGCTTAATGTTCAGCAATATAAGATTTATTCCTCAAAATTTGAATGAGAAATTCAGAGGTACGGTATGTGGATTCCATGAAAGATTTCACAATTTTTCAATATGCGCACCTAACTCTAACCCTAACCCAGCCTTCCTCTTTGAACTTTTTGTGCCGTGTCCAAATCTGCATTGCAGTTGGTGCATTTTTAGAGAATTCTCTCATAAATGCAGGCTGCACAGTCTTGTTCGACTGTGTTCGAGCGTACTCTAACACAGAAAACGCCTTTTCTTTTCCAGTGAATGGCATTTCTATACCTAAAAAGATAAAAACAAAAAAAACATTCAACATAAAATTTTGACCTGTTTCTTTCCACACATGCTGATAAAATTTGAGGTCAATTTAACGAGAATTGGCAAAGTTATTAGATTGTGAAACAATATCAAATTTTTTGAAACACCCTGTACATCTCAAATAATATAATTTTTTTTTGAAACACCCTGTATAATGGGTCACATTACATAATAATGGGAGCCCATAACATAATAATGAGACCCATAACATAATAATGGGGGCAGCCATGGCCTGAAAGTTAGAAAAGCAGCCTTGGGCTCAGAGGGTCACTGATTCAATTCCCAGGACTGGCAGGACAAATGTGAGGTGAGTTAAGTGAATGAGCAGCACTTTCGCCTCCGTCTGTTTCGTGGCTGAAGTGCCCTTGGGCAAGGCACCTAACCCCCAACTACTCCCTGAGTGCCGTAGTATAGCTGTAGTATAGGTCAATTGGACAAGAATTGGCAAAGTTATTAGATTGTGAAATATCAAATTTTTTGAAACACCTTATAGACACACACACACCTCAAGTCCATAAGAATGCATTGTCAGTATATAGTGCTGGATAACTATATAAATTGCTGCTATCCAAGCTGATAAATAGGTGAAACAGAACTCAATCCAAACATATAGCTAAATAGTTCATTGCTTAGGGCGTTCTTTACAAGCTCATTGGTTGGTTTCTTTCACTCCTGGCATTTGAGATGAACCATGAACCAAAACTTATGAACTCCCATTGCCTGAAATATCTCTGAATTACTTTGCAGTTTACATTACTTTAAATTGTTATGCGAATGGGATATTGCTGTGGTCGAAAATGAGAAACCATAAAAAATGAGGCCAGAAGGATTTATTTTATGATCTAGCTCGTAGCAGGCCAATAAATGCACTGATGTTCATTTATAGGCTAAAGATAATATATGACTCGTGGCTGGAAAACCCTTCCATATATCTCTAGACGTGCACATAAACTCATCTTTATTAGCAACTGTCCACTGTGCCCACCATGCCCATGATCTCAATTTTCCTCCATTCTGATGTTTGATGTTAGTATTCACTGAAGATCTTGACCTGTACCTGCATGATTTTATGCACTACACTAATGACACATTATTAGCTGTTTGGATAACTGCATGAAAGAGCAGCTGGACACGTTTCTAATGTCAAGGCCAGTAAGGTTTTGTGCACGTGTAAATATATGAAGAGGGGATTTAAAGCCAAAGTTGATCCTTTGTCTTTAGCATACTGATGAAAATTAATATGCATTTTATGCTCCAGTAACACTTCTAAAGTCCTTCCCATGCCATGCAATCGGGTGGCACTGATCTCCATAGCCCTCAGCCTCGGGTTACAGTGGGGGATTAGTCCTCTGGTAACCACAAGAATTTGACTCCTCACTCACATCTGTATTGCAGCATGCTTTGCCAGACAGCAGTAGGTACCATTTTTATGATGGTCTTTGGTATGTCCTGACTGCAAGTAGAACTCGCGATCTCCTGATCGAGAGGCGGACACGCTAACCACTAGGCCATCCATCCCTTATCTGTAACCGCTTATCCTGTTCAGGGTCGTGGGCAAGCTGGAGTCTGTCCCAGCTGACTATGGGCCAGAGGCGGGGTACACCCTGGACAAGTCGCCAGATCATCACAGGGCTGACACATAGAGACAAACAACCATTCACACTCACAGTCACACCTACGGTCAATTTAGAGCCACCAATTAGCCTAACCTGCATGTCTTTGGACTGTGGGGGAAACCGGAGCACCTGGAGGAAACCCACACAGACACGGGGAGAACATGCAGACTCCACACAGAAAGGCCACTGGGCTCGAACCCAGAACCTTCTTGCTGTGAGGCGGCAGTGCTAACCACTACACCACCGTGCTGCCGCACCACTAGGCCAACTCACAGTACCTCTTTGCAGGACTTTAAATGCATAGATGTTCATTTGTAATCATACTTATTAATTAATACTACTCTTTACTAGAGCCAATATCATGGGAGAAAAATGGGCTTACATCCAAGTCTTTACGCGTGTGTATATAACTCGCATTACTGTCTGAATAGCGCTCATTTCTGGAGTTACATCTGAGGTCTTAATACTGTACCAAAGTAGGCGATTTCTACATTATTGGAAATCCTCACTTTATGCATGTAACTCTAGTCTGTGCTTGAAAGATGGATTAGTCAATATGGTGGGTGTTGTAGGCATAGTCCCTGAGATCTTCAGTGAACTTTTCAAGGTGCAAGTTTGTTTGCAATTTATCCATGACTTCCAGATACATTACCATTACTCACTAGGACCCTTGTAGGATTTTCACAGACACATTAACAAGCCACATCTGGCTGAAGTCTTGTTAATCAGTCTTGAACATTGTTGATTATTTCTTCCATATCCAGTGGGCCTTTGTCTCTCAGTATTGTTCTGTCACAAATACAGGCACTTATTAATGCATCCCAGCTGTGGAGCACAGATGAGTTTTACTGACCAATATTTTAATAGAACTCTCGGGAGGCAGAAAATTCAGTCACTATGCCACTATACAGAAGGAACTCACTGGCGACTTGTCCAGGGTGTACCCCGCCTCTCACCCATAGTCAGCTGGGATAAGCTCCAGCTTGCCTGCGACCATGCACAGTATAAGCGGTTACAGATAATGGATGGATGGAAGGATGGATGGTTTTCTTATGGCCACACAGCTGTTTAGTCCCAATCCTGTGAGTTCTCATCACACTGCAAGTGTGGAAATGCTCTTAATTTCATGATTAAACATAGCCTTGAGTTCCACTGTCAATTTTTGTTTTATGATTTGACTTCAAGTGTTTAAGTAATCTTTGATCACAGTGAGGCGGCACGGTGGTGTAGTGGTTAGCACTGTCACCTCACAGCAAGAAGGTCCGGGTTCGAGCCCCGTGGCCAGCGAGGGCCTTTCTGTGCGGAGTTTGCATGTTCTCCCCGTGTCCGCATGGGTTTCCTCTGGGTGCTCTGGTTTCCCCCACAGTCCAAAGACATGCAGGTTAGGTTAACTGGCGACTCTAAATTGACCGTAGGTGTGAATGTGAGTGTGAATGGTTGTCTGTGTCTATGTGTCAGCCCTGTGATGATCTGGTGACTTGTCCAGGGTGTACCCTGCCTTTCGCCCGTAGTCAGCTGGGATAGGCTCCAGCTTGCCTGCGACCCTGTAGAACAGGATAAAGTGGCTAGAGATAATGAGATGAGATGATCACAGTGAGACAAGTTTTTTTTTTTCCCCAACCACATTTCTTCTGTGAAGTTGACAGTTCAACACTATCCTTCAGAGTTTTAATAATGTGTTGAACAGTTCTTAACCCAATTCCAGTAATCTCAGCCATGTCCTTCGTTGTTTTCTTTGCTTGATGCAGGCCAATAATTTGACCTTCTGAAACACAGTTACATCTTTTCCATGGCCATGGGATACACTGGAAGAAAAAATTGTTGCCAGCTGAAACATTACTCACTGCAGTAATTATCCAACTGAAGGCTCTTAAGTTTTTGCTTATTTAAATCCGAATAGTGACTTTTTTTTTGGCCAGGCAGTATAGTATCACACTGGCTAACATGTCAATATAGCCTGTCAAAGCATGTCAGGTTTACTGTTTGTTTGTTTGTCTCACATCTTTGTAAGTGGTATATGAATTATTTTTGTGTTCTATACTTAGAATTCTAGATGACAATCCTCTGAAAACCGTTGCTGTGAACACATTCGCTGGCCTGAGGTCTCTCTTCTTCTTGTATGTACCAGTTTTTTCAGCTAATTCAATCCTTTTTAACAAATGTACATGCCTAAAGTGACTAATGCTGGTTTATTGTGTAGGAACTACTGTGCCTACACAATAACCCAATCATACACTGCATCGACTTCTACTTTGTTTGTTCTCAGTAAAAGAAGCATGATAACTCAAGTTAAATTCAAGTCCTCAGTTTCTTCTTAAAGTTTAGAGGTGAGAAGATGAAGCAGGGTGAAATGTTTTCTGGAAAATCATAACCATCCAAGTAATTCTAGGTTGTGGTTCGTGCAGGTCGATGGTGAACACCTCACTTGAACAGCTTCCTTCATCTGGATTCTGCAGACACATGCCCTGTCTCAACTGGCTGTAAGTGTGTTCTTTTCTTTCCATTATCTTGAACATAAAATGAATTGTCCTGTCTGCCGGCCCTTTTAAGTTTTACTGTTAGTGCCCAGGGGTTATAATTGTCAAATTCTATGGTGGAATATCATTGGATATTTAGACACAGGACATTTGGGTTAAACCATACAACCCCAGTTCCAAAAAAGTTGGGACACTTTGTAAACTGTCAATAAAAACAGAATGTGATAATTTGCAAATCATGGAAACCTTATATTTCATTGAAAATAGTACAAAGACAACATATCAAATGTTGAAACTGACCAATTTTATTGTTTTTTGAAAAATATATGCTCATTTTGAAACGTGTCAGCAACACATTTCAGAAAAGTTGGGACAGAGGCAGGTCTACCACTGTGTTGCATCACCTCTACTTTTAACAACACTCTGTAAACGTTTGGGAACTGAAGAGACCAATTGCTGTAGTTTTGAAAGAGAAATGTTGTCCCATTCTTGCCTCATATACAATTTCAGTTGCCCAACAGTTTGGGGTCTCCTATGTCGTATTTTGTGCTTCATAATGCACCAAATGTTTTAAATAGAAGACAGGTCTGGACTGCAGGCAGGCCAGTTTAGCACCTGGACTCTTTTACTACAGAACCATGCAGTTTTGATATGTGCGGGAAGCGGTTTGGCATTGTCTTGCTGAAAGAAGGAAGGCCTTCCCTGAAAAAGATTTTGTCTGGATGGCAGCATATCGCTCTGAAACTTGTATATATCATTCACCATTAATGATGCCTTCCCAGATGTACAAGCTACCCATGTCATGTGCACTAATGCACCCTCATACCATCACAGGTGCTGGCTTTTGAACTGTGCACTGATAACAAGCCGGATGGTCCCTCTACTCTTTAGCTTGGAGGATGTGGTGTCCATGATTTCTAAAAAGAATTTCTACTTTTGATTCGTCAAACCTCGGGACAATTTTCCATTTCGCCTCAGTCCATCGTAAAAGAGCTTGGACCCAGAGAAGGTGGCAGTGTTTCTGGATATTGTTTATATTTGGTTTTAACTTGCATGTGTGGATGCAGTAATGAACTGTTTTCGCAGACAATGGGTTTCTGAAGTGTTCCTGAGCCCATGCAGTGATTTCCACTACAGACACATGTCTGGTTTTAATGCAGTGTCGCCTGAGGCCCTGAAGATCACAGGCATCCAATGTCAGTTTTCAGCCTTGTCTCTTGCATACAGAAATTTCTCCAGATTCTCTGAATCTTTTAATGATATTATGTACCATAGATGATGTGATCCCCAAATCCTTTGCAATTTTACATTGAGGAATGTTATTCTTAAATTGTTGCACTGTTTGCCCACGCAGTCTTTCACAGAGCAGTGAACCCCTCCCCATCTTTACTTCTGAGAGACTCCGCCTCTCTGGGATGCTCTTTTTATACCCAATCATGTTACTGACCTGTTGCCAATTAACCAAATTAGGTTGTTGTTTGGTTTTTTTCACATTATACAACTTTTTCAGTCTTTTGTTACCTCTGTCCCAACTTTTCTGAAACGTATTGCTGACATCAAATTCAAAATGAGCATATATTTTTCAAAAAATAATAATTTTTCAGTTTCAACATCTGATATGTCATATTTGTACTATTTTCAACGAAATATAGGGTTTCTGCGATTTGCAACTTTTCATACTATGTTTTTATTTATAGTTTGCACAGCGTACCAACTTTTTTGGAATTGGGGTTGTACATCGCAGTCATGATTTCTACTTTTTTAGTGTTTCAGTGGGTTCATGCCAAGTTTCTTCTGAATATCATCCAAGTTAAACAGAAAAGTTGTCATCCCTTTCCACCCATTCAAAACACAAAACACTAAGCTTATGAATCTGTCATCTGGCTTTTTGTGTAATTGGTTCTTTTGACTTTGATCAGTTTTTACTTTCTTCTCATTTTGCTGAGCATCATGTGGCCTGGTGTGAAGCAAAGTTACTGTTCCCATCCTGAAGTTGAATAATTTTCAATAACAGCACAAGAGTTTTATTCCCCTTATACAACAGCAATTTGCCAATGCTTACAGCTTCTCTTTTTAATTTATTTACTGATTTAATACAGGATACATTGCATGACATTTACCGTAGCAGATGTGCTTATCCAGAGTGACGTACAATGAGTGAAAAGTTACTTCATGCCCATTAAATTTTATTTGTTTCAGGAGGATATGTAGATAAACTTCACATTAGTCGCCTTTTACAAAGCATACAGTTGTGGTCAGAAGTTTATATACAGTGACATGGATGTCATCTTGGATATGAATGTCATGGCAATATTTCCAAGAAATAACCCCCTGCTCCAAAATTGACACCTTCAAACTTAACTAAAGTTTGAAGCTGACCACACGGACAAAGAAAAAGCCTTCTGGAGGATAGCTGTATGGTCAGATGAGACAAAGATTGAGTTGTTTGGCCACAATGACCACCATGTACAGAGGGACACTGTACCAGCTGGTGGTGGTGGTAGGATCATCATGCTCTGGGGCCACTTGGCCACCATGCCTGTCCAGGATAATGTAATCTTTAATAATAAAAACTAGCAATATCTTTAATTAAGCTAACATAATACTACTTGATACTTGTTTTTATTTTTAGGTTATGGGATTTAATATTGTGGAACGGTTGTGAAACAAGTTACTTCCTTCCTTTTGTCACTTATTTTATAGCAGGTATTAACGATTGTTTACCACTTTTTATGTTTTTTTATTTTCTCTTGAAGTAAGACAGTAAACAAAGAGCATAGTTCATCATTTATGAAGCCCACTGTCCTGAAGACTTTCATGGGTTGGAAAGCTGAAAGTTACAGGTTTACCTTTGAGCACTGATGATGGAAACTGCTTCCAAAAATGCTAAACATCTCCTCACAGAAAACCCTCACCACCATATCACTGATTTCACAAATATTTTTAACATGTCAGAGCTACTGCTAAAAAAACAACAACAACAACAACAAAAAAAAAAAAACCACCTTCTGACCAATCAGAAGCAGTGGGAAGTGATTAAGTAAATACTTCATTACTGTACTAAAGTAGAGTTTTTATGTATCTGTCCTTTACTTCATTATTTTTCTTACAACTTCTTTATATTTTTACTCTCTACTTTTTAACACAAATATCTGTAATTTCTACTCTTAACATTTTCAAATCAGGTTCATTACTTTAGTTTAGATGCATTTGAAGTGACTTATTGGTTATTCTTTTATTTTCCATCATTGTACGCCTTCCCAACATCAAGACCGAATTCAACTCAGTGGATGGGCCAATAACACCAAGAAAAGATGGCACTGATGAAACCAACCCAATCTGGCAACCCTGACTTAATCAGAAGACGAGTCAATATCAATATTTAAATAATATTGGTGGGGCAGCACGGTGGTGTAGTGGTTAGCACTGTCGCCTCACAGCAAGAAGGTCCGGGTTCAAGCCCCGTGGCCGGCGAGGGCCCTTCTGTGCGGAGTTTGCATGTTGTCCACGTGGGTTTCCTCCGGGTGCTCCGGTTTCCCCCAAAGACATGCAGGTTAGGTTAACTGGTGACTCTAAATTGACCGTAGGTGTGAATGGTTGTCTGTGTCAGCCCTGTGATGACCTGGCGACTTGTCTAGGGTGTACCCTGCCTTTTGCCCGTAGTCAGCTGGGATAGGCTCCAGCTTGCCTGCGACCCTGTAGAACAGGGGTCACCAAACTTTTTTTCTCTGGGGGCCACATTGTCGTTCCTGACTGTGATGGGGGCCGGGGTCGGGTCAGCTATATCACATAGAATTGTATGACCCAGACAAATATGACCACCAGCAGGCCTCATTGTGTAGTAGAGATTACTAGCCTGGCACAGCCATCCCCACTACTATATCCCCACTACTATATCCATACTACTATATCAACACTTGATTCCTGGCATATATTTGTTTATCTTTACTAGTGGTTTGCAAAAGTAGTAATCGAGTCTTCACACTTTGTTTTAATTTGAAATACCACAGATATTCCATTTATTTATTGTCTAATAAAAATAATATCAAAGCTGTAAAGGTAAGAAACATCTGCCTAGTTGAGGTGATTGACACTGGCAAAGGTGAGTGGAAAATTATAAATTGTAGGTAGGCCTGTTGATATTATTAATAATATAAATAATAATTGTATGCAGCACTTAATAAAGGTCAAATAAATAGGCCTATAAAATAAATAAATTTTAAAAAACAGTGAAATTATAATAATATGAGCAATAGATCAATAGATCACAGCAGTTGTGCTGTGTCCTGCACGTCATTGCTCTCATCCATGGCCAAAGCAAAAAACTCGAATTCTGACGCTTTCTCATTCAGCTGGTCATACACGTTGTCCCCCAAATCTTTGGTTCGCCTGGTCATAGTAGGTGCGGAGAGACTCACCGCATTGAGCGCATCCTTCTTGTCGGGACACACCTCCTCGGCCACAGCAAGCATGCATACTTTAACAAAGTCCCCATCAGTAAACGGCTTTCCATGGGTAGCTAGTAGGTGAGATACCTTATAGCTAGCTCGGACAGCAGCCTGGTTGATCTGGGTTTGGCGAAGGAATACATTCTGTTGTGCAGCCGGTCCGCATTTCATCCTCCGAATCCTGTCTTCTCTTGTTTGCCCTCACAAACTAGCGTACTCTTTGTGACGGGTTTCATAGTGACGACGCAGATTATATTCTTTGAAAACCGGCACACTTTATTTACATACAAGATAAACTGCACGGTCCTTACACTGAACGAAAAAATAATCGGTGGTCCACTGTTCTTTAAAAACTCTGCACTCTCTGTCAGCTTTTCGCTGACCGCTAGCCATTTTGCTGTCCTGAACGCTGACAGTTCTCTGTGCATGCGCTGCCTGTCACTGCTTGATCGTGAGCATATGACGAAAATTCAGAAAATATGAATAGTTCATTTTATAACTAAATATCAATTTTAATTGATAAAATCAACAAAATACAAGATGCAGACATGTTGTTATTTGCCAAAAGCAATTTAAAAAAATAGGCCATGACCACTTTTGGGGATTGCCTCATAGGGTCGGTTCAAGTGATGGGGGGCTGGGGGGCCGGTCAAAGGGGGGTGGCGGGCCGGATCTGGCCCGCGGGCCGTAGTTTGGTGACCCCTGCTGTAGAAGGATAAAATGGCTAGAGATAATGAGATGATATGAGATAATATTGGCTGGTTGAGTGGTATATCAGATATATTCCATTCAGCTAGCATGATGTTGAACAAATTGAAGACGAGTAGCTGAATGGAATATATCTGATATACCATGAAAAAGTGCCAGCCAATATTATTATTATTATTATTATTATTATTATTATTATTATTGTACATACACATTCCTTTCAGGTGTTCAACGCATCTTTCTCTTTCAAAGATTCTCTCAAATTCTTCCGTATTTAATGAAGCAAACCTGCCGGCCATGTTTGTTTACAAACTGTCACTCGCTAGCACGGAAGTTTTACATCTAAGTGTGATGTCATGTTGTCTTGACAACCATGCAATATCGTAAACTATATTCAGAGCTGACTTGTCCAGGGTGTACCCCGCCTTTCGCCCGTAGTCAGCTGGGATAGGCTCCAGCTTGCCTGCAACCCTGTAGAAGGATAAAGCGGCTACAGATAATGAGATGAGATGAGATATTCAGAGCTAATTCTCCATTGATTAGAGTGGCGTAATACATGTAGGACAAGCGATATGCTGACAATTTTGCATGCTATCTAACCAAATGAATGAAACCTGCTAGAAGGGAATAGGATACATGTTTTTATTCCATCGAAAAAGTGTCCTGTATGTACAATCATGATTTGTCTTTTTCAGTTTTACGAAGGAGTCTTCAGTGTCACTATTTTGTAACAGTCAGAGGTAAAGCTGTAACTTAAAATTTTCCGACATTAAACATAACGACATTACACATAACTATAAACAGCTAAAATGAAAGATGTGTCATACTTTAAAGTGCATATCCTGGACCAATTTCGTTTTTGTTTTTTTATATGAAAGTATGTCCCTTTACACACTCATCCAGAAGGGTAATTTTGCACAAGGCCATCTGTCTGCAGCAGAAAAAAAACAAAAAAAACACGTCTGTAAAAATCCCAAGGGAGTCTGGAGCCAGATTCGTGACGTCACGTGCGGATCCGCCAGCAGGCTGGAAGAGCTTGCATGGATTCAGTGCGCAGCCTGTGTAGACCAAGTTTAGCAGCTAGCGATTTTGCATTGAAATAATGGAATTGTCACCTTCACCTTCTAAACCCATGGATTCATGTATCAATGCTCATCTATCTATTGTTACATAAATCATATTTTTTTTCTAATTACTATTATGCATTCATATATTTCTTCATTTAGAAGAGTACTGGCTACTGTAGGAGAAAGATTTCATAAGCTCCACACATGGAATTGGCTAAGCAGGGTTGTATATACATTTAATGTGTTTGACAGGTCCCAAGATCTCAAGCCCTGACACGCATATCCCTTTATACATGTCAAGTAAGTGTATTATCGCCCAGCGCTTTCGTGTTGTTTACTTTTGTGTGTGTCAATAAATAACATTATCCGTGTACCACACAAACACAGGAACACCTAATTTAGAGTATAGTCTCTCTTATTTCTTACCCTGGCAACAGTCAACTTGTGAATTGCCGATTTTCTTGGTCTTTTTCTCGGCTGTGCTTGGTCCTCGGCTTCGAGGGCCTCAGTGGATGCGGCACTTCGCCTTCTGTCAGGGGAGACGAACACGGCTGGCTCCTTTGGTGACGCTGACACAGATGGAGACGGTGTTACTTTGGGTGTTCTAACAGATGGAACTGCGTCTTTTTTCAGATCAAGTTGCCTCGCGAAGCCCATTTCCCACTGCAAATAGTTCTCAAAGTCGTCGGGCCTTGTGAAGTGAGCACCGCAAATAATATTGTAGTCTGTAGCATGTAGCCAATTTTTCCAGGTGCCTCGCACGAAGCGCTCCCATTTCTCTCTCATTGTCCGGTCTTTTGGAAAACGATGAGTACTAATCCCATCAAGATTGGTGTTGCTACACCCTCCTACGATACATCTGTTAACCATTTTAATAATTACGTGATAACATTGAAGAAATTTGCAGAAAACCACCAGGTCGTTTTCTCATAAACAAACCAGCGCTGACGTAGAATTCAGAAGGAGGCATCCCGCACGTGACGTCACGAAAATCAGTGTTTGCCGGGAAATCCAAATGTCAAGTTTTTTCAGAGGCGGACCAATTCGCCTCAAATGGCTCGATTTCAACTGAATTTTTCTGGTATTGCACAAGGTAAAAAAATTGCACAAAATGAAAAATGTGACAGATATTTGACCAAAGTATAATATAAAATAGGAGAATTACATTGATCTTGCTCCTGAATTTACCTGTGATATGCACTTTAAAGGATATGGGACATGGATTTTTACCTGGGCATAATTATGTATAAAGGACATAAGAAATGCCATCTAAATCACTGCAGGGCGTCAAAAATGTGAAAATCATCACATTATTCAGGTTTTTTTATACATCAGCGTAAAACAAGGATTCATTAATGAGCTAGGTGGTCACGTGACCCGTGACGTCACAAAAACTTTCCAAGGAGCCAGCGCTTGGGAATCTAATGTAAACAGGTTACCGAAATGGACACCATCGACAGTGACATTCCCGATGTTTCACAGAGATGTGAAGTTAGACCCTATTAATTCGAACCGATAGCTGGAAATTCACATGAACATAGATCTTGTCTTTACTCTGACGGGTCAGATGATTCTGAGAGTGAGAGTTCATTCAGCCCTCATGAAACTGAAAGCGGTCGGCTCGATAACACTTCCTGGTAAGTTAAAAACAATTCTGCTCAAAGGCTAATGATCTGTTGAAAGAAGTATTATTTTTGCATCATACATTGAAAGTTCATCATAGATCTAGCTAAAGTCCGTTGCAAGCTAGTTTTTTTTTTGCTGATATTTTTCGAGATTGATTGAGATACAATGCTTCCAGAGTCCGAGATGAAAACATTCAAAATGGCGAAACGAGTCAGAATTATGATAATCAATAATTGATACACCCAAAATTATAATACTAATCCTTACCTCGGCTTTCAGTCGCTTAGCGCAGAGGTCTTCAACAGGGGGGTCGCGAAATCGCACCGGATCACTCATATCAACAAAAATATTCCTGCCCTGTCCCCTGGCCTCCGTGCAGGGATGCAAACAGCGCGCCTTTCGGCGGATGCCGCCTTTTTCACGGCTGAATCGCGCAGATCCGATTTTTAAAAAAAAAAATAGCGATATTAATTCATGAAACATGAAACATGAAGTATAAGGATGAGAAAAAAAACAGTTTAAATCGGGAAGCTGCGCACATTTGTGCAGCCTGGCGCAAATGTGCGCAGCTTCCCGATTTAAACTGTTTTTTTTTCTCATCCTTATACTTCCTGTTTCATGTTTCATGAATTAATATCGCTCAGTACCTGAGTATTAATGTTGAAAGAATCCTCACTGAAATGGTCCGAACACAGTTTGTGGGAAACAGTAGGTGCAAAGTTTTTTCAACAGGTGTTCTGTAAAGTTATCCTACCAAGCCTACTGCACATGCGCGAAGCCTACTGCGCATGCGCAGGTGAGCCCACACTTTCCTCAGCTTCGGGTCCTTGGGGAATGAAAAAAAACTTACTCCAGGGCATTTCCCATTGGAATTATTGCAACCATAAGCAGCACAATACACCATGATGTCCAATGTATGATGTCCAATGTACTTGAAAGACTATAAAAACAATTTTCTTGTCATCCACTTCTCCATTCATCTACCCGCTTGTGCTGTGCCCGAAAGTTTTTGTGACGTATGATCACGTGACAGCGGCACTTCCGGTTGCAAAAAATGCATATCGGAAGTCGAGCAGAAATGCCATATAATCATCATGAATATAACAATTTTGCTGAATTTAACAGATGATTTTGTATTTGTTGATGCAATTAATTCATATTTTAATGGAAAGAAACTGATATAGCGTGCTTTTATGTTTCATGTCCCATATCCTTTAAGCAAACTGCAGTGGTAGAAAAGGAATAAAGCACAACCAATACTTCCCTTCAACATCACACCATCCTATCACTCATTATTTTCTTAAAAGAGCATGGCCTCTCCTTCCACAGCCATGCCTGGAGTCCAGTCTTAGCAAACTGAAGCCTTTTCTTCCAACGATCCTCAATAACAAATGGTTTTCTTATGGCCATACAGCAGTTAAGTCCCAATCCTGTGAGTTTTCAACACATTGTGCATATGGAAATACTCTTCCTTTCACTATTGAACATAGCCTTGAGTTCTACTGTTGATTTATTTATTTTTTTTACGATATGACTTCACCAAGTGTTTAAGTAATCTCTAATCACGGTCAGTCAAGATTTTTTTTCCCGACCACATTTCTTCTGTGAAGTTGATGGTTCGACACTATCCTTCAGAGTTTGTATAATGTCTTGGACAGATCTTACCCCAATTCCAGTAATCTCAGCAATCTCCTTAGCTGTTTTCTTTGCTTGATTCAGGCCAATAATTTGATTCTTCTGAAACAGTTTGACCCAGATGAAACATATTAATCGCTGCAGCAATTATCCAGTCAAAGGCTCTTCAGTTTTTGCTTTTTTTTAATCCAAACAGTGACTTTTTTTTTTTGGTTTTGTTTTTTGGCCAGGCAGTGTACATTGGATTCGAACGATTGAGGCTAATATACAAAATGTCTCTAGAGGTATGACTGTGAAGATCGAATGACTGTACATTAGGGTTGGTTTGGTACCAAAATCTGGCGTTCGATACAGTACCTGACACGGTAGAACAGGAACAGTACTAGTTCGGTACCAATGCAATTTTTAAAAAATGAATAAATATATAAACAAGCGTGCAAAATTATCAAATTAATAAACATGAAAAGTTATATTGTTTAAATAAGTTAAAATATTGAATTCCTGCTTCTGTCTGTCTGTCTGTGGGTAACAAGTGTAGAAGGAAGGATTTATAAGTAGGCTAATTTTAGGAACATCTGAGTAAGGTTATTTCTATAGCCTCATTATTCTTTCATTCATGATTTCATTGAGGAGTCGACTGCTAAGTAGGCCAAGGCTACATCCACACGAATGCGTTTTAGTTTTAAAATGAAAACGATCTCCGTCCACAATAAAACACCTGAAAACGCATAGCACATGACCATTCACGTCCACTCAGCATGCACGTGCTGGTATAAACAGCTAATGTCTTTTTTTTTTTTCTTCTGGGGAAGGGTAACATGATGGAAGTGTGACGAATCAAGGAAGGGTATATTGTGACTGATAAGACCCGATCAGGAAGCAAACATGGGTATCTATATTATTGTATCGAAACATCTCAGTTTTCGCTCAACTGTCTACACTAAAACACTAACCTGTAGTTTTAAAACTAAAACAGCGTCAGCAGCGTTTCCAAAAATCTCCATTTTTGCAGCTTGAAAATTCTGGAGTAGTGTGGACGCCAGGCATAAACATTGCTGTTGTTGTTGTAAGAACAACGTGGTGGTGTAGTGGTTAGCGCTGTTGCCTCACAGCAAGAAGGTTCTGGGTTCAAGCCCAGCACCCGACGGGGGCCTTTCTTTGTGGAGTTTGCATGTTCTCCCCGTGTCTGCATGGGTTTGCTCCGGGTTCCCCCCCAGTCCAAAGACATGCAGGTTAGGCTAATTGGTGGCTCTAAATTGACCGTAGGTGTGAGTGTGAATAGTTGTGTGTCTCTATGTGCCAGCCCTGCAATGACCTGGCAACTTGTCCAGGGTGTACCCCGCCTCTCACCCATAGTCAGCTGGGATAGGCTCCAGCTTGCCCATGATCCTGTACAGGATAAGCGGTTATGGATAATGGATGGATAATAAATTAGGGTTTAATATCAGAGTTAGGCGGCACGGTGGTGTAGTGGTTAGCGCTGTCGCCTCACAGCAAGAAGGTCCGGGTTCAAGCCCTGTGGCCAGCAAGGGCCTTTCTGTGCGGAGTTTGCATGTTCTCCCTGTGTCCGCGTGGGTTTCCTCCGGGTGCTCCGGTTTCCCCCACAGTCCAAAGACATGCAGGTTAGGTTAACTGGTGACTCTAAATTGACCGTGAGTGTGAATGGTTCTCTGTATCTATGTGTCAGCCCTGTGATGACCTGGCGACTTGTCCAGGGTGTACCCCGCCTTTCGCCCGTAGTCAGCTGGGATAGGCTCCAGCTTGCCTGTGACCCTGTAGAACAGGATAAAGCGGCTAGAGATAATGAGATGAGATGAGATGGCTCTTCATCTTATATAAACGCTAAATATACATACTCTACTAATAGATACTGGTGAAATATAAACTGATTAAAAAAAAATTCGGGGCCCTATTCTATGTATTTAATGAACTAGGTCATTTTGAAAATTACTGAAATTAGACTAGAACATACCCCCTAAATCCTCGCCAAGTATTTTTGGGGTTTTAAATGGATTTTTCTCGGCTTCTAGGCTACACAGAGGTTTTAAATTTGGTAAATTAACTCTCTATATGTTGCTAATCTGGAAGGAAAACATAGAGCCTTCTATCTAGAAAATCCTGGTCGTAGGTACTTCCTAAAAATGCTAAAAATGAAGAAAAACACAGTGGGGTTTAGGGCCTTAAAAATACTACAAAACAAATGTATTCATCTCCTTTCACTACCTGGTCTTACTGTATTATAAACCAGATTGCCTGGTCACTTATATAATGGGAGCTCTCTAGATAGAGTATTTACAGAAATATGGCAGATTCAGTAATACACCCCACAAAAAGTATCATATCTTTAAGACCCTGAATATGGAAATGAAGCACAGGTAGCACAGGTCTGCAACTAAATAGTTTCATTAATTCAATCACTACAAACATGTGATGTGTCATCTTGTTATTTGTGCATCATTCTCTTATTTCAATCCCAAATCGTCCGTTTTTAATGCCCTCGAATTTGTTGTTTTTGCTGTTACATGTCCTCTACAGTTCACAAATAACTATATACTTGACCATGAAAAAGTAATTTAAGATCACAGATGCAGCACTCCCCTATTCATATGTTTGTCATGACTGATATTGGGTGTATTGTCTGTTTACAGTTACATTTCTGACAGAGACTATATCAGTATTTATTATTTTCCATAGATCATGTAGTTCTTGTAACGAACTTTTGGTGCTGGAACGCTATAAATAGAACTAACGGCTAGTTCTTATCTCTAGCTGCTTTATCCTGTTCTACAGGGTCGCAGGCAAGCTGGAGCCTATCCCAGCTGACTACGGGCGAAAGGCGGGGTACACCCTGGACAAGTCGCCAGGTCATCACAGGGCTGACACATAGACACAGACAACCATTCACACTCACATTCACACCTACGGTCAATTTAGAGTCACAAGTTAACCTAACCTGCATGTCTTTGGACTGTGGGGGAAACCGGAGCACCCGGAGGAAACCCACGCGGACACGGGGAGAACATGCAAACTCCGCACAGAAAGGCCCTCACCGGCCACAGGGCTCGAACCTGGATGTTCTTGCTGTGAGGCGACAACGCTAACCACTACACCACCGTGCCACCCTAAACATTATTCTACAAAACTGTATTTGGACAGTCTCCTGTCCCAGTACTACTCAGGTCTTTGAGGTGCATGGGTGCAGTGCCGATCTCTGTTTCAGTAGCCTTCGGCCTCTCACCTGTTATATAGCTAGGGTTACATTGGGGGGGCTAATCCTCTGGTAACTGCGAGAGTTTGACTCCCTACTCGCATCTGTATTGCAGTGTGCCTTGCCAGATGGCAGTCACTACCATTTTTATAAATGTCTTTGGTATGACCTAACCACGAGTAGAACTCACAATCAAGAGGTAGACACACTACCACTAGGCCAACTCATGGTTACATTAGTAAGTAATCCAATGTTATTAAAAAAAAAAAAAAAAAAAAAAACACCTCTTGTGGTTACCAGAGGACTCACATTCACACCTACAGTCAATTTAGAGTCACCAGTTAATCTAACCTGCATGCCTTTGGGGGAAACCAGAGCACCCAGAGGAAACCCACACGGAGAACATGCAAACTCCACACAGAAAGGCCCTCGCCGGCCACGGGGCTCAAACCCAGACCTTCTTGCTGTGAGGCGACAGCGCTAACCACTACACCACCGTGCCGCCCAGCAAACACATTTTAAGTGTGCCGCTGGCAGAGGAGCTAAATTGCTTCTTTGCTCACTTTGAAACATCTCAGCAGCACTCATCTGCTCCAGCCCTGCCCCCACCACCACACAGTTCGTACATCACCCCATTCACTGTACAGGAGCACGATGTCAGACAGGTGCTCCTGGCAGTGAACCCCAAGAATGCTGCCGGCCCAGATGGAGTACCTGGTAAGGTGCTCAGAGCGTGTGCCCACCAGCTTGCCCCTACCTTCACCAGGATCTTTAACCTCTCCCTGGCTCAGGCAGTCATCCCGCCCTGCCTAAAATCAGCTACAGTAATCCTGGTGCCAAAGAAGTCTCCCGTCACCAGCCTGAATGATTACCGTCCTGTGGCCCTCACTCCGGTAATCATGAAGTGCTTCGAGAGACTAGTTCTTCAGCACACCAAGGACCACCTCCCCCCAGACTTCGACCCCTACCAGTTCGCATATCGTGCGAACAGATCCACAGAGAACGCCATCGCCGTAGCTCTACACTCTGTACTGAACCACCTGGATCAGCAGCAGAGCTATGTCCGCATACTCTTTGTGGATTACAGTTCTGTTTCAACACAATAATCCTGGACATCCTTATCAGTAAACTGGACACTCTCGGCCTCCCCCCTCTCACATGTGCCTGGATAAAGGACTTTCTTACCAACTGGCCCCAGACTGTGACACTTGGCCCCCACTTCTCCTCCACCCGCACGTTGAGCACCGGCTCTCCACAGGGCTGTGTGCTGAGCCCCCTCCTGTACTGCCTCTACACCCACGACTGTAGTCCGACCCCCAAACAACAACAACCTTATTGTCAAGTTTGCTGACAACACCACAGTGGTCGGACTCATCTCAAAGGGAGACGAGGCAGCCTACAGAGAGGAGGTCCTGAAGTTGGCAGCCTGGTGTTCAGAAAATAACCTCGCTCTGAACACCAAGAAAACCAAAGAGTTTATTGTTGACTTCAGGAAGCACAGCACCAACCTAGCCCCCCTCTACATCAACAACGAGTATGTGGAGAGGGTCCACACCTTCCAGTTTCTCCGCGTCCTCATCTCTGCTGACATCTCCTGGTCAGTAAGCATTACAGCAGTCATTAAGAAGGCTCAGCAGCGGCTACACTTCCTGAGAGTGCTCAGGAAGTACAACCTAAACTCCAACCTGCTGCTGACCTTCTCCCGCTCATCCATCGAGAGCCTACTGACATACTGTATTACAGTATGGTACAGTATGGCAGCTGCACTGCTGTAGACAGGGAGAGGCTCCAGAGGGTAGTTAAGGCAGCACAGAAGATCACTGGCTGCCCTCTCCCCTCCCTGATGGACATTTACACCTCCCGCTGCCTTAGCAGAGCTAAGAACATTATCAAGGACAACTCCCACCCTGGCTTTGCTCTGTTCAACCTGTTGCCCTCAGGGAGGTGCTACAGGTGCATCAGGGCAAAGACAAATCGATTCAAAAACAGCTTCTTTCCAAAAGCCATAACCACCCTGAACTCGGATATGCTCTGACTTTATAGTCTATTTATTTTAGTATGTGACTCTCTTCGTGCAATAATTTATAATGTGCAGTACTTTATAAGGTGACTCTCTCTGTGCAGTACTTTTATAATGTGCAATACCTCACTCCATAATGTGAAACACAACACATTCACCTCAGGACTGTGCACCTTACACACAACACATACACCTCAGGACTGTGCACCTTACACACAGCACATACACCTCAGGACTGTGCACCTTACACACAGCACATACACCTCAAGTCTGTGTACCTTACCTTACCTTGCAAAACTTCATATTTTATAATATGACTCTCTGTGCAATAATTTATAATGTGCAATACTTTATAATGTGACTCTCTCTATGAAATACTTTATAATGTGAAATGAGCAATACCTCACTCCATAATGTGTAACACAACACATACACCTCAGGACTGTGCACCTTACCCCCCCCTCTCTCTACATGCTGTTTGCGCTGTTATTGGAGATGCTTTAATCTCATTGTACATATGTATAGTGACAATAAAGGCATTCTATTCTATTTTATTCTATTCTATTCCAAAATTAAAATATATTAATGTAGACATAGCCTAAGAAGACAAATGGCAGCCTTAGCACTATCATCACAGTGGCTGGCTGCCAGTTAACCCCATGTAACATCAGGTCAGCTAAACTTACATTACAAGCAAGCTCATCTGTTAGCTATATTCAGGATAGGAATTATGGTGAATATGCTAAACATGGACAAAGTTCAGTACCTATCATTTCAACAATCTTATTTTCAATTTATTTATGTGATCCTCATGTCATGCGCACCTTCCATTCATGGAATTCTTGTACAAATTGGGATGCATGAAATTTTTCATCAGGTTAAATATATTGCCTCGTCTGCCATGTGACTTGAGGCACAGTTTGCACACAGGTGTAGAAGGAGAGGCCATCTCTCCATTATTACTTTACCTCAAAGTAATATTGCCGTATATTGCCGTATCTCGCAAAGAGAACCTTGTTTCTCAACAATTTTCACCAATCTAGTGTCACTAGTTAATTCAGTAGTTGCCGAATCCATTGCATCGTCCCAAACTTAGCTAGATAGCAAGGTGGTGTGGCCAGTGAGCTGCCAGCTTCGTCTTAAAAGGATGGTGAAAGAGCGAATTCTTAAAAGCGCGAAATGCAAAAAAGTGCCAAAATGCAGTAACGCTAATACCATAATTTATGAAATGATGATACTGTACTGTTTCAAATATCAAATTTACAAATAATATCTTGAAACTTGGTATATAGTTGGTATATGGGGCGGGGGATCTAGATGACTCTGTCTTCTTGTTGCTTTCAAAACAGTGATTCCCAAAAGTCAAATTTCTTTGATTAAATCTCAGGACAGTGGGGACAGTGGGGACAGTTTGCAAACAGTGAGAGCTCTTGTACACCTTTATGGATTCATCCTTCATTAATTTATGAAAGTACATTTACTATATCAGTTGAACTGTAACTCAACTTGATTTCCCCAAAACATATCACATGTAAACACTGGGTTGAAGAAGGTAGTAAAACGACATATGGTGCTGTACGCTTATCTCTATTGTGGATGTGTGTACAATGTTGAAACTGCGTGTTCTTGTTTACTGCTTATAATTTGCTGCACTGACTCATATCTCCTGTGTGAGAGAGATTGGGGATGATATAATGTTAGGTGTTTCCTAATTTACTGCTATTTTTGCCCCAAGTCAAACTTTTAATGAATGCACGATAAACACCCTTGATTTAAACGATCAGTTCTGAACAAAAATATTTGGATTTGAAATTTCATAAGTGATTTTTATGCCATATACATTGGTTTTACTGTTTGTTTGTTGTTGTTGTTTTTGGCTCTCGTCAGTTTTCTTGATCATTATTTTCTTTTCTTTTGCTTTGTAAGGGACTTTGAAGGGAACTGCATTCAGGTGCTGAACTACTCCATGCTGATGTCCTGTGATGAGCTCACTGTGCTGTGAGTAAGAGGAACAGAGAAACAGAAAAGTACTAGGCATCTAGATAAGGAATGGGAAACTTAAGGGGCTTTTCACAGAGCACTGCTGGTTATATGAGAGAGAGAGAGAAAGAGAGAATCATGATGTTTGCGTATTATATTCAGTGCAAAGTTGTATTTTTTAAAGATTATATTTATTTCTATGTGAAGAGTGTTATTAGTGTGAAGCGGGCATATTTGTACATGGAGCATAAGAAACTATAATAAAACTACTTTTTAATTTTTAAAAAAAGTGTGCATCCTTGCTCCTTTTGTGTGTTCCATTTGCAACCGAGGACACCTGGTGTTCATACTGAGAGAGAAAGAGAGAGAGAGAGAGAGAGAGATTGATTGATTGATTGATTGATATAGACATAGAGAGAGATGATTGATTGATTGATTGATTGATTGATTGATTGATTGATTGATTGATTGAGACAGAGAGAGACAGATGGAGAGAGAAATCTACAGAGAGACAGATGGGAGACAGATAGAGAAAGATTGAAATACACAGAGAGACAGATGAAGAAATATAGAGAGAGACAGATGGGAGAGAGAGACAGACATTGATTGATTGATTGATTGATTGATTGATTGATTGATTGATTGATTGATTGATTGATTGAGACAGAGAGAAAGAGAGAGACTGGAGACAGATGAGAGAGAGAGAGAAACAGATAGAAAATGATTTGATTGTTATAGACAGAGAGAGAGACAGACAGATAGACATTGATTGGTTGACAGAGAGAGATAGAGATGAAGAGAGAGAAATATATAAAGAGACAGACAGGAGACAGATGAGAGAAGGGGGGGTGCAGGAGGGTTGAGTGTAGACACACAAGTCCTGGTTTCAGCTGCACTCTCAGGCTATTCCCATCAGTTCCACTCAAGTAAGCATTAATGGCTTTTCCTCATCACAGTCAAGCAGACCGTGCTGTTCCATCAACAAAGTTGCACTTTAAGCAGAATGAATGAATGAATCAGCCCTAGTGTGTGATTTTTGGCATTTGTTAGTCGAGACTGCTTGTCTGTTTTGTTGTTGTTGTTGTTGTTGTTTGGGGGGTCTTTCTTTGCAAAGATGATCAGATGGTTCTAAAATGTGGGTATATTATTGCATATTATAGTTTATGTTCATACCACATTCATGTCATTGCCTTTCCTCTCAAGAAATTATCTTTCTGTCTCTGCTGTTCTTCCTAGATCACTGCGAGCAAACCACATTAAGAGGCTTCCGGAAAACACTTTCCAATCTCTACATGTGCTGGGAGAGCTGTGAGTGTGACTTCAATGTCTACTCCACAGAATGTTAGCTCTTATGTGATACATATTTATTAACAATCCTGATATTTCTGTGGCTTACACAGAGACCTTTCCAGTAACCAAATAAAAGAGCTGCCATTGACCATCTTCAAGGGTCTACAGTCTTTACAGATACTGTGAGTTTTCTTTCAGAACAAATGGAGTAGGTTAATTAGAGCTTTGTAACTATGTGTACTTTATATTCTCGAAAAGTTTCATCCAGTTGGTTGATTACTAATCTTAAAAAAGTTCTTATGATACACAACTGAAGAAATTTTCGCTTACTTATGACATTTCTATGTCTTTCTTAGCTGACATCTTGATCACATCTAATGCTTGGCATCTCTGGCCACCGCCGGATGGTGCGTGTGAACTAGAAATCAGCTGATCCCATGTATGACTGAGTTGATATGTCCCTACATCCCAATTCATACAGCAGTCTGTCTTCCGGATCCATACGGCCTCTTTTATCCATCTGGTCTGCCTGTGTGCCTCCCTACCGATCACCTTAACCCCCTCCCAGTCAATCACATGGTTTTCCCGCACAGCATGATCTTACCATGCTGAGCAGAGCATACACCAGGATTGGAAAGTCCTACGGTATTGCCACAGTCAACCGTCCCTTTAAAACCATTCGGAACATCCTTGTCCACCCTAAAGACAAAGTGGGGGATGAACAGAAGACGGAGGTGGTATACCAGTTTCCCTGTAAGAATTGCCCAAGTGTATACATTGGAGAAACAGGGAGGAAGCTAGGTCAGCGGCTTAAGGAACATAAAAAAGAGGTTGATACCTTCACTCAGGCCATACAGACAAGAGCTGCGAGGAATCGGGCTAGGACCATCACGCATAAGTCAGCTGTCACAGAGCATGCTGTTAGGGAAAACCATGTAATTGATTGGGAGGGGGTTAAGGTGATCGATAGGGAGGCACACAGGCAGACCAGATGGATAAAAGAGGCCGTATGGATCCGGAAGACAGACTGCTGTATGAATCGGGACGTGGGGACATACCAACTCAGCCATACATGGGATCAGCTGATTTCTAGGTCATGTGCACCATCCGGCAGTGGCCAGAGACGCCAAGCGTTAGATGTGATCAAGATGTCAGCTAAGAAAGACATAGAAATGTCATAAGTGAAAATTTCTTCAGTTGTATATAATAAGAACTTCTTTAAGAGGGGTGTATTTTATGTGTTTCATAACATCGAAGCATGTTTGTGAATATTCTGTGGCTATTCCATGTACCACTGGTAAAATTTGGAAAGATCCAATTATATTGGAGCTTCATACTTCAGAGAATATGGTAACGCACTGATCTGATTTTTCATGGTTTTGATGGTTCGATGTATGGACGTGTACCACCACAGGGAACCCGAGCATAAGTGCAATGCAACGTATCTCGTAAACACTTGACCACCAGACAATGAAATTTATATCTTTATTTACATTAGATAGATGGGTTTTTATCCAGTGCTTATTTTTAATTTGCTTTTTAAAAAAATCAAGTCAAGTCAAAGTCCCTCTCACACCAGAATCTGGTCTTCCTAGACAGTCTCCTGTCCCAGTACTAACCAACTCTTTAAGGCGTATGGGTGCGGTGCTGATCTCCGTTTTGATAGTCCTCAGCCTCTCACCTATACAGCTAGGGTTACAGTGGGGGGCTAGTCCTCTGGTAACCACAAGAGGTGGGTTTTTTTGCTTGTTTGTTTGTTTGTTTGTTTGTTTGTTAATAACATTGGATTACTTACTGACGTAACCGTGAGTTGGCCCAGTGGTAGTGTGTCTGCCTCTTGATCGTGAGTTCTACTCGTGGTTAGGTCATACCAAAGACCATTATAAAAATGGTACTGACTACCATCTGGCAAGGCACACTGCAATACAGATGCGAGTAGGGAGTCAAACTCTCGCAGTTACCAGAGGATTAGTCCCCCCAATGTAACCCTAGCTATATAACAGGTGAGAGGCCGAGGGCTGCTGAAACAGAGATCGGCACTGCACCCATGCACCTCAAAGACCTGAGTAGTACTGGGACAGGAGACTGCCCAAATACAGTTTTGTAGAATAATGTTTAGGGCGGCACGGTGGTGTAGTGATTAGCGTTGTCGCCTCACAGCAAGAAGGTCCGGGTCTGAGCTCCGTGGCTGGTGAGGGCCTTTCTGTGCGGTGTTTGCATGTTCTCCCCGTGTCCGTGTGGGTTTCCTTCGGGTGCTCCGGTTTCCCCCACAGTCCAAAGACATGCAGGTTAGGTTAACTGGTGACTCTAAATTGACCGTAGGTGTGAATGTGAGTGTGAATGGTTGTCTGTGTCTATGTGTCAGCCCTGTGATGACCTGGCGACTTGTCCAGGGTGTACCCCGCCTTTCGCCCGTAGTCAGCTGGGATAGGCTCTAGCTTGCCTGCGACCCTGTAGAACAGGATAAAGCGCCTAGAGATAATGAGATGAAATGAGAATAATGTTTACAGACTACACACTCAACATTACACACCTTCGTCCACTCAACCAAAGACCAACCAAACCTTTACAAGTTCACCAAATGTGCATCATTAGCCTCTGAGCTCAAAGTCTCGCACTAAACCACAGTTCAACCAATGCACTAAGCACAAACAAAGCACACTCAGTAAACAGCACATACAAATTTTACACTGTGCATGAATGACATATCAGGATGACAGACAGCAACACCTCTGACGGAGGCTCATGGTGAATATAAACACTGCACAAAGCATCTGTAGCATAACAAATACAGCTTCCTGGGCTGACAGCTCCGCCCCAAACATTAATCATAAGTGACAGCTCTGGCCACCACTCACAAACACATTTTACACTCATTTTACAGGTGCTCTGCTTTTACGCAGTGCCTATATATACAGTGGTGCTTAAAAGTTTGCAAACCCTTTAGAATTTTCTATATTTAGAATAGAATAGAATGCCTTTATTGTCACTATACCCATGTACAATGAGATTAAAAGCAACTCCAATAACAGTGCAAACAGCGTGTGTGGGGGAATAAATAAATAATAATTAATAAATAAATAAATAAATAAATAAATAAATAAAAGTGAGCGTGTAAGGTGCACAGTCCTGAGACGTATGTGTTGTGTTTCACATTATGGAGTGAGGTATTGCACATTATAAAGTATTGCACAGGGTGTAAGGTGCACAGTCCTGAGGCGCATGTGTTGTGTTTCACATTATGGAATGAGGTATTGCATATTATAAGTATTGCACAAGAGAGTCATATTATAAAGTATTGCACATTATAAATTATTTCACGAAGAGAGTCACATTATAAAATAAAGTATTGCACAGGGGGGTTAGACTATAAAGTCAGAGCATATTCGAGTTTAGGGTGGTTATGGCTTCTGGAAAGAAGCTGTTTTTGAATCTATTTGTTTTTGTCCTGATGCACCTGTAGCGGCTCCCTGAGGGCAACAGGTCAAACAGATCAAAGCCAGGGTGGGAGTTGTCCTTGATAATGTTCTTAGCTCTGCTAAGGCAGCGGGAGGTGTAAATGTCCATCAGGGAGGGGAGAGGGCAGCCAATGATCTTCTGTGCTGCCTTTACTACTCTCTGGAGCCTCTCCCTGTCTGCAGCAGTGCAGCTGCCGTACCATACTGTGATACAGTACATCAGCAGGCTCTCGATGGATGAGCAGTAGAAGGTCAACAGCAGGTTGAAGCTCAGGCTGTGCTTCCTGAGGACTCTCAGGAAATGTAGCTGTTGCTGAGCCTTCTTAATGACTGCTGTAATATTCTCTGACCAGAAGATGTCGGCGGAGATGAGGACGCCGAGGAACTGGAAGGTGTGGACCCTCTCCACATACTCGTTGTTTATGTAAAGGGGGGCTAGGTCGGTGCTGTGCTTCCTGAAGTCAACAAGTCAAAGTCAGCGAGGTTATTCGCTGAACACCAGGCTGCCAACTTCAGGACCTCCTCTCTGTAGGCTGCCTCGTCTCCCTTTGAGATGAGTCCGACCACTGTGGTGTCATCAGCAAACTTGATGATAAGGTTGTTGTTGTTGGTCGAACTACAGTCGTGGGTGTAGAGGCAGTATAGGAGGGGGCTCAACACACAGCCCAGTGGAGAGCCGGTGCTTAACGTGCGGGTGGAGGAGAAGTGGGGGCCAAGTGTCACAGTCTGGGGCCGGTTGGTAAGAAAGTCCTTTATCCAGGCACATGTGAGAGGGAGGAGGCCGAGAGTGTCCAGTTTACTGATAAGGATGTCCGGGATTATTGTGTTGAAAGCTGAACTATAATCCACAAAGAGTATGCGGGCGTAGCTCTGCTGCTGCTCCAGGTGGTTCAGCGCAGAGTGGAGAGCTATGGCGATAGCGTCCTCTGTGGATCTATTCGCATGATATGCGAACTGGTAGGGGTCGAAGTCTGGGGGGGAGGTGGTCCTTGATGTGCTGAAGAACTAGTCTCTCGAAGCACTTCATGATTACCGGGGTGAGGGCCACAGGACGGTAATCATTCAGGCTGGTGACGGGAGACTTCTTCGGCATAGATCATATTTCTGCATAAATATGATCTAAAACATCATCAGATTTTCACACAAGTCCTAAAAGTAGATAAAGAGAACCCAGTTAAACAAATGAGACAAAAATATTATACTTGGTCATTTATTTATTGAGGAAAATGATCCAATATTACATATCTATGAGTGGGAAAAGTATGTGAACCTTTGCTTTCAGTATCTGGTGTGACCCCCTTGTGCAGCAATAACTGCAACTAAACGTTTCCAGTAACTGTTGATCAGTTCTGCACACCAGCTTGGAGGAATTTTAGCCCATTCCTCCATACAGAACAGCTTCAACTCTGGGATGTTGATGGTTTCCTCTCATGAACTGCTTGCTTCACGTCCTTCCACAACATTTTGATTGGATTAAGGTCAGGACTTTGACTTGGCCATTCCAAAACATTCACTTTATTCTTCTTTAACCATTCTTTGGTAGAATGACTTGTGTATTTAGGGTCATTGTCTTGCTGCATGACCCACCTTCTCTTGAGATTCAGTTCATGGACAGATGTCCTGAAATTTTCCTTTAGAATTCGCTGGTATAATTCAGAATTCATTGGTCCATCAATGATGGCAAGCCGTCCTGGCCCAGATGAAGTAAAACAGGCCCAAACCATGATAATGATACTACCACCACCATGTTTCACAGATGGGATAAGGTTCTTATGCTAGAATGCAGTGTTTTCCTTTCTCCAAACATAATGCTTCTCATTTAAACCAAAAATTCTATTTTGGTCTCATCCGTTCACAAAACATTTTTCCAATAGCCTTCTGGCTTGTCCACGTGATCTTTAGCAAACTGCAGACGAGCAGCAATGTTCTTTTTGGAGAGCAGTGGCTTTCTCCTTGCAACCCTGCCATGCACACCATTGTTGTTCAGTGTTCTCCTGATGGTGAACTCATGAACATTAACATTAGCCAATGTGAGAAAGGCCTTCAGTTGCTTATGCCGCTTTTCCACTACCAACGCGGCTGAGTTGGGCTGAGCCATGCCGTGCTGAGTTGGGCTGAGTCGAGCTGAGCGGGGCTATTGGAGTTGCATTTCGACTACAACCGCGCTGAACCGTGCTGGCTGGAAGTGGGTGGACACATTGGGTGGAGTTAGCGAAAGTGGGTGGACGTCACGTGATGTCGTTAAGCGGCGCAAACGATGACATCAGTGATCTTTTAAGCGGTAGTCTCACGATCCGGATAGTAAACAATAAACATGGAGGACATGGAGTCGTTAGTGTTGCTGGTCTTGGTTCTGTGGCTTGTTGTCACCAACAACGCCAACAGATACTGGCAAGAGCGTATAGATGAGGCGAGGCGCATAAGGCTTCAGAAATTCTCGTAATTCGTAATTATTCTTCTTCCGGGTTTGCGGTGTTTACAGATCCCAGCGTGCTCGCGGGGCGTGTGTGGGCATGTGAGGACACTCCTCCTCACCAATCAGTGCACAGGGGAGTGTCTGCTCACGCCCCCAGCCTCACTCAGCTCGGTTTGGCTCGCTTCAGCCCCACTCCAAAACCGTGCGAGTTTTGGATGCTAAGCAGGGCTGAAGCGAGCTGAGTCGTGCTGTTCTGAGGTAGTCGAAACGCGAGCCGTGTCAGGCTGAAGTGAGCTGAAGCGAGCTGAAGTGAGCTGAAAAAGGGTAGTGGAAAAGGGCCATTAGAAGTTACCCTGGGGTCCTTTGTGACCTTGCCGACTATTACACACCTTGCTCTTGGAGTGAGCTTTGTTGGTTGACCACTCCTGGGGAGGGTAACAATGGTCTTGAATTTCCTCCATTTGTACACAATCTGTCTGACTGTGGATTGGTGGAGTCCAAACTCTTTAGAGGTGGTTTTGTAACCTTTTCCAACCTGATGAGGATCAACAACACTTTTTCTGAGGTCCTCAGAAATCTCCTTTGTTCGTGCCATGATACACTTCCACAAACATGTGTTGTGAAGATCAGACTTTGATAGATCCCTGTTCTTTAAATAAAACAGGGTGCCCACTCACACCTGATTGTCATCCCATTGATTGAAAACATCTGACTCTAATTTCACCTTCAAATGAATTGCTAATCCTAGAGGTTCACATACTTTTGCCACTCACAGATATGTAATATTGGATAATTTTCCTCAATAAATAAGTGACTAAGTATAATATTTTGTTCTCATTTGTTTAACTGGGTTCTCTTTATTTACTTTTATGACTTGTGTGAGAATCTGATGATGTTTTAGGTCATATTTATGCAGAAATATAGAAAATTATAAAGGGTTCGCAAACTTTCAAGCACCACTCTGTGTCTGTGTGTGTGTGTATATATATATAATCGTTTATTGTACATTAAGGGGATAGTGTTGTATCTTTGAGGGAACGTTTACTTTTTTAGGGACTTTGGGGATACAGTTATGGACAGTGCCATGTCTTGTTTTCTGGATTTTATATTACATTTTATACCTTGTCATCCACTGTGTATTAAATTGTTGGCAGGAACCTTTCCCAAAACCCGCTGAGCCAAATCTACCTGAGTCAGTTTGATCCTCTCACGCAACTCCAGTCACTGTGAGTAAAGGACCAGTATTTTTACAAACCATACAATTTAGACCTTATAATTTATGTGTTTTTATATCACTCTTAAAGCTATACTGCTTTTCAGATTTTTCAAGTGTAGGTCATAAAAATAATTTTCCCTGACACCCAATTATTTTTGTTTAGTGCATCGAAAGCTACTGAATTCAAATCACCGATTTCTAATTTTATTTGGTGTTTTTTAAATAGAACAATTAATGAATTTAGGGTCATGTGCCCCTAAATTCTCTGCTGTTTTTTCCTGCTTCACCATGACCCAATTCAAGATACTATGTCATGCATCATGTGGTTGGCTTTCCCCTTTCACGCAAGGCATTGCGGGATACAAATTTGAAACAGGAGAGAAAAATGGAGGACGTGAGTGTACAAATGAAACGTGAAAGACCGACTACAGTAACGGAAAGCGAGAAGAAAAGACGTTATGTTGCGAAGGAAAGGAAACACAGGACCAAACTAATAAATATCAGCGGTCAGCGAGCACCTCAGTGTGATCAGCTGTTTGTTTAGCGACAGAATGATGGAACTGTCAGTGCACGGTCAAAGGTAAACCTGTACGGTAGATGGCAGGAATGCAAAACTGTGGATGCCAGCTGCCGTAAAACCCAAAAGAAGAAGAAGGTGGTAAACCTGCGCATGCGCACATGGACTTCCTCTGTCTGCATGACTGCGCGAAGCAAGCAATTTCATGCACATTATTTGCTTTAATCCCCTCAAATTAAATAACTTCCCAGCCACAGAATGGCCTGATATTTTGTGAGATATTACAGAAATAAACATCTATCACAATGACCAAATTTCAGAGGGAACTAAATTTCACCGATTTTATGAAATCGAAAGGCTGTCTAGTTTTAAAGGTACTGATTGCAAAGTTGAATTGTGGGCAAAAGTGTTCTATTTATATTGCTGTTGGAGTTTTGATATGTTTCACATTGATTTTAAGTTGATTTGAGTTGAAATTGAGGTGTTGCGCTGCTGCACACACCATGTATCCTATGTGTAAATATTTTGTCGAGATAAAAAGCATCCCACATTTTAGGATTCTGCAGATTGCTGAAGCAAGTGAGCAACAATATCATATGACCACCGTGGGGTGTTTGACCCACTTTTAACCAAAACAAGTCAGCATGGGCAAATATGGCGGACTCTGCTCTCCTGCCAACTAAAAGACAACGGAAAATAAAAAGAATATATGAAAGCGAATCAGCTAGAAATCACTCCTGAAAAGCAGTAGATTCCAAAAGGTTGTCTGTAAGAATTTTCGTGAACCAATTGCTGGAATCGACTGAAGGATGAAACTGGCGCGAAATCTGATGAAGAATTTACAACATTTGTCTTGGATTGGTGAGTCTGAGTATAACGTTACACACCTAATGTTTTGATCTTACAGAGAAAGAAACGATAACACCAAAGCAGTAACAGAGAAAAGATATAGTCGTCTTTTGTTTCATGGATCTATTCGCTAATGTCTACCACAAACTACATCCCTGTGACTCAAAGCTCTCCAAGGTCGATGCAGAGTCACGATGTTTTCCACGCATCGCCATTTTGGTGGAAGACAGTTCCATAATCATGGTAATTAGTTAAAGCTCCTCGCATTCAGCTGTTTCTGTCGGGCCATTCTGTTTCTCTCCAAGAGGTAGGAAAACGGTCCCAAAATGGAGAAACGCGACCCTCAAGACATCAAGATGATCACATCTTGTCTGCATGGTATTGTTCTTGTGGGACATAGGAAAATGCCATGCACTATAAAAAAAATAAATAAATAAAATTTCAGATGACTTTGCAGTCAGGACCTTTAATTTCTTGAATTTGACTGATTCAAGTTGTCTTTTGTCTTTAGTATTTGCAAAATGCAGTAATATGTTTCTTTTTTTTTTACTTTAATTGGAAAGACTAATTGTCTAGTTTATGCTCATAATAAATTTTATACTGTATGTTATTTCCAAGATGGTACGTAAGCAGGACATTGCTTTAATGGAATTCATCTGACACATATCCAGTATCTAATGGGTGGGAATTCATTTAAATGTATTCATAACTCCTAAAATGTCAACTGATAGACTTCCATAACGGCTATTACAGTCATGTGATAGATTGACTGACTGTGGTGTAAGTCAAAATAATGACTAAAATAAAACATGAAATAACAAGATATTACATAGAAATTATGCATTCTTAAATCAAATCAAAGTAATTTGAGATTAAGTTGAAATAAAGGCAATGTTTTGAAACATCAACTAATTAATTCAGAAAATGAAACATTATTTCGAAATCTCGACCTTGCACTTCAACATTATTTTTGTCCGTACTTACAGAAGGCCTTCTGTATGATATTAACTGGTCAAATTCAGCAGTGTTTTGAGTTTGGACTACATCTAGATACTGAATAGTTATTTCTTCTTACTTTTTCAATGCGAATACTATAAAAACGAGGTTTTTTTTTTCAGACGTGCCATTTTGTTATGAGATGGACCACTCCAGCTCAAGGGCTGTAATCTTATAAAAGAAAACCAAATGAAAATTACACTCTGTGCCAGTACCACTCTTGCTCAAGGGCTGTGATCTTATAAAAGAAAACCAATTGAAAAATACACTCTGTGCCAGTCTGTCCCAGAGCACACTGAAGCTCAGAAATGCTGAAAATGCTGTCAGATGTGTCCAAGATGGCATGTGTCCAAGATGGCGTCGCGGATGGTTGCCTCGGTACTTCGCTCTCTCGTACTTTCTATGTTTTTGTGTATTTATTGTGTTTTTTGCGCTCCTTCACTGGTCACATACTCCAGAGAAGAACTTATAAACATTGGAATAACCACCAGGAAAGTTTTTTCATCTGTTTTCATTGATCCGGAAAGTTTTCCAGAGCTACTTGTTGGAGGAGCAGCATCTCTCTATAGATTACGCCGAGGACACCGGAGACACCGGGAGAAGTGAGCCGGCGTGCTTGTCAGGCTGAGGCAGCGAGGGTTTCGCACTGCGCTCCCGTCTATTCACCTGGCTAACGTCCGCTCTCTGGCCAATAAGATGGACGAACTGCTGCTCCTCAACTCAATTAACACGGATTTTAACAGATCTGCTGCCTTGTGCTTCACTGAAACCTGGCTCAGTGAGCACATCCCGGACTCTTCTCTCCACCTGCCTGGATTTCACCTGCACCAAGCGGACCGCGAAACGGAGCTCACGGGGAAAACGAGGGGAGGCGGAATCTGCTTCTACATTAACGAAGGTTGGTGTATTGATGTCAAAGTTCTAAACAAATCATGCAGTCCTCATCTGGAGACATTATTCATAAACTGCAAACCGTTTTATGCTCCGCGAGAGTTTTCCTCGTTTATTCTGGATGGAGTTTACATCCCCCCTCAGGCTTGTGTTACTGAGGCGTTACAACACCTGGCTGACCAGATAAACAATGTGGAGAAAAAACACCTGGACTCTTTGCTCATTGTTTTGGGGGACTTTAACAGAGCAAACCTCAGCCACGAACTGCCAAAATATAAACAGCACATTAAGTGTCCCACCAGGGACTCTAACACTCTGGACCATTGTTACACTGTTTTAAAGGACTCATACCACTCTGTCCCCTGTGCAGCCTTGGGACTATCTGATCTCTGCATGGTTCATATTATCCCGACCTACAGGAAGAAGTTGAAATCTGCTAAGCCTGTAGTTAAGATGGTGAGGAGATGGTCTGATGACGCCAAAGTGGAACTACAAGCCTGCTTTGACTGCACTGATTGGAGTGTTTTTGAGGCTGCAGCCTCAGACCTGCATGAACTGACTGATACTGTGACATCTTACATCAGTTTTTGTGAGGATATGTGTGTGCCTACCAAAACCTTCCGCATATACAACAACAATAAACCCTGGTTCACTGCAAAACTCAGGCAGCTTCGCCAGAACAAAGAAGAGGCCTACAAAAGTGGAGACAGGAGTTCTGTATAATCAGACCAGAAACACACTGACAATGGAGGTGAAAGCAGCTAAGAGGAGCTATGCTGATAAGATTAAAAACAGCCTTTCAGCAAACGATCCGACGTCAGTGTGGAGAAGCCTGCAGAACATTACTAACTATAGGAGACCATCCGCCAACACTGCAGTGAACCATCAACTGGCTGACGAGCTGAATGTGTTTTACTGCAGATTTGACACATTCACACCTCTCCCCCCTTCAGTCATTAAAGACCCATTTACACCCCCTGCCATTCTGCCACCCCCTGCCTCTGACCCCCCACCAGCACTCAAGATCTGTGAAGAGGATGTCTGTCAGCAGGGCCGTAACTACCATTGAGGACACCGAGGTCATGTCCTCGGCATTTTTTTCCCACGGTATTTTTTTTTTCACTCAGAAATGTGAAATTAATATATGATGAAAATCGTTCTGACTTTGATCGGTGGAAAATTCTAAATTCAGCTTGCATCCCCCTGTTCTCATTTGTTTGTCTAAAAATAAAGTCCACATAATCATTTTTAAACGAAGCTGAAATATCCGACATTGGAAACATTTCATATCAGGCAGCCTCGCGATAGTCAGCTAAGCACCACGGGATATACAAGAGCTGAGAAGTGTTCTCATCAAGGTCCGGCTCCGCAGCCAGTCAGTTTGTCAATTAGTCGTGGAATCTGAAAATTGACATAAGATGAAGAAGTCTACTACACTAAAACAAACCAAACTCAGCTCTGGAAAGTCAACAAGTGAGAGAAAAAGAAAGAGGGAAGAAGGAGAGTTAATTTTGCCAGTCACTGACAGTTATGTGCCGGAATGCTTATGATCATTAACAGTGCAATTTTAATTAGCATTTCAAGCAACAACAGTCGAAGCCACTTAGCTAGATAGGATTTTCGTTTTCCAGGCGGCACAAACTCTTTTATTCTCTCTCTCGATTTGATTTGGTGCGTTTCAGATCAGAAAAGGCTGGACAGTCGTGACCTGTTGTTTATGAAGTTATCGGGTACTGACGAGACTTGAGCTATTTTGCTAACTTACCAGACTATAGGCTAACGTGAACACAAGACACTATTGTTTTGATCATTGGTTGTATTTTCGAACGGAAATGAAAACGGGTAGCAAACTTATGTTCACATTTTATTTACAACATGATGTACCGCCTCTGACTGCTTTCTGTCAATCATGAAGAGCCCAGCCGCGTTCACAGCTCCTCCTCCGATCACCAGCTGGAGATGAGCCTCCTCTCGGGAAGTCTTGTCCCGCCCCTCTTATTGACTCCCATCTCCAGTGAGGCTCAGTCTCCGAATGTGGCGTTTTAGTCGGTTTTGTCCAATAACCGTCTAGTATTTTGCTATTGAAAAGGGCAGATATTTTTTAAAAAGCAATTGAAGTCCATTCAGGCTCGGCTAGATTGCGTTGTCACTCTCACTCACTCACTCTCACTCATACTCACTCACACTAACTCACTCACTCACACTCTCTCTCTCACTCACTCACTCACTCACTCACTCACACTCCATCACTCACTCAAACTCTCACTCACTCACTCTCACACACTCTCTCTCTCTCTCACTCACACACACACACACAAAATACTTTTGTGATCGTGCAGTTTTGAAATTGTTAAAATAAACATGTTCACCTACATGTTCATCTTGTTGGGCTTGTGATTTTGACTCGTTTCCAAAATGTATGAAAAGTCACCATATTAGGACATTTTTTTTGGCAAATAAGATGTATCGCAATGTTTGACCTCGGTATTTGAAAAATCCTGGTTACGGCCCTGTCTGTCAGCTTTTCCACAGACAGAAGATCAGGAAGGCACCTGGCCCAGATGGTGTGTTACCCTCTTGTCTGAAGGTCTGTGCTGACCAGCTGGCGCCCATCTTCACCCAGATCTTTAATAGATCCCTGGAGCTGTGTGAAGTCCCCTCATGCTTCAAACGCTCCACAATAATTCCAGTTCCTAAGAAAACCAATATCACAGGACTGGATGACTACAGGCCTGTTGCCCTCACATCTGTAGTCATGAAGTCCTTCGAGAGACTGGTGTTGTCATACCTGAAGGACATCACAGACCCCCTGCTGGACCCCCTGCAGTTTGCCTACCGGGCAAACAGGTCAGTGGATGATGCAATAAATATGGGTCTACACTACATCCTGCAACACCTTGACACTGCAGGGACGTATGCCAGGATCCTGTTCGTGGACTTCAGTTCGGCATTCAACACCATTGTTCCAGACATCCTCCACACCAAGCTCACCCAGCTCACTGTGCCCTCCTCCACCTGTCAGTGGATTACAAACTTCCTGATTGACAGGAAGCAGCAGGTGAGGATGGGGAGCATCTTATCCAGCACTCGGTCTATCAGCACTGGCGCCCCCCAAGGGTGTGTGCTCTCCCCACTGCTCTTCTCCCTTTATACCAATGACTGCACCTCAAGAGACCTGTCTGTTAAACTCCTGAAATTTGCGGACGATACAATGGTCATCGGCCTCATCCGAGATGGTGACGAGTCTGCATACAGATGGGAGGTTGAACGGCTGGTCTGGTGGTGCAGTCAGAACAATCTGGAACTGAACACACTCAAAACTGTGGAGATGACAGTGGACTTTAGGAGGAGCCCCCCCCCACACACACACACACACTCTGCTGCCCATCACCATCACCAACAACACTGTGACTGCTGTTGAAACCTTCAGGTTTCTGGGTTCCACAATCTCTCGGGACTTGAAGTGGGAGACCAACACAGTGACCATCATCAAAAAGGCTCAGCAGAGGTTGCACTTTCTGCGCCAGCTCAGGAAGCTCAACCTGCCTAAGGAGCTGCTGACACAATTCTACTCTGCCATCATTCAGTCTGTTCTTTGCTCTTCCATCACTGTTTGGTTTGGATCAGTCACCAAACAGGAGAAGAACAGACTGCAACGGACAATAAGGTCTGCAGAGAAAATTATTGGCGTCAACCTGCCCTCCATCCAAGACCTATACCTGTCCAGAGTCAGGAAACGGGCAGGTAACATCTCTGTGGACCCGTCACACCCTGGTCACAATCTGTTTAATCTTTTCCCCTCAGGAAGGTGATATAGATCACTGTATGCAAAGACAGCCAGACACAAGAATAGGTTTTTCCCTCAGGCTGTCTCTGTGATGAACAGCTAAAATTCAGATTCATATATCAGTAATATCACTTGCAAAATATCTGCACACTCATACTGTCATTCTGTGCTCACTGTTAGAAATAGAAATAGAAACACTTTTATTGCCAGGTGTGTGGACACACACAAGGAATTTGACTCTGGTTCACTTAGCTCTCATAGTATAAAAACAGATAAAAAAGCGTATACACAAAACAAACAAACAAGCAAACAACAACAAAAATAGGTGCATAGTGCAAAGTAATCCAGGTAAGTCAAGTATGAATAGTTAAATAAATATAAAGTATACAGTGTGCACAGAATGACGGTATAAGTGTTCAGATATTTTACAAGTGATATTACTGATATATGAATCTGGATTTTAGCTGTTCATCACAGAAAGGATTTCCCTTTTGGTGCAATATGGTGCATAGTGCAAAGATGAATAGTAAATTTAAATAAGTTTATATATATATATACACATACATATTATAAGTCACAGTGAGCACAGAATGACAGTATAAGTGTGCAGATATTTTGCAAGTGATATTACTGATATATGAATGTGGATTTTAGCTGTTCATCACAGAGACAGCCTGAGGGAAGAAACTATTCTTCTGTCTGGTTGTTTTAGCTTACAGTGATCTATATCGCCTCCCTGAGGGGAGAAGATTAAACAGATTGTGACCAGGGTGTGATGGGTCTGCAGAGATGTTACCTGCCCGTTTCCTGACTCTGGACAAGTATAAGTCTTGGATGGAGGGCAGGTTGACACCAATAATTTTCTCTGCAGTCCTTATTGTCCGTTGCAGTCTGTTCTTCTCCTGTTTGGTGACCGATCCAAACCAAACAGTGATGGAAGAGCAAAGAACAGACTGAATGATGGCAGAGTAGCATTGTGTCAGCAGCTCCTTAGGCAGGTTGAGCTTCCTGAGCTGGCGCAGAAAGTACAACCTCTGCTGGGCCTTTTTAATGATGTCCACTGTCATCTCCACAGTTTTGAGCGTGTTCAGCTCCAGATTGTTCTGACCACACCACCAGACCAGCCGTTCAATCTCCCGTCTGTATGCAGACTCGTCACTTATTTATATTTACTATTTCATCTTTGCACGATGCATCATATTGCACCAAAAGGGAAAATCCTTTCTGTGATGAACAGATAAAATCCAGATTCATATATCAGTAATATCACTTGTAAAATATCTGCACACTCATCCCGTAATTCTGTGCTCACTGTATACTTTATATTTATCTATTCCATACTTGACTTACTTGGATTACTTTGCACTATGCACCTATTGCACCATTTTTTTCTTTCTGTTTGTTTGTTTGTTTGTTTGTTTGTTTGTTTGTTTTGTGTATACGCTTTTTTATCTGTTTTTGTACTATGAGAGCTAAGTGAAACCGGAGTCAAATTCCTCGTGTGTCTCCACATACCTGGCAATAAAAGTGATTTCTGATTCTGAGATAATAACTCCTGAATCTCTACTCACTTCCACAGGGGCTTGGAAGGAGTCGAGATCCCAAACATCCAGACCCGCATGTTCCAGTCAGTGAAGAACCTCTCCTACATGTAACTCATTGATTTTCATTACATTATAAATCATCCACTGATCTAAAACAACATTGTCTCATTAATACTTTGGTTAATGCATTGTACGTGCTGACATCACCGTCTTTACATCTAGAACAATAGATAACACTGAAACCATTTGCTTGTGTCCAACTGTAATTGTAAATTGTTCTGTTAACATTTTCCCAGATACTTTAAGAAATTCCAGTACTGTTCCTATGCTCCTCATGTCCGAAAATGCAAGCCTAACTCGGATGGCCTCTCATCTTTTGAAGACCTGTTGGCGAGTGTCGTCCTCCGGGTCTCTGTCTGGGTCATGGCCTTCCTCACCTGCTTTGGGAACATCTTCGTCATTGGCATGCGTACGGTCATCCGGGCAGAGAACAACCTGCATGCTATCTGCATCAAGGTTTTGTGTTGTGAGTATTGGAGTAAAACAAATTAAAATTGTTCTGGATTGAGAATGAAAAATATAAAAATAGGTCCCCTGTAGGTACATGTGGCTACTGCTTATAAATAAAATAGTTTTCTGATACCATGTCTATACAGTAAATATAGCATATATATATATATATATATATATATATATATATATATATATATATATATATATAGGGTGCGATTTGTCAAAAAACCAGAAGGGGGGATGTTTGTTTGGTTTTTTTTAATCATGAAACGTCACAAAATTAAGGTAACAATAGGCTAACAGCTCAATAACATACATCCGATGATAAAAAATTAATAACACTAAATGAAAACGAACACTAAGCCAGAGATAGTAAATTCATCTTCCTATCTCTCTGACTAAATACACGAACACTAACACACAACAAAGTTCACATTGCTTGTCGCGTTGCTGTGATGTTTCTCTCCCTCCGGATTAAATGGACAGTGACTCGAAAATCACTAAAATACATGAATACTAAATGAACAGTTTGCTCTGATGGCGCAGTTCATGTGGCCTTTTCTGCTTTCCCGTCGGTGCGCTATCCGCCGCGTTTCACCCTTCTTTAATCCACATTTCTGCGAATTTCTCAGCAGGGAAGGAACGCATGTCTGGCCCATTGACAGCGAGGAAAAGAAGGCTGTTCAGTTGGATACATTCATTCTGTTGCGCTCATCAGTAAGGATGTGATTCATGGTGCTAAATCCACATTCACACTCTGCTGTTGACACGGGAAGCGTGGAGACGACAGAAAGCAAGTTGAGGAGATTTTCTCCTTGGACTCCGTTGAACTTGTACTGTCAAAATTCTTTCAGCAGCAGAGCGGTGTCAGAGACCTCAGCTGCCAGGGTTTTTTGAATTCTGACAAGTTTGTCTTCCCCAAACAGAATGCGCTCACCTTCATCCTTCGGCCAGCTTAAGGGGCACGCGCAGCAAGCACACCATTGTCGTCCAGCCTGCGCTCCACGTTATCTGCCAGCGAGGTGAAGAAGCGGTCACGGAACGCACTTGCCCTCTGCTGCTCTCGGTCGCTCGGCTGGCAGATATTCACCCCCTTGAATGAGTGCGTGTCGAGTTCCTGTCTCAGGCTTTTGGTGTTGGCGCCGTCAGCGAGCTTCATGGACCGCAGGGCCCTCATTGTGATGTCCACCTCTGCATTGGCCTGGATGGCAGCGGCATCTCTCCTCTACAGGAACAGAGACAGGGCTTTCAGAGTTTCCAGGGCATCTTTCACCAGTGCTAGTTCCATCAGAAAGATCCACTGAGTCATCTGGGAATGAATTCCCTGACACTTCGCCTTTTCTGTGGTGGATCTTGAGGTGTCCACAGCCAGCGCAGAAAAGAGACGCACCAAAGCTGGATAACTCTCCCAGAGAGCTGTAACTGACGTGCATGATGAAGACAGACAGCGCACATCAAACACCCTGCCTATTCTGCGAGCATGCATGCCCAAATTGGAGGTGGCGATTTCAAGCTCGCGGGTGTGCATGGGGCTCTGGGAGAAAAATGCATACAGGCAATTTGTAAACATCTGAAAATGACTTGCGACTGTTGTGTGCTTCACCGCATCATGGACTGCAAGTTCCAATTTGTGATTCATGCAGTGAATTACAGTAAGGTCAGGGTTAATCTCATCGTGCAGGAGAGTGGCAGCTCCTATGTATCGGCCCAGTATAGCGGCGGCCCCGTCAGTCGCGAAACCAATCAACCGGGAGCGCAGCATTTCCTTGGTGATGCCATCTCTCTCCAGGGTGTCCAGCAACGTGTCTCGTATGGCAGAACCCGTGCATGATTCCAATTCGATTAATTGATAGAAGTTGCAAACCTCTCCATCAAAGGGAATGCGAATGTAAACTATGAGACATGTTTTATTTGAGATGGTCGTGCTCTCGTCGATGAGGATGCTGAATTTTGCAGGTGATTTTGTTATGAAACCCTACTAATTGGCTTGCCATTTTCTGGGCGATGAACATCAGCATACTCCGACAGGCTTTGTCGGAGTACAGCATTGACCCTACATCAACCCCATTCAGTTCTTGCAGTTCGATCACCTGTGGCAGCATTTTGAATGGCAGGTCATTCTGGCAGATCATGTACACAGTGTGCATACAGTACGCTGTGGCCCGTACCCTCTCCTCATTCTTCTTCCTCCACAGACTTGTGCTTACATTATTGGCAGTTTCAAATGCTGCATCACGTCTCTTTTGGAGAATTTCAAGGCATTTCACGTGGGACTGGCATTTGCCATGCTTGTTAATTTTATCATTCAGCTTTTTAGCTGAGCTGGTTTTAACACCATTCACAAATGCCGGATCAATGTGAAGGCGCTCATCTGTGTTGGGGCCTAAAGTTTTTACTTCAGAGCAAGCTGCACATTTCACTGACCCATCAGTTGACACCGTTAGCCACTCTCGACCCTCTTGCCATTTAGCAAATCGTGCCGGCTCTAGACAGCCACCAACCGCATGCTGCGAGATGTTCCCAGACTCGTGAACAACGTCATCTTCTCTACAGGACTTATCCTGGGCATCCTCCTCCTGTTCATCCTTTGTGCTGCAGGTAAGTGTGGATGTTGGGTTTGATTGTTTTTTATTTGCTGGCCCAACGAAGAACGATGAAATACTGCTCTGGACACGTTTCATTTTCGCACGTTTTCATTAGCAATGCTAATTTCCATACAGGGATGCAAACAGCACGCCTTTTGGCGCATGCCGCCTTTTTCACGGCTGAATCGTGCAGATCCGATTTTTTTTTTTTTGGGGGGGGGGGCGTTGGAGTGTCTGATTATAATTTCAAAGTAAATTCTGGATTAAAATTACTAAATAAGCAAATCCATTACAGTCCATGAAACACAGGACGTATAAGGATGAGAAAAAAACAGTTTAAATCGAAAGCTGCGCACATTTGCGCAGGAACGCAAAGATATTGTTATTATCTACAATGTATCTATTTGCTGGGGACGTTCGTGAACATCAAAGCTGCCACTTCGGGTCATTTTGAAAGTGAGTGCAATGTAGACCATAGAAAACTGTGTCACAACATGCCTGTCATGTCAACTTTTTTTTTTGGTTTGTTTGTTTTATTGACGGGGTTGTCCCCGAGGATTTTTTTTCAGCAGAGATAAAAACCAGAGGGGCGATGATCCCCACCATCCCCCCCAGCAAATCGCACCCAGTATACCTATATATCTCCATCCATCCATTATCTGTAGCCACTTATCCTGTACAGGGTCATAGGCAAGCTGGAGCCTATCCCAGCTGACTATGGGCAAGAGGTGGGGTACACCCTGGACAAGTAGCCAGGTCATCACAGGGCTGACACACAGAGATAAACAACCATTCACACCTTCGGTCAATTGAGAGCCACCAATTAACCTAACCTGCATGTCTTTGGACTGTGGGGGAAACCAGAGCACCTGGAGAAAACCCACGCAGACACAGGGAGAACATGCAAACTCCACGCAGAAAGCCCCTCATCGGCCACTGGGCTTGAATCCAGAACCTTCTTGCTGTGAGGCGACAGTGCTAACCACTACACCACCGTGCCACCCTAGCATATATGCATGTTATCAATTATACTAGCCTCATCTCCTGCAAGCATGACCAAGCTCTGAGCAGCATCAGGGTTTGTAGTATTTTGGTTACCAATTTTGTTTACTGTGTTTTGTTCAAAATACAGTGCTGTGAACTAGATCTATTTTCAAAATAGTAAGAAAGAAAGCACTTGTTCATGAATTGTCTGAGAAGCATTATTTTGTACTAATGAGTGTTATCCCGTGTAGTGCTTCTGGACTTCCGGAACCTCTGTATGCTTCAGTGTACTGTGGTCAGCCCGGTCAGTTGTGTCCATTTTAAATGACACACTCACACGGTCAGCGTGGGCTATGTGCCAACTTTTTTACTGGGCAACATCACCGTGTACATCGTCTATATCATCTGCTATTCGCCTAGTGCTTTCTGGGTAATGCAGTTCTGTAAACCAGCATATAACAACACATGTCCCCCCCTTTGAAAGAAGAAATTACTTTTTTTCTTTTTTTTTCAACCCAACAAAAAATACATTTCAGATCAAATGTACCTTGCATTACCTTGCTCTAAAGCTCTGTCTGAAACACTTAAACTCACAGTATCATAACAAAGAAATTTTTTTTCACACATTGCAACAAATTTACAGTCTCTAGTGTTCAGCAACTTTCAATAAGTCTCTTAGGAGACTGAACAATGCGCTTTGGTCTGCCAGGTGTCATTACAGGAGAGTTATGCACATTCGCTGGCGCTTCCAGACCCGCTGTATGCTTCAGTGTACTGTGGTCAGCCCAGTCAGTTGTGTTGTCTCCGGTTTGAGGTGTCGTGTCGGGCCGTTCCACCCCTGTCTGGCTTGACATTTGTGGCTTGAGATCAACACATACGCTGTATTCTCATTGGACAGTCAGTCAATGGCTTGGACATGATAGCGACCAATGGTTTATGGTCAGTCTCTGCTTCAACAGTCTGCCCGTATACATATTGATGGAAACGCTTGCATGCATATGTGGTGGCCAACAATTCTTTCTCTATTTGGGCATAATTGACCTTGGCACTTGTGAGGGCCCTCGATGCATAGGCCATTGGCTGCCCTGTTTCCTCGTGCAACTGTAGAAGGACCACTTCTAAGCCATACTGAGAAGCATCCGCTGAGATTCTTGTCTCTCTCTTAGGGTCATAGAATTTAAGCACAGGCTATGAGATGAATATCTTTTTCAGTGTCTGGAAACAGTCATCTTGCTGTTGTAGCCACATCCATTCATTATTCTGCTCCAGCAGCATCCTGAGTGGTGCTGATATGGTGGACAAGCTGGGAATAAACTTTGCTAGATATGTCACCATCCCTAAGAACCACTTCACTTCATCTTTGTTTTCAGGTCTCTCCATATTGGCGAGGCAAAGTGGCCAAGTGGTTAGAGTGCTTGACCACTAAGCGAACGGTCCCCGGTTTGAGCCTCGCCTCGGACGGTGATCTGGGGCTCACCTCCTGTCCACCCAGCAGTGAATGGGGACCTGGTGGAAACACTGGGGAAGTTAAAGGCGGCGAGGAAAGGAACTGGCCACCCTACCTCACCATGCCGATGGCCTAGACAGAGTGTGCTCTCTAACAGGCACTCCCCAACGTATATGGGAATGTATACGAAAACGTATATGGGACTATTTGACTTTTGACCATATTGGCTATGGCTCATGTCTTTCTCGGGTCAGGACTCACCCCTTTCTCAGATACAACATCTCCTATGAACATCAGTACCTTGACTGTGAATTCACATTTGTCTCTGTTCAACTTCAGGTTCACACTTCATGTACACTCAAGCACTTGTCTCAGCCTTGTGTCATGTTCATCCCTTGTGGAACCCCAGACTATGATGTCCTCCATCATGGTTGTGACTCCTGGAATGTGCTCGAATATGGTGTGGATAGTCTTGTGATAGACCTCTGGAGCAGACAGAATTCCATATGAAAGACGGAGAAAGTGATATCTTCCTTCCGGAAGGTGCAGAGTCTAGAACTGGCATGAAGTCAAGTCAAGTTTATTTGTATAGCGCTTTTAACAATAAACATTGTCGCAAAGCAGCTTTACAGAATTTGAACGACTTAAAACATGAGCTAATTTTATCCCTAATCTATCCCCAATGAGCAAGCCTGTGGCGACGGTGGCAAGGAAAAACTCCCTCAGACGACATGAGGAAGAAACCTCGAGAGGAACCAGACTCAAAAGGGAACCCATCCTCATTTGGGCAACAACAGACAGCCTGACTATAATATTAACAGTTTTAACAGGTATAACCCTCAACTGTCCTCATGGGGCCGTCCTTCACAGGAGCGGTGCGATAAAACTCCGACCAGACACAGGGCACCAGGATGGATCAAGCAGGTCCGAGGGGCAGAAGAGGCCAGCATCTCAATCCCAGGATCAACATGTAACTCAGAGGGACAGATTGGGGGGGGAAGAGAGAGAGAAAGAAAACACAGGTTGTTAGGTATGCCCTAAAAATGACAAGTATTAAATCTGTGTGGTAGGCTCGCAGAGACGAGAGTCTTTACATCAGGCATAACACACAACAATGGCATGTTAATATGGTAAAAAATATATCATGACCTGCTCTGGCTGGATGCTTGATTGGGTGATGGGAGCACACTCCTCAGCAATGATGGGATGCAGATTGGACCCTTAGGGCTGGCCAAGACAATTCAGTTACATTTCACCGGGTCTGGGACATGCGACAGAAAGTCTGACGGCCGATTCCCTGCAGGCTACGATAGCCAGTCGAGGTCTCCACCCTCTCCACCAAAAGATTTCCTGTTGACTCCATGTAACTCAGAGGGACAGATTTGGGGTGGGGGGCAGGGAAAGAAAACACAGGTTGTTAGGTATGCCCAATGTCACCTGAATAAGTAGGAACAGTATACATATTGCACCGAGTACAAGCAGGGACTCCGGCAACTAACTATGACAGCATAACTAAAAGGAGAGAGCCAGAAGGTAACACAGGCATGAGGGAGCCCCGGGACATAAAGCAGCCAGCCACTACACCGTCAACAAACTCGAGTGAGCAAGCGAGTGGGGACTGACAGCATCCATACATCCCAGTTTACCAAAACACTCTGTGTCTGAGGACCCTCCAGATCTACTCCTTTACCTCATAAACACCATTAACAAAAGGCTTGACTAAACATAAATGTTTTCAGCCTAGACTTAAATGCTGAGACTGTGTCTGATTCCCGAACATTACTTGGAAGGCTGTTCCATAACTGTGGGGCTTTGTAAGAAAAGGCTCTGCCCCCTGATGTAGCCTTCACTATACAAGGTACCAGCAGATAGCCTGCACCTTTTGATCTAAGTAGGCGTAGTGGGTCATAGAGGAGCAGAAGTTCACTCAGGTACTGTGGTGCGAGACCATTTAGTGCTTTAAAGGTCAATAGTCGTATTTTATAATCAATACGAAATTTGATTGGGAGCCAATGCAGTGTGGATAAGACAGGCGTGATGTGGTCATATTTTCTAGTTCTAGTAAGGACTCTTGCTGCTGCATTTTGAACTAACTGGAGCTTATTTATGCACTTATTGGAACATCCAGACAGTAAGGCATTACAATAATCCAACCTGGAGGTAACGATAGCATGGGCTAGTTTTTCTGCGTCACGCAATGACATTAAATTTCTTATCTTTGCAATATTTCTGAGATGAAAGAAAGCTATCCGGGTGATGTTATCAATGTGAGTTTCGAATGAAAGACTGGGGTCAATAATCACTCCGAGGTCTTTTACTGCTGCACGTGAAGAAACAGAAAGGCCGTCCAGAGTCACTGTGTAATCAGAAAACTTACTTCTAGCTGTATGTGGTCCTAGCACAAGTACTTCAGTCTTGTCAGAGTTAAGCAGAAGGAAATTAATAAGCATCCAGTGTCTAATGTCCTTAACACATTCCTCAATTCTATTAAGTTGGTGTCTCTCATCAAGTTTTGCAGAGACATACAACTGTGTGTCATCAGCATAACAGTGGAAACTAATACAATGTTTACGAATAATATCACCCAGAGGCAACATATACAGAGAAAAAAGCAGTGGACCCAAGACAGAACCTTGTGGAACACCAAACTTTACCTTGGTACGTCTAGAAATATCACCATTTATATCAACATACTGATAACGATCAGTTAGATAAGACCTGAGCCAGGAGAGGGCCATTCCCTTAACTCCCACAACATTTTCTAGTCTATCCAGAAGAATGGAATGATCAATGGTATCAAATGCTGCACTAAGGTCAAGCAACACAAGCAGCGAGACACAGCCCCGATCAGACGCCAACAGTAGGTCGTTTACTACTTTAACCAGAGCTGTCTCTGTGCTATGATGAGGTCTAAATCCTGACTGATACATTTCATGGATGTTATTCCTATGTAAATATGAGCATAACTGCTGTGCCACAGCTTTTTCAAGGATCTTGGAGTTAAAGGGGAGGTTTGATATTGGCCGATAATTGGACAGCTGACAGGGATCAAGGTCAGGTTTTTTAATCAGGGGTTTGATAACTGCTAGTTTAAAGGATTTGGGTACATAGCCGATCCTAAGAGAAGAATTTATTATTTTTAGAAGTGGTTCAATTACTTCAGGTATTATCTGTTTGAATAGACGTGTAGGTAAGGGATCTAGTACGCAAGTTGAGGCTTTTGATGTAGGGATTAATGAAAGTAATTCAGTTTCTTTAAGGGGAGTAAAACATTCTAACTGATGATCTGATACAGTTATATAGTTAACTACAAGGTCACTTTCATTGTCTGACCTTAAATTAGTAGTTTGAATTTTTTTTCGGATATTCTCAATTTTGTCATTAAAAAAAATCATGAAGTCGTTGCTACTACATACTGCAGGTGTGCATGTGTCAATAGTGGACTTATTCCTGGTTAATTTTGCTACAGTATTAAATAGGAATCTAGGATTATTTTTGTTATCTTCTATTAGGGAGGAGAAATGCGTTGATCTCGCAGCACTAAGAGCTTTTCTATACTTCAGGAAGCTCTCCTTCCAAGCTAATTTGAACACTACCAATTTTGTTTGACACCATTTACGTTCCAAATTTCGAGTGGTCTGTTTTAATGTGCGAGTGTCATCATTATACCAGGGTGCTAATTTTTTGTCTCTGACCATTTTCCTTTTTAGAGGAGCTACATTATCTAAAGTATGGCAGAATGTTGACTCTAAGCATTCAGTTGCCTGATCAAGTTCTGCAGGGGCTGACAGTGACCCAATCAATGTTGACAACTCTGGGAGATCATTTATAAAGCTCTGTGTAGTAGTTGACGTGAAAGTATGTTTAATACAGTAGCGTGGTGAGGTGCATATATTATTACTCAGACATAGTTTGAATGAGATGAGATAATGATCTGAGATAACTTCAGACTGTGGAAGTATGACTGTCTTGTCTACGTTTAATCTGAATGTTAGTATTAGATCGAGGGTGTGACCACCATTATGGGTCGGTTCTATGACATTCTGTTTAATCCCGACTGAATCTAAGATGGACACAAACGCTGTTTTTAAAGGGTCTTTTGGGTTATCAAAGTGAATATTAAAATCTCCGACAACTAAAGCTTTGTCTAAGGAAATAACCACATCTGAGATAAAATCTGCAAATTCAGAAAGAAACTCAGAATATGGCCCCGGGGGCCTGTAAATAATAAGCAATGGAATTAACTGGGTAGACTTATTTTTCGAGGCTACATACATTATATGAGTATGAAGAACTTCAAATGTATTAAATTTATAACCAGGTTTTTGTGTTACACCTAGATAATTTTAATAAATAACCGCAACGCCTCCTCCTCTGCCAGTTAGACGAGGCTGGTGTATATAACTGTATCCAGGAGGACTCGCTTCATTTAATGCTATATATTCATTTGGCTTAATCCATGTTTCAGTTAAACAAAGTACATTAAACTCCTGATCAGGAATGAGTTCATTAACCATTAGCGCTTTAGATGTAAGAGATCTAATATTTAATAGCCCCACCTTTAGATCAAAGGTGCTGGCAGCAGCTGTACAATCAGTATGATCTAATTTTATATTGCTTAGGTTACTGGAACAAACTCTCTGAAAATTTCTACCTTTTTGTTGAGCTTGGGGAACAGACACAGTCTCGATGTAGTGGACCCTGAGTGACGACTCTGTGCAGCTAGCAGACAGTCAGTTTAGCCTGTTCGTCTGCTCCCTGGCCTTGGCTCTGGATTGGCAGAAATTAACTAGGCCTGTTCTGAGACTATGACCTATGCTGCAGGAAATGAGAGCAGCACCTTCCCGAGTGGGATGGATACCGTCCCGCCCTAACAGACCAACAGTGCCCTCAAAATTAGCCCAATTATCTATAAAGCCCACACTGTTTTCAGAGCACCACCTGGACAGCCAGCAGTTCAGCGACCATAACCTGCTGTAAGCTACATCGCCACACCGCATTGGGATGGGGCCAGAGCATACTACAGCATCGGACATCGCCTTCGCTAATTTAAACACCTCTACAAAGTTACTCTTAGTAACCTCAGACTGACAAAGGCGTATATCATTAGCTCCTGCATGGATAACTATCTTTGAGAACCTGTGCTTGCCTAGGACCCTAAGATTACCTGCTATGTCCGGCACCCTGGCTCCCGGTATACACCTGACTAAAGCTGCTGGTGCCCCTAAAGGCTGAGCTAATTTCACGTGCTGTATGATAGAGTCCCCTATAACCAGAGCTCTTTCAGGTTTCTCAGTGGGTGCATCACTAAGGAGAGCAAACCTGTTCGGCACGTGACGTGGAGAGGAGTGGTGCTCTCATGGGTGAGCCTCAGCGGTAGCTTTGGCTCTACGCTTATGCCGCCGAGCCGTCATCCATTCGCCCCGCTGTAAGGGCTCTAATGCCGGAGTTGGGGGATTACTAACTCCACCTAGGGCATCCAGACTTTCCCCTGCAGAAACTACACTGTTCTCACACTCACTAACCTGCTCTAAAGCCTGGACACACGCTTCTAGCACTGTAATCTTCTCCGTCAGAGAGCTAACTAATCTGCACTTATCACAAATAAAGCTACTAAAGCTATCGCTAGTGACGGAGGAAGAATGACTAAACATCCTGCACTCAGCACACTGAACAGGCTGAAGGTGTGCCATGATGAAAAGATTCACGTACCTTAAACGAAGATCTGTTGATATTAAAGCAGATCCGAATCATCATCGAGCTTCATCTGCCAAAACCCTGAAGACGCATCGAGTTTACTGAACCACTTCGCATCTGCAAACTTAGACATGATCTCCTCATGGGTCGGCAACTTGAAATGCTCTCTCTTGACTCTTTTATTAAGGTCTCTAGGATCCAGACATATGCGCAATGCACCATTTTTCTTTTGCACTATTATGAGTGAATTTACCCAATCCGTCAGTTCATTGATTTTCTTTATGACATTCAGCTTTTCCATTCGTGCTAGCTCATCATTTAGTCTCTCTCTCAGTGCAGATGGAACTTTCCGGCATGCATGTACCACCGGTGTAACAGTCTCATCTATTTGTATCTTGTGTTCACCTGGTAAGCAGCCGAGTCCTTCAAAAACAACTTTAAACTCTATCATGAGTGTCTCTTGATCGTTGTTGGTCTGCGATGCCACCACGAACACTTTCTTCACTAAATTGAGTTTTTCGCATGCAGTTAGACCTAATATTGGTTGCACTTTCTTTTCAACAATCAGCAACTGTGCCTTTAAGATCTGGCTTTTGTGTTGGAAAGTCACTATACAACTGCCTTTAACTGGCACGCTTTCTCCCATGTAGCCTGTCACTTGAATCTTCACTGGATGAATCTTGCTTTTTATTTTGAGCGTTTTGTAATCAGCCAGTGACAACTTCACTTGTGCTCCTGTATCCAACTTAAATGGTATTATTGTCTCGTTTGCAGTCACTGGAACAATCCATTCTTCTTTTTCAACACTGGATGCCTGCACTACATCTACGAATAGCTCCTCTAGTTCCTCATCCACTGTGTGCACTTTTCTCTTCGTGTCACCAGCCGTGCAGCATCTCGCATAATGATTTCTTTTGCCACAGTTATTACAAGTTTTTCTGAAAGCAGGACATGTTCTTGGTGCATGACTGCCTCCACATTTTTTACAACTGCCTTCTGCCCCTTTTTTCTCTATTTTGTTTAACTTGACATTTCTTGGGCTGCTCGTTTGATTTTACAGCATGCACCGCCATTTCTGTTTTGGCCATTTCTTTGACTTGCTCGCATGAGCTCTGTGCTGCCCTGCACAAATCCAGAGTCCTATCCAAAGTCAAATTTTTCTCTCTCAGCAATCTCTCTCTCAGTCCATTGTCTGCAATTCCACAAACAATGCTGTCTCTTATGAGCGAATCTCTCAGGTCTTCAAACTCACATGACTTACTCAAAGTATACAGCTCTACTAAGTACTGATCAAAAGTATTGCCAGGTTTTTGGTCACAGGAAAAGAACTTGTATCTCTCAAACATTATATTTTTGGAAGGCACAAAGTATGCTTCAAATTTCTGCATGACTGTGTCTAGTTTGAGATTATCAGGTTCAATATGAAAGCTATTGTAAATGTCCAACGCATCTTCCCCAATTACATGCAGAAAGATTTGCGCTTGCACTTTCTCGTCCCCCTGTCCAGCTCCACTAGCAGCTAGATAAATTTCAAACCTCTACTTGAAACGTCTACAGTTATCAGCGAGATTGCCACTAAACTGCATGGGTGAGGGTGGACTTAGCTTATCCATGACTGTGGGTCTGTGTGCAGTCCGTTCTGTCGACAAAATCTGCAGCAGCGATATCGGCGACTCTGTCACGACTTCACTTTCGCTTTCACCGAGTTCTTCCCCACTGTCGCTGATGCTGCTGCTGCTATCCTTTCCCACTAGCATTGACTAGGTCACCCGTGGACTCGGTAGGCACGTCCCCACCGCTCCAACTCGCTCACCAGTCTTTTTGCAGCACATCGTCTTTTTCCAACTCGCAGACTTCATCTGACACCATGTTATCCTGTGTAGTGCATTTTAAATGATACACTCACACAGTCGGCGTGGGCTACAGTATGTACTAATTTTTTTACTGGGCAACATCACCGTGTACATCGTCTATATCGTCCGCTATTCGCCTAGTGCTTTCTGGGGAATGCAGTTCTGTAAACCAGCATATAACAACACAATGAGCACATTTTGTTTCACAAGTGTAGTGTAAAGACTAAAATAAATAATCCCTCGAAAGGGCTCAATTATCCCCCGAAGGAGCTGATTTATTCCCAAATGGGACTTTTGTAATTGCAAACCGAGCGAATCGCTCAAAAGATTCTAATGTTGTCTTTGCTGGCTTCTCGAGTTTTTGTTGAATGGCTGGAATTCTTGGCATAAATATCTGCCAAAAAGCTAAAAATAAATAAATAAATAAATAAATAAAACCCTTACAAAACCTTTCATTTGAACTTTCAGAAGGACCAAACAAAAACTGTGATAATCAAAATGTAAATATTCTTAAACACCACTTACTTGATATTGAATCAGTAGCCTTGGTGAACCACGAGGTGAATTTCGTTTATCTTTTTATCTGCCGATTATCTTCCGATACTACAACGTTACAACGAGGTTTCTCTTATTTCGTTTCTGGTTCTGATTGGTTTTGAAATTTATCAGGAAATAGAATGGGCAATCAAACTTGATCAGGATAAGTGCTGATTGGTTACGAAGTTTCACTATTGTTACACTCATTCTTACATTCTTACAACACGATGACAGTAGCCACAGGCAGTAGCTACAAAAACAAAACATTAAAAAAATCTGCAAATATAACAAAATATTATTTTATACTCTTAATATGATATTGGGCGGCATGGTGGAGTAGTGGTTAGCACTGTTGCCTCACAGCAACAAGGTTCTGGGTTCAAGCCCAGCAGCCGGCGAGGCCTTTCTGTGTGGAGTTTGCATGCTCTCCCTGTGTCTGTGTGGGTTTCCCCAACAGTCCAAAGACATGCAGGTTAGGCTTATTGGTGGCTCTAAATTGACCATAGGTGTGAGTGTGAATGGTTGTTTGTCTCTATGTGTCAGTCCTGTGATGACCTGGCAACTTGTCCAGGGTGTACCCTGCCTCTCATCCATAGTCAGCTGGGATAGGCTCCAGCTTGCCTGCGACCCTGTAGAACAGGATAAAGCGGCTAGAGATAATGAGATGAATATGATATTGGGCGGCACGGTGGAGTAGTGGCTAGCACTGTCGCCTCACAGCAACAAGGTCCTGGGTTCAAGCCCAGCAGCCGGCGAGGCCTTTCTGTGTGGAGTTTGCATGCTCTCCCCGTGTCTGTGTGGGTTCCCCCAACAGTCCAAAGCCATGCAGGTTAGGCTTATTGGTGGCTCTAAATTGACCATAGGTGTGAGTGTGAATGATTGTTTGTCTCTATGTGTCAGCCCTGTGATGACCTGGCAACTTGTCCAGGGTGTACTCCGCCTCTCGTCCATAGTCAGCTGGGATAGGCTCCAGCTTGCCTGCGACCCTGTAGAACAGGATAAGCGGCTACAGATAATGGATGGATGACTATAGCATCATTTGTTTGTTTGTTTGTTTTTGACATAATTCCCCACTTTAGAACTTCTCCCTTCATGACCAGTTATTACCTCAACCAACTTTGTTGGAGGAGGTTATGTTTGCATCTCAGTTTTTTGTTTGTTTGTTCCCAACATAACTCAAAAAGTAGTGAGCAGATTTTGATAAAATTTGGTGGAATAGTGATCCATGGGTCAAGGAACAATTGACTAGATTTTGATACAAATCCGGATATGTATGTAGATTCAAGATTTGTTTGCCTTTTCCCACTGTAACTCAAAAAGGAGTGAATGGATTTTGATAAGCTTTGGTGCGCAGCTTTAGTATTATCCTAAGTTCAAGTGATTTGATTTTCATGTTGATAATATGTGGCTTGATGACGGTATGCACTCTACCAAGTGCCCTTCTAGTTTTTCCTGTTAACACTTTTGTGATACACAAGACAAGTTAAGAAGAGTATACATACATTTCTACTTTATTAAGATTTATCTAAGAATATCACATACTGTATTATGCACATTAATTCATGCATTCTCCAGGTTTTCTGGAGCCAGGAACCCCTTTAACAGTAAAATAAATTCCATGGACCACCTTAACACCCCTTAGGACCAATTTCATGAATGTTATGTAAAATAAATGAGTACGATAATATTTAGTCTATTTCTTAGAGCTTTCAAGCTTTTTATTTCTGAACATTACATGAACAGGATATAAACTGGCATTATTTTAAAGCCTACTTGTTGGGTTTTTTTTAAGTTATTGTAATTTGGATTAAATTCAGGTTTAGATTTAGTTGAGAACTATACGAACTCAATAATGAATATACAAGGCTGTAACAATTTTTTAGTTTGTGGGAAACAGAGGAACTGAAAGCAGGCTTCAGAAGAGGTGTGTTCTTTTTATTTTTACACTTTTCAGTGACAACTAACATATACTAGTATAGTTTCCCACATAAACACACACATTGGGTAACACAGCTCTCATTCTTGGTTGTCCAAAAGACACAGTTAATAGACAGCCAGTAATTATACGCAGGTCCATTTCATCGCATGTTACCTAGTGGTTCAACCTGCCTTCTCGCCGTTCACAGCCGACGCTCGACCACACCCCTGCTGCCACAAACCCCAATTTCAGAAAAGTTGGGATGCTGTGTAAACTGTAAATAAAAACAGAATGCGATAATTTGCAAATCATGGAAACCCTATATTTAATTTAAAGTAGTACAAAGACAACATATCAAATGTTGAAAGTGAGAAATTGTTTTGTGAAAAATACATGCTCATTTTGAATTTGCTGTCAGTAACACATTTCAAAAAAGTTGGGACAGGGGCATGTTTACCAGTGTGTTGCATGACCGTATTTTTAACAACACTCTGTAAACATTTGGGAACTGAGGAGACCAATTGCTGTAGTTTTGAAAGAGACATGTTTTCCCATTCTTGCCTGATATACAATTTCAGTTGCTCAACAGTTCAGGGTCTCCTTTGTCATATTTTGCACTTCAGAATGCACCAAATGTTTTAAATGAGAGACAGGTCTGGACTGCAGGCAGGCCAGTTTAACACCTGGACTATTTTACTACAGAGTCATGCAGTTTTAATATGTGCAGAAGGTGGTTTGGCATTGTCTTGCTGAAAGAAGGAAGGCCTTCCCTGAAAAAGATTTTGTCTGGATGGCAGCATATTGCTCTGAAACGTATATATCATTCAGCATTAATGATGCCTTCCCAGATGTACAAGCTACCCATGTCATGTGCACTAATGCACCCTCATACCATCACAGATGCTGGCTTTTGCACTGTGCACTGGTAACAAGCCGGATGGTCCCTCTCCTCTTTAGCCTGGAGGATGTGGTGTCCATGATTTCTAAAAATAATTTCTACTTTTGATTTGTCAGACCTCAGGACAATTTTCCACTTCGCCTCAATCCATCATTAAAGAGCTCGGGCCCAGAGAAGGTGGCGGTGTTTCTGGATATTGTTTATATCTGGTTTTAACTTGCATTTGTGGATGCAGTAATGAACTGTTTTCACAGACGATGGTTTTCTGAAGTGTTCCTGAGCCCATACAGTGATTTCCACTACAGACACGTGTCTGCTTTTAATGTAGTGTCTCCTGAGGGCCTGAAGATCACAGGCATCCAGTGACAGTTTTCAGCCTTGTCTCTTGCCAACAGAGATTTCTCCAGGTTCTCTGAATTTTTTAATGATATTTTGTACCATTGATTATGTGATCCCCGAATTCTTTGCAGTTTTACATTGAGGAACGTTATTCTTAAATTGTTGCACTGTTTGCCCACACAGTCTTTCACAGAGCAGTGAACCCATCCCCATCTTTACTTCTGAGAGACTCAGCTTCTCTAGGATGCTCTTTTTATAACCAATCATGTTACTGACCTGTTGCCAAGTAACCAAATTCCTTATTTTAGCATTACACAACTTTTTCAATCTTCTGTTGCCTCGTCCCAACTTTTCTGAAATGTGTTGCTGACATCAAATTCAAAATGAGCATATATTTTTCAAAACATAATAAAATTTCTCAGTTTCAACATCTGATATGTTGTATTTGTACTATTTTCAATGAAATATACCATTTCCATGATTTGCAAATCTTGACATTCTGTTCTTATGTTTCACACAGTGTCCCAACTTTTTTGGAATTGGGGTTGTAATAACTTTGATAATGGTGGATTGTGATTTAAGTATCATTTAAATAAAATTTAAATATCACCTCTGCTTTTTCATTCATAGACCTGACTTTGAAAGGCTCTGCACGAATGACTTCTTTTCTTTTCTTTCACCTGATTTGCATTTTACAGGTGCAGATCAACCCCATCTTACAATACTTGTCTGTCTGCACTCTTGATTATTGCATGCAAAATCAATTATGATCCCCTATGTTCACAACACCTGTTATTCATGAATACATGAATAACAGAAAAACAGAGCCCGTTTCAAGTGGTCTCGGGAATATTCACATCTCCAGTGCCTTGTATATGGCTTTGAAAATGTACTGCATAATATTCTGTAAAATTGTTCATTTAGGAATGCAGATGGTGCAATAAAAGAAGAACGAAACAGTACATGTTCTCTCCCATTCCACATATGAATACAGGAGACACACAATCTCCTGCTCGAATAACAATTCCCTCAGACACTCCTGATATCTTCTCTCTCTCTCTCTCCCCAGATTTGTCAAGCAATCACTGAGTTCTTTGTTCTCATATCTTTTGACAGAAGTTCTGTAATCTTGAGTAATTTCGTCAGCTCTCCTGATTCTCTCTTAAACCTTCGATTCCAACATAATACATCCCTGAGTCATGAAACATTTTCTTCATTCCTTTGGGAAATAATTGTCAATGCTTTCAAGCTGCCACCATTAACTCTGGCACCCTTCTTGGCAGTAAGTAGGCAGCATTCTGAAATACTGAATCATATAAATAACAGATAATTCATGTAGGAAGAATTCCAGATGTCTTCCCCACTCTAGACTATAGAAGTGGAGATCTGATAGATAGATAGATAGATAGATAGATAGATAGATAGATAGATAGATAGATAGATAGATAGATAGATAGATAGATAGATAGCTTGTTTGTTTGATTGATTGATTGACTGACTGACTGACTGACTGACTGACTGACTGACTGATTGAGCCGAAGCTGGGAAATTGTTTTGTTACAGCAGCAAGTTATCAAACATGAAAAAAAAAAAAAGACACACTGTTCAACATAAAATAGAATTTTAAAAAATCATAAGAACAAGCCGACAGTACAATATATGGATAAAAATGTAATTATAAAAATATACAGTATTTCAATCCATTATCTGTAGCCGCTTATCCTGTGCAGGGTCACAGGCAAGCTGGAGCCTATCCCAGCTGACTATGGGTGAGAGGCGGAGTACACCCTGGACAAGTCGCCAGGTCATCACAGGGCTGACACATAGAGACATACAACCATTCACACCTACGGTCAATTTAGAGCCACCAATTAGCCTAACCTGCATGTCTTTGGACTGTGGGGGAAACTGGAGCACCCGGAGGAAACCCACGCAGACACGGGGAGGACATGCAAACTCCGCACAGAAAGGCCCTCGCCGGCCACTGGGCTCGAACCCAGACCTTCTTGCTGTGAGGCAACAGTGCTAACCACTACACCACCATGTGGCCCTATTATATATATATTTTTTTTAAATTACAAGCTTTCAAGCTGTATCTTTTAATGATATTTGAATCTTTTAATGATATTTTGTACCATTGATAACAATGATATAAAATACTGGTTCAAAAGCAGCTAAAAATATATATATATATGTATAATTATTATATCCACAGTCACTGGATATGAGCAATCACGTGCTCTGATTGGTTACTCTACTACAAGGATATCAGTTCATATACCGTAAGTAGAGAAAAACAAAATGGCGGAGCGTGTTGCTGAACCAACCGAGGACGAAATAAAAACTCTCCTCATAAACAGCCCCCCCCCCGCCAAAATACAAAAAAGCAACAAATTATGTCATAAAAGTATTTAATGGTAAGAATGGGGATTTTTTTGTTTATTTTTCAAGAATTATTATTATCGCATTTTTTACAAATTGCTGCTGTCATTTCGCCCATTTGTTTACATTCTAAGCGGAAATGATTTTGTCGGATGTTTTGTACAAAGTTTTTATTTATTGAATTTGCAAAAAATATAAATAAAAATGCTCTGTTTCTCAAAATCCAGTGAATTTTTCACAAATTGCTACTGTCATTTTGCTGATTTGTTTACATTCTTCATCTTTAAGTATTAAAATTTGTTGATTTTTTTTAGACTGGTTCAAAAGCTCAAATAAGTTTGAAAATTACAGAACTGAAATGTCCAAGGAAGAATTAAATAAACGTCTAAAGCTATTCTATACCTCGGCACGACAGCAAGATGGCACTTTCTACAAAAAAAAAACAACAACAACAACACTAAAGTGAATTCGTGCAGCCATTGATAGGTTTTAAAGAAGTCCGTCGAAGCGGAAATGATTTTGTTGGATGTTTTGTATAAAGTTTTTATTTTTCGAATTTGCAAAAAAAAAAAGCTTTGTTTCTCAAAATCCCGTGAATTTGAATAAAATAAAACAGCTATTGCACTCAGTCTCGTTGTACATGGCTTTTAGCCGGCTATCAGCTCATGTACGACTAAGGCCCTGTCCACACGGCAATGGATTCAGGTGAATCTGATAAAATTGTTTATCGTTTCGGCCTGGTGTCCACACGGCACCGGCGTTTTGGGTGCCCCAAAACGAAATCTTTTGAGAACGGGTTCCAGAGTGGACAAATCTGGCAACGGAGCCGTTGCGAAGTCGTCTGGATGAGTAGAACGGATTTGTTTACGATGACTTCACAACCACATGACAATCCTGCCAGCAAAAATAGGGAAAAAAAAGGAGCGATCTCACCTCTTCAGATGTTGGTTTAAGTCCGACAATACATTCCTCAAAAAGGACGTAGAAGAACAAAGTAATCCATCAACGTGTAGCATTCAATTTATTCCGGACCATTAAAGAATTCTGGAGGATCTCAGAATGTTGGCGTACCGGCTTCCATCTACCCCCGTTCATTCCTCTCTCTCTCCATCTACCCCCGTTCATTCCTCTTTCTGCATCTCCATTCAAAAAACGAGCACGTGATTTAAAGGGACTATAGCCATAGGATAGGGAGTGAGAAGGTGTGCGCGTGTGACAGTGACAGGGAAGAACCTAGGCTCATGCTCGCCCTGAATTTCTCTTAAAGTGAAGGCAGAAGAACGTTCAGCGCCTGGCCAGGCTTTCTATGTATTAATTTACATAGACGTTTTAATATGAAATATAAATAAGTGTCTTAGACAATAGATACTATTTTACGCTACTGACAAATAATCAAAACTTTATGTGGCTAATGCTACAGAAGAAGGGGTTTATGCACATGCGTCTACTTCTTCTATTGTTCTGGTGTCTCCGATGGGACCATCTTACAGTGCACGTAGAGGTGTGGCATGTGTATTGCATCATTTTCAGCAAGCGTTGCGTTGCCATATGAACCTGATATTTTACTGATCCGTTGCCCATGTGGACGTGATATTTAAAAAAAAAAAATCTCGTTGCTGTTGTCGTGTGGATGTAGCCTCAGTTTCATGGAATAACTGTTGAATGTTCCTTGTACGTGTGAGTGTGCATTAATAGTGCTAAAAACAAGAATTGTAAAGGAAGATGTGCAAAGGTGACAGTATTGAATGGAAGATAAATAAATAAAAACAAATAAACTAATGGTGCAAAGTGACGAATGGCAGTAAACAAATAGCTCTGGCAGTGCAAAACTGACAGGAGACCCAGGGTTATGAACACGACTATATAGTCGAGAGGTCAGAGTTCTCTCTGTCAGACAGAGGTGAGTTATTGTACTGGATGATGATTTTCTATATCGGTCCCTACGACAGCGAAGCTGTTACAGTCTTTTGGAGAAGGCACTCCTCTGTCTGTCCATATCAAAATCTTATTTTGCTACATATTATTTTGCAATATATAGTTCACAATTGGGGCGGCACGGTGGTGTAGTGGTTAGCACTGTCGCCTCACAGCAAGAAGGTTCTGGGTTCGAGCCCAGTAGCCGGCGAGGGCCTTTCTGTGTGGAGTTTGCATGTTCTCCCCATGTCTGTGTGGGTTTCCTCTGGGTGCTCCGGTTTCCCCCACAGTCCAAAGACATGCAAGTTAGGTTAATTGGTGGCTCTAAATCGACCGTAGGTGTGAGTGTGCATGGTTGTTTGTCTCTATGTGTCAGCCGTGCGAAGATCTGGTGACTTGTCCAGGGTGTACCCCACCTCTTGCCCATAGTCAGCTGGGATAGGCTTCCAGTTTGCCCGTGGCCCTGCACAGGATAAGCGGCTACAGATAATGGATGTATGGATGGATAGTTCACAATTTGTGGTGTTTCTGAGAGCTCTGAGCTATGTTCCATCAAATTGATTGCTTCTCCACAAGCAGAACATTGTGTTCTGTTGTGAATTGCTGAGATGAAATATGCCTCTTTAAACATCCATTACGGTGTAAATACAGTTGTGCTCTTAAGTTTGCATACCCTGGCAGAATTTTTGCTTTCTTGGCCTTTTTTCAGAGAATATGAATGATAACACAAAAACTTTTTTCCCCACTCATGGTTAGTGGTTGGGTGAAGCCATTTATTGATAAACAACTGTGTTTTCTATTTTTAAATCATAATGACAACAAAAAACATCCAAATGACCCTGATCAAAAGTTTACATACCCCAGTTCTTAATACCGTGTATTGCCCCCTCTAACATCAATGACAGCCTGAAGTCTTTTGTGGTAGTTGTGGATGAGGCTCTTTATTTTCTCAGATGGTAAAGCTGCCCATTCTTCTTGGCAAAAAGCCTCCAGTTCCTGTAAATTCCTGGGCTGTCTTGCATGAATTGAGATCTCCCCAGAGTGGCTCAATGATATTGAGGTCAGGAGACTGAGATGGCCACTCCAGAACCTTCACTTTGTTCTGCTGTAGCCAATGACAGGTCGACTTGGCCTTGTGTTTTGGATCATTGTCATGTTGGAACGTCCAAGTACGTCCCATGCACAGCTTCCGGGCTGATGAGTGCAAATTTGCCTCCAGTATTTGCTGATAACGTGCTGCATTCATCTTTCCTTCAACTTTGACCAAGTTTCCTGTGCCTTTGTAGCTCACACATCCCCAAAACATCAGCGATCCACCTCCGTGCTTTACAGTAGGAATGGTGTTCCTTTCATCATAGGCCTTGTTGACACCTCTCCAAATGTAACGTTTATGGTTGTGGCCAAAAAGTTCAATTTTGGTCTCATCACTCCAAATTACCTTGGTCCAGAAGTTTTGAGGCTTGTCTCTGTGCTGTTTGGCGTAAATTTTTGTTGGTCTACCTGACCGGGGTTTGGTTTTAACAGAGCCCCTGATTTTCCATTTGTTAATCACAGTTTGAACACTGCTGACTGGCATTATCAATTCCGTGGATATCTTTTTGTATCCCTTTCCTGTTTTATACAGTTCAACTACCTTTTCCCGTAGATCCGTTGACAATTCTTTTGCTTTCCCCATGACTCAGAATCCAGAAACGTCAGTGGCTGGATGAAAGATGCAAGAGTCTGTCTGGATCCCAGAAACTCACTCAGCTTTTATGCACACACACTGATTACAAGCAAACAGATCACAGGTGAGGATGTTACCTTTAGTAGCCATTCAAACCCATTTGTGTCAACTTCTGTGCATGTTATCAGGCCAAAATCACCAGGGTATGTGAACTTTTGATCAGGGTCATTTGGGTAGTTTCTGTTGTCATTATGATTTAAAAAGAGAAAACACAGTCGTTTGACAATAAATGGTTTCACCCAACCACAAAGCATGAGTGGAAAAGATGTTTTTGTGTTATCATTCATATTCTCTGAAAAATGGTCAAAGAATCATAGATTCTGACAGGGTGTGTAAACTTATGAGCACAACTGTATTTTGCACATCCCCAGGACAATGTGTAGCTTCAGCATATTGAAGGTATCTGCTGCATTAATTAACTCTCTATATTTTTCCATCTTGTGATGCCAGACTCTGCTAGTTATTACTAACAGAAGAGGCTTGTTGCGGAAGGAATAGAATAAAACAAAACAGGACAGCAATCAGTGACCAGTCGCTGTGATGCATCCTGATGCAAAGTGAGGTTGCTTGTTCAAGTCTAAGTTGATTATTTTTCTAATAACAGCATGTCCCATGGTGTTTTGTTCCTTATAGTCCAGCAATTTGCCAGTAGCTGCAATGTTTAATTATATCAAAAAACAGCACATCATACTTTTCAGTGTTTATTGTGATGTCCATGAAACAAGATACAGTATTTCCTGTTATCACCTAGCAGCTATAAATATCTGTTCCTTTACCAGCCTCTCTTTGTTCTCTCTCTCTTGAAGTTAGTAAGACAAAACACACAGCTTGTCATGGTCCTCTGTCCTGAAGATTTTCCCATCGCGGAAAAACAACTCCTTCCTTCCATCCTTCCATTATCTGTAGCCGCTTATCCTGTGCAGGGTCACATGCAAGCTGGATCCTATCCCAGCTGACTATGGGCAAAAGGCAGGGTACACCATGGACAAGTTGCCAGGTCATTGCAGGGCTGACACTTGGAGACAAACAACCATTCACACTCACATTCACACCTACGGTCAATTTAGAGCCACTAATTAACCTAACCTGCATGTCTTTGGATTGTGGGGGAAACCGGAGCACCCGGAGGAAACCCACACAGACACGGGGAGAACATGCAAACTCCACACAGAAAGGCCCCTGTCGAAGGCTGGGCTTGAACCCAGAACCTTCTTGCTGTGAGGTGACAATGCTAACCACTACACCACCATGCCGCCACAACTCCTTCCATAAATGCTAAATAACCATGTCCTTACAGAAAGCTTCATCATGTTGATGATTATGTTTTTCTTTGTTAAGTCAATTTTTGAACCAATCTGACTTTTTTTTTTAGATATTTTTTGGGGCTTTTTGCACCTTTATTGGATAGGACAGTGTAGAGACAGGAAATGAGCGGGAGAGAGAGACGGGGAGGGATCGGGAAATGACTTCGGGCCGGACTCAAACCCGGGTCCCCGGATTTATGGTATGGCGCCTTATCCACCTGAGCCACGACACCCCCTGACCAATCAGATTTGAGCGTTCAACAGCACCACAGTTTTGCAGACATCAGCAATACCCATACGAAAAAGAACAGTAAAGAACTTATAAGAGTTTACCACTGTCTTAGTAGTAAATCCTTATAAATATAAGGATAAATCCTTATAAGGATTTATAAATAAATATATATGCCATGTATGATTTACTCCTGAAAGTGGCCCATTTTGCATTTTCCTCATACAAATTTTTTATGAAAATCTAGTATGTATGAAGTAAACATTGTGCATGGTTTTTACAGATAATGTGTATGATGAATTACACCATCTTTGTATGCTTCACGTAATGTTTGTAGTTTTAAATTATATTTTACAGTTTAAAATGTATATGCCTTTTATATGTAAATCCAACACAAACATATGTGGATTTACATATAAAAGGCATATACATTTTAAACTGTAAAATATAATTTAAAACTACAAACATTACATGAAGCATACAAAGACGGTGTAATTCATCATACACATTATCTGTAAAAACCATGCACAATGTTCACTTCATACATACTAGATTTTCATAAAAAATTTGTATGAGGAAAATGCAAAATGGGCCACTTTCAGGAGTAAATCATACATGGCATATATATTTATTTATAAATCCTTATAAGGATTTATCCTTATATTTATAAGGATTTACTACTAAGACAGTGGTAAACTCTTATAAGTTCTTTACTGTTCTTTTTCGTATGGGTATAGGTCCGTTCTTCCTGGCACCTCTGTAGATTAAGACATTTTGATTATATCCAGTCAAAACGGTTTTGTTCTGTAGATTCTATCTGTTTGTTCTTTCTTATAGCTTCATGCAATCATTATTTCACTTCCTCTTCTCATGACACCTCCCCTACAGGTGCAGATTGCCTCATGGGCATCTACCTTTTTTTTGTGGGTATCTTCGATGTAAAGTTCCGTGGCGAGTACAACAAGAACGCCTATGTGTGGATGGAGAGCCTTGAATGTCGCACCATCGGCTTTCTGGCCATGCTGTCCTCCGAGGTGTCTGTCATGCTCCTCACCTACCTGACCCTAGAGAAGTTTCTGGTCATTGTGTTCCCACTGAGTCACCTAAGGCCTGGGAAAAATCAGACATTCATCATTTTGGCTGTGATCTGGCTCATAGGCATCTCGATTGCCGCCGTGCCGCTGCTCAATGATGAGGTCTTCGGGAACTACTACGGCCGAAACGGCGTCTGCTTCCCCCTGCACTCTGAACGTGTAGAGAAACCGACAGCGAAGGGATATTCCACTGGCATATTTCTGGGTGAGTAATGAGACCATGGCAATCTTCTGAAATGCAATGGAACAATATACTTAATGTAAATGGATATATTCTCTTCTCTGCTGTGCTGTGCATAGGACTCAACCTAGTAGCCTTCCTCATCATCGTCATCTCCTACTCCAGCATGTTCTACTCCATCTACAAGACAGGTATTAATGCCACAGAGCTGCGCAGAGACGTGGCTGTGGCCAACCGCTTCTTTTTCATCGTGTTCTCTGATGCCCTCTGCTGGATCCCAATATTCCTGGTCAAAATTCTCTCTCTGCTCAAGGTGGAGATTCCAGGTACTGTATATGCAGGAAAAACACCCCAAATGTCCCTCAAATATGATTGTGTTCATTTTGGTATGAGGACTAAATACTTTCCTAAACCTGCTGTTTATACTGAATCCATTATTGCAATTCAGTTCTCCTAATAGTCCATGCATAAGAAGCAATTACAGAAATTCCAGCCTGTAATTAAATCTTTCACAAAGTTGGATAGTTTATACTGTCCCTGGCCCCTGATTTAATCTGTGATGTACAGTATATAATTAATACGATAAAATTAGTTTACACAGACCAAAGGTTTCAATCTATAACAGACTCTCAGGAACACTGCAAGCATTTTCAAACCGAAGATTTTCCTAAACTGCACGAGCTTTGTAAAATGTTTTCACCTCTTTTTACTTTCCTCTTTGATGGATTATATTGTTATAATTATATAATTATATTATATTGTAGACATGGTCCATTTACCTTGATATTTGACATAGAAAGAATCTGCCTACATAGCAAATAATTGTATGCGGGATTGGGTTAAATAGCTTAAACACATTTTAAAGAATATTTTCTCATTTTAATAGAAATAAGACTAAGATATTTGAAGAAATGTGTGTAAAAATCTCAACTTTGACGAACGTTATGTGTTTTGGCATATTATAAAAATAGCTAAAATAGCACTATACGGTAAGTGCATGTATGTACGAACTAGAAGGGCACATGGTACAGTGCATACTGTCTCCAAGCCACATATTATCAACATCAACATCAAATCAGGCGGCATGGTGGTGTAGTGGTTAGCACTGTCGCCTCACAGCAAGAAGGTCCTGGGTTCGAGCCCCGTGGCCGGCGAGGGCCTTTCTGTGCGGAGTTTGCATGTTCTCCCCGTGTCCGCGTGGGTTTCCTCTGGGTGCTCCGGTTTCCCCCAAAGACATGCTGTTAGGTTAACTGGTGACTCTAAATTGACCGTAGGTGTGAATGTGAGTGTGAATGGTTGTCTGTGTCTATGTGTCAGCCCTGTGATGACCTGGCGACTTGTCCAGGGTGTACCCCGCCTTTTGCCTGTAGTCAGCTGGGATAGGCTCCAGCTTGCCTGCGACCCTGTAGAACAGGATAAAGCAGCTAGAGATAATGAGATGAGATGAACATCAAAATCACTTGAACCTAGGATAATACTAAAGCTGTACACCAAATTTCATCAAAATTTGACATTCACTACTTTTTGAGCTATGTTGGGAAAAGTAAAAAATAAAATAAAATAAAAATCCTTAATCCACATACATATTCGTATTTGCATCAAAATATAATCAATTGTTCCTTGGCCCATGGCTCACCTTTCCACCAAATTTCATCAAAATATGTTTGCTATTATTTGAGTTATGTTCAGAACAGGCAAAAAAAAACACCTAAGGTGAAATCATGACCTCCTCCAACAAAGTTGGTGAAGGTAATGACCTTAAACTATTGCTGGCACACTGTCAGAAACAGGGGTGCACTAGGCATCCATCTATGTCCCCCAAGATACAATCTACGCTCATGTACTCCCTACGGCTCATTATTGGACCTCAAGGTAATTATGTGTACAATTTTAGGGCCAAAAAGGGACATACACTACCATTCAAAAGTTTGGGGTCACTTTGAAATGTCCTTATTTTTGAAAGAAAAGCACTGTTCTTTTCAATGAAGATCACTTTAAACTAATCAGAAATCCACTCTATACATTGCTAATGTGGTAAATGACTATTCTAGCTGCAAATGTCTGGTTTTTGGTGCAATATCTCCATAGGTGTATAGAGGCCCATTTCCAGCAACTCTCACTCCAGTGTTCTAATGGTACAATGTGTTTGCTCATTGCCTCAGAAGGCTAATGGATGATTAGAAAACCCTTGTACAATCATGTTAGCACAGCTGAAAACAGTTGAGCTCTTTAGAGAAGCTATAAAACTGACCTTCCTTTGAGCAAATTGAGTTTCTGGAGCATCACATTTGTGGGGTCGATTAAATGCTCAAAATGGCAGAAAGATGTCTTGACTATATTTTCTATTCATTTTACAACTTATGGTGGTAAATAAAAGTGTGACTTTTCATGGAAATCACAAAATTGTCTGGGTGACCCCAAACTTTTGAACGGTAGTGTATATGTTCCCAAGCAGTATACAACCGGTACAAATACATACCTTAAAGGGTACTGTCTCACTGATAAGCTGTTGTACCCCTAAAGGTATAACAAAGTACTTTATTTACTGAGAGTGCACACTAGTAACTGGTTATTATGAATTTTTTTTTCAATAAAAATGCACTTGCATGCCCTTTGATGAGAAACCATGTCTTTAAGAGAATTTACACAGCAAGCAAGATTTAGGCGTGAGCGAAACATCAGTGATTGCTGGCATTTGCCAATTTACACTGCCTCTGTTTCTGAAGCGCGATTTTCAAGATAAAAGAATGCAGCAGCAGGTTCATGCCCAACAAAAACTGCTGAAGTCACCAAAGTGACAGCTCAGCTACAAAACAGCAAGTCTGGAAGAAATGGGTTAAAATGTTTTTTTTATCTAATATAGTCTATAGATTGTGTTTCATTACAAGTTTAGAGACAAGTTGGTCTATTATGTCGAAAAAGCCCTTTAACTTTATATAACCTATATTGCATGAGAAGCAAACCCGTTTAACAGATCATTTATAGTGACCGCTACCTTGCTAGGTACCACAACGTTTCGGTCATGTCTATGTCTCTCTTGCGGGGCAAATTCTCTTGTACACACTAAAAATGAGAACTGAAGCGTAAAAAATGCTTTATGGACATAACATACGTTTAAAGCACTACAATTCTAAACTGCTGAATTGATTCAAATGGAATTCTGTCTGTCACAAAAGATGGACATCAGACGGACAACTGAAAAACACCTCACAACCGGTTCTGGTGTGAATTAGCCTTGACTGAGAACCAGTAGGACGTGTCCATTAAAGTAGTTGCTCAAATTCATGAGTAATCATCGAACGTACCGTAGTAAGCATTTGGTGCACTTGAAAACTCTTTTTATTTGAAAGCAACAGAATCAAATGTATAATATACATTATTCTATCCATATTCATTGGCCATAAACAATTGCACGCTCTCATTGGCTACTCTATTACTAGGCTATCAGCTCATATACCGTGAGTAGAGAAAAACAAAATAGCGGAGCATGTTGCTGAACCAACCAAGGACGAAATAAAAACTCTACTCAAAAACAAAACCCTAAAAAATGCAAAAAAGCAACAATATATGGAATAAAAGTGTTTAATGGGAAGAACGTATCTTTTTTTTATTTTTCAAGAATTATTATTATAGCATTTTTCACAAATTGCTACTGTTATTTCACCGGTTTGTTTAAATTCTAAGCAGAAATGATTTTGTCAGACGTCTTGTACAAAGTTTTTATTTATCGAATTTGCAAAAAATAAAAATGCTCTGTTTCTCAAAATCCAGTGAATGTGGATATAAAAACAGTTATTCCACTCAATCTCGTTGTACATGGCTTATAGCCGATTTGGTGCCATGTGCCTCGTCGGCTGTCAGCTCACGTACGACTCGATTTTGTGGAATAACTGTTAAATGTTACAAAAAACTGAACTGTGATATTGGTCTAGTTTGCTAGAGTTCAGTGGCAGTGATTATCCGTTGGATTTCTCCATGTTGTCACACGTTTATGCCATGTCCTGTAATATTCATCAGTTTGTGAGGCATGCACTTTTGTTCTATCGACCTCTCACTGAGTTCCCCATGTCCCTCTAAGGAACCATCACATCTTGGGTGGTTATATTCATCCTGCCTATCAACAGTGCCTTGAACCCCATCCTGTACACCCTGACGACCAGCTTCTTCCGAGAGCAGGTGGAGCTGATGCTGTGCCAGTGGCAAAGACACTCCATCCTCAGAAAGGAACGGAAGAGTCTGTCCAGCTCAGTTAGCGTCATCGAAAACTCACGACGTCCATATTGCATACGCAACTTCATGCCACGGACCTTGGTCTTAAAATTTAATGCTAATTTCAGATGAACATGTATTCTGTGAGTTTATAAACTGACAGAAAAGAGGTTTGATTCCCCAAGTGACCCTTGGAGATATTGTGCCTTGGCTTGGTTCTGCTGGTTCTGATGTCGATCTGTGAAATGAAAGCCAGCAGTGGATATTTACATACAGTACAAGGTGACCTTGGCACAAGCAACGAATGAGACTTCTACTGCACAGACCACAGCTTTACTAGACATGATATTCATGTCCACAAAATATGTTTTACAGAGCTAAACAATGCTAGTTGCCAAGCAACTAGCATCTTACTGGGAAATTCAATGGAAAAGATTCATCAGAAGTCTTGCAGCTAAACTGTTTTTTTTTTTTTTCTGCTGCTACCTACAAGTTTCTCATAAGCTTTGCCTTGCCATTAGAAAAGGCTACTATGAAACGTGTAACTTTTTTTTTTATGTTCATAACATGACAAAGTTCATTATGCTGACAAAGTTCCAGTTAGAGGTGTGCTAAACAGTTCTTGTTATATTTAACAAATAATTCAACTGTCATTATTTCAATATGTCATTATTTTTGACTTAACACATTGTTATGAGTTTTTATCTCATTATTTCAACATAATGTCTTGACATATGAAATAATGAGTTATTCCATTGAAATAATGACTTTTTACACAACTTGTTCTTTCAGGGCTTCTGTAACGTGTATAGGATCTGAACAAATTTCATGTCTTGTGCAAAACAGTTAAATCTACCTGGATTATGTATGTACACATTGGCCTACTATATTCTGGCCCTGTCTGTCCTTCTTTTTTATGCTTCACTTTCTGTATATAGGCATTGTTTCCTGTTCTCATGACCTTATTGCCAAAATTGTTACTTTCACCTGCTGCTTGGTACAATGGTAGAATTTGTCTTTGTAAACCCTATTGCTTTCAAGTTTACTCAAATTTTCGCGAAATAAGTACAATAAATTACGCACCCGCATATAGCTAAGTAGTTTGTCTGTGCAGGTTTGTAAATACAAATATCTAAATATAATATCTAAAATAAAGCTTCTTGAGGAAATTTTATACAAAAGAGATTTTCCCTCTTTTTTCTTTACAAGAAGACAAACTCTCCTCCTCTTCCGTTATTTTCTTTACAAAGACTTTTTTACAAAACAAAACAAATTTTATTTTACAAAACAGATTTCCCAACAAATATATATATATATATATATATATATATATATATATATATATATATATATATATACACACAGTGGCGCTTGAAAGTTTGTGAACCCTTTAGAATTTTCTATATTTCTGCATAAATATGACCTAAAACATCATCAGATTTTCACACAAGTCCTAAAAGTAGATAAAGAGAACCCAGTTAAACAAATGAGACACAAATATCATACTTGGTCATTTATTTATCAAGGAAAATGATCCAATATTACATATCTGTGAATGGCAAAAGTATGTGAACCTCTAGGATTAGCAGTTAATTTGAAGGTGAAATTAGAGTCAGGTGTTTTCAATCAATGGGATGACAATCAGGTGTGAATGGACACCCTGTTTAATTTAAAGAACAGGGATCTATCAAAGTCTGATCTTCACAACACATGTTTGTGGAAGTGTATCATGGCATGAACAAAGGAGATTTCTGAGGACCGCAGAAAAAGCATTGTTGTTGCTCATCAGGCTGGAAAAGGTTACAAAACCATCTCTAAAGAGTTTGGACTCCACCAATCCACAGTCAGACAGATTGTGCACAAATGGAGGAAATTCAAGACCATTGTTACCCTCCCCAGGAGTGGCCGACCGACAAAGATCACTCCAAGAGCAAGGCGTGTAATAGTCAGCGAGGTCACAAAGGACCCCAGGGTAACTTCTGAGCAACTGAAGGCCCCTCTCACATTGGCTAATGTTCATGAGTCCACCATCAGGAGAACACTGAACAACAATGGTGTGCATGGCAGGGTTACAAGGAGAAAGCCACTGCTCTCCAAAAAGAACATTGCTGCTTGTCTGCGCTTTGCTAAAGATCATGTGGACAAGCCAGAAGGCTGTTGGAAAAATGTTTTGTGGAAAGATTAGACCAAAATAGAACTTTTTGGTTTAAATGAGAAGCATTCTGTTTGGAGAAAGGAAAACACTGCATCTCAACATAAGAACCTTATCCCATCTGTGAAACATGGTGGTGGTAGTATTGTGGTTTGGGCCTGTTTTGCTGCATCTGGGCCAGGACGGCTTGCCACCATTGATGGAACAATGAATTCTGAATTATACCAGCGAATTCTAAAGGAAAATGTCAGGACATCTGTCCATGAACTGAATCTCAAGAGAAGGTGGGTCATGCAACAAGACAACGACCCTAAGCACACAAGTCGTTCTACCAAAGAATGGTTAAAGAAGAATAAAGTGAATGTTTTGGAATGGCCAAGTCAAAGTCCAGACCTTAATCCAATGGAAATGTTGTGGAAGGACCTGAAGCGAGCAGTTCATGTGAGGAAACCCACCAACATCCCAGAGTTGAAGCTGTTCTGTACGGAGGAATGGGCTAAAATTCCTCCAAGCCGGTGTGCAGGACTGATCAACAGTTACCGCAAACGTTTAGTTGCAGTTATTGCTGCACAAGGGGGTCACACCAGATACTGAAAGCAAAGGTTCACATACTTTTGCCACTCACAAATATGTAATATTGGGTCATTTTCCTCAATAAATAAATGACCAAGTATAATATTTTTGTCTCATTTGTTTAACTGGGTTCTCTTTATCTACTTTTAGGACTTGTGTGAAAATCTGATGATGTTTTAGGTCATATTTATGCAGAAATATCGAAAATTCTAAAGGGTTCACAAACTTTCAAGCACCACTGTATATATATAAAAAAGATGAATATTTTAAATATTTATATTATTAAGAACTAAAACAGGTTATCAAGGTCAACTTCATATCCTGATTTGGTTATGCAACGTAAAAGAAGTTGCCTAATATATTTGCAAAAGTTCTTTTTAGGTTGCGTTCTAATATAGTCAGGTGTTCTGTTCCATATGCGGACACCAATGCGAGAAAAATAATTTTTTTGGTTGTCTGTTCTTGAATATTGGAAATAGAGATTTTTAGAGGCTGATGACCTTGTGTTATAGGAATGAACTGAATCAACAAAAGAGAATAAGTTACAGATATTTGAAGGAGCATGATTGGAAACTACATCATACATTAATTTCGTAATGGACTCAATAAAACTTGATGTAATAGGAAGGACGTTCGCTCTCATAAATAGAAGTATAGCACTTTCTCTCTTATTGGCAAAATATACAGTTAGGTCCATAAATATTTGGACAGAGGCAACATTTTTCTAATTTTGGTTCTGTACATTACCACAATGAATTTTGAACAAAACAATTCAGATGCAGTTGAAGTTCAGACTTTCAGCTTTAATTCAGTGGGTTGAACAAAATTATTGCATAAAAATGTGAGGAACTAAAAGCATTTTTTAAACACAGTCCCTTCATTTCAGGGGCTCAAAAGTAATTGGACAAATTAAATAACTGCAAATAAAATGTTCATTTCTAATACTTGGTTGAAAACCCTTTGTTGGCAATGACTGCCTGAAGTCTTGAACTCATGGACATCACCAGACGCTGTGTTTCCTCCTTTTTAATGCTCTGCCAGGCCTTTACTGCAGCGGTTTTCAGTTGCTGTTTGTTTGTGGGCCTTTCTGTCTGAAGTTTAGTCTTTAACAAGTGAAATGCATGCTCAATTGGGTTGAGATCAGGTGACTGACTTGGCCATTCAAGAATATTCCACTTCTTTGCTTTAATAAACTCCTGAGTTGCTTTGGCTTTATGTTTTGGGTTATTGTCCATCTGTATTATGAAACGCCGATTACTATTTGGCTGGATTTGAGCACATAGTATGTCTCTGAATACCTCAGAATTCATCCGGCTGCTTCTGTCCTGTGTCACATCATCAATAAACACTAGTGACCCAGTGCCACTGGCAGCCATGCATGCCCAAGCCATCACACTGCCTCTGCCGTGTTTTACAGATGATGTGGTATGCTTTGGATCATGAGCTGTACCACGCCTTCGCCATACTTTTTTCTTTCCATCATTCTGGTAGAGGTTGATCTTGGTTTCATCTGTCCAAAGAATGTTCTTCCAGAACTGTGCTGGCTTTTTTAGATGTTTTTTAGCAAAGTCCAATCTAGCCTTTTTATTCTTGAGGCTTATGAGTGGCTTGCACCGTGCCGTGAACCCTCTGTATTTACTTTCATGCAGTCTTCTCTTTATGGCAGATTTGGATATTGATACGCCTACCTCCTGGAGAGTGTTGTTCACTTGGTTGGCTGTTGTGAAGAGGTTTCTCTTCACCATGGAAATTATTCTGCGATCATCCACTACTGTTGTCTTCTGTGAGTGTCCAGGTCTTTTTGCATTGATGAGTTCACCAGTGCTTTCTTTCTTTCTCAGGATGTACCAAACTGTAGATTTTGCCACTCCTAATATTGTAGCAATTTCTCGGATGGGTTTTTTCTGTTTTCGCAGCTTAAGGATGGCTTGTTTCACCTGCATGGAGAGCTCCTTTGACCGCATGTTTTCTTCACAGCAAAATCTTCCAAATGCAAACACCACACCTCAAATCAACTCCAGGCCTTTTATCTGCTTAATTGAGAATGACATAACGAAGGAATTGCCCACACCTGCCCATGAAATAGCCTTTGAGTCAATTGTCCAATTACTTTTGGTCCCTTTAAAAACAGGGCGGCACATGTTTAGGAGCTGAAACTCCTAAACCCTTCATCCAATTTTAATGTGGATACCCTCAAATGAAAGCTGAAAGTCTGGACTTTATGTCCATCTCCATTATATAACTACAACTTGAATATGTTTCAGTAAACAGGTAAAAAAAAAAATTGTGTCAGTGTCCAAATATATATGGACCTAACTGTATCCATCTGAGTGCTTTCTTTTGCAATATAAGCAATTTATTTAAACTAGATTTTTTGGCTTGTCCCCATATACTAATGTCATAAGAAAGATACAGCTGAACGAGTGCTTTATACATCACCAAAAATGTTGAAGAAGAAATGTAATGTCTCAGTTTGGCAAATAAACCAACTGTTTTACTAATTGTATTACTAACATAGTTGATATGAGTTTTCCAAGTTAAGTTTTTATCAATTAAAAGACCTAAATACTTGACATACTCTTTACTCTTACTGTAAGTGAGACAGATTCATTACATGTATTATCAGACATTTTTATATTTATATCTGTGGGCAGTTTCATCTGATAATGGTGAAAAATAACAAAATTTGATTTTTTAAAAATTTAAACTAAGCTTGTTAGTTGCAAGCCATTCTCGAAGAAGTTGCAATTGATCATTGACAGTAAATACAAGCGTTTTAATGTTTTTATTAACGTATAAAATGCTAGTGTCATCAGCAAAAATATGAAATTTCACAAACTTTCCCACTGAGTTTGTGAAATACTGCATGTGCAAATCTGCATTACGATGCAATGGACTTTTTTTAGTCTTGTTTCTAGTGTTTAGTTTTTGAGCTTGATACCACAGAACCAGTATTTACCGCCGCCAGTTTTGTTGGAAGATGTCATGTAATCGCCTCTGTTTGTTTGTTTGTTCCCAACGCAACTCAAAAAGTAGTGAACAGATTTTGATGAAATTTGGTGGAAAGGTGAGCCATGGGCCAAGGAACAATTTATTAGATTTTGATGCAAATCTGGATATGTATGTGGATCCACAATCTTTTTTGTCTGTTCCCAATGTAACTCAAAAAGTAGTGCCTGGATTTTAATCAAATTTGGGGTACAGCTTTAGTATTATCCTAGGTTCAAGTGATTTGATTTTGATGTTGATCATATGCAGCTTGGTGGAGGTATGGACTCTATTGAGTGCCTTTCTCGTTTGCAATGAAGTCCTGATGGCTGGTGGTTTTATGCGTTAGTCTGCTGTGTTGTCACTAAACTGGGTTGGATTCCTGTCTGGTGTACAGACTTTGATTCCTGGATTAAAACTAATTAATGGGCTTGTAGTATGTACTTGTGTCTTCTGTCCTGCAACTGTACTTTATCCTGCACCACATGTTAAAGAATGTATTTAGATGTTTTTTTGTTGTTGTATTCAATGATATATTTAAGAATCTGAAGAACTTAAAACATTTTGTAAGCTTTTAAAAGTACAATGCAAATGTGTGACAATATACTATACATTTCAGAAATTCTTTTTTTTTAATTCACCGATAGCTTTGTAATGTATGTTTGGAATGTTTATCTACATGGACTTTTTGTTTGTTTGTTTGTTTGTTTTGTGTGTTGTATGTTTACTTGTTGCTTATTTGTAAATATAACAAGTTAATAATTATGATGTCATAATTGGCAGATTTATTCATCTCTGTCATGGAATCAGCTACTTTTTTTTCAAGTTTACCCTGCTGTAAGACAGCTCGTTTTCCAATACAGTATTTCTGTTACATTCTAACATTAAAATATACAAAGCAAATAAAAACTCATGTTTTTGAATGTGATGTGTATGTATTTATTCTCAGCATTACCTCAGTGTTTCCATGCTTGGTCACATTATTACTGAACACAGTGATATTTGGAATCATGGAACCATTTGGAATTCCATTCCTAACTAATGTATTGTCTCCTTTCGATTGAGATGGTGCAGCAAGTGATCGATACCACTAGGGTCATGAGGAATTAGATTTATCTACAGTTAATATATTTATATTCATCTAATATACCATGAACTGGGAAGCTCTGGTTGAAACTATGGATTTTCTGAGGTGACCGGCATAGTATTATTTTGTTAGGGGCGCAGCCCTGAAGAAAATAGTACTATACCAGTCACCAAAGAGAACCCATAATTACCAGTGCCTCTCAATGAATTAACCCTTTAATAATGCATGGTATATTTGATTTATATCGCTCATCAAAAAAATTCCAGACTAAAAGGGTTAAGATTGAATCTCAGCATACACTCAGTGGAGGCAGCCATGTTTGTTGTTTACGTCGGCGCGACTTTCGACCTGTGCATATGCAATTTACTATGCTATCACTTTTTTTAACCTTTTTTATTATTATTATTTTTAACATGCTATCACCTGCCTCGTTAGGCATGATCATGATGCATAGATCTACACACACATAAATGCTCGTGGAGCCACAGCTGTGACTTGAGTCAATTGTATAGCTTGAAACTGTGATGTCAGTTCATGGTATATCCAGGATATACCATGACTGACTCACACCATATCCATATTTTTTTTTTTATTGTTGACATCACGAGATACATTACTTAGTCAACAGTGGAACTATTTTATGTCATGTAAGCCATCCTTCGCCAATCCCTGCACAGGAATTTTTTGATGATGGGGGGAAAAAAATAGTCCATTATTATTCTGAATTTGCAACTGGTCAGATAAAGAGCATATTCCGTTTGGATATTCCAAATTTGGCCTTATTCTGAATTTCGTTTTTTCTTATTAAGATGTATGGGATATTATTCAGATATTATTCAGGTCTGAAGAGCATTCTCTGGACATGCATACGGCACATCTGAAACACTCATTTGACTTAGGGCTTTTACGGTAGTTTGCAACACAGCCTCTTAGCAGAATATTCATTTTCAGTAGTGTAGTGCCGTTTTACAAATAAGGTGTGTGTGTATATACAGTATATGTATACACAGTGAAAGTCTCAGTGAAGGAAAAAAAAGGGGGGGACTAACAGGACTAAAATGTATAAAAATGAAGATTAGTTTTTGGCATCCAAATTTGCTCATTTGCTGTTCCCAATTATTACCTCGCCTGCGACGGAGTAAGCTGGGCGAGGTTTTGTAATCAGTGTGGTTTGTTTGGTTTTGTGTCTGTCTGTAAACAATCTAGCGTCTAGACAGTTGCACTGATTGATTTAAAATTTTCAGGGTAGGTGGGCAATGGTCTGTAGATTACCTGATTAAATTTTGGAGGTAACCTGGTCAAGGTCAAGGTCACCGGAAAGGTCAACCTTTCTGTCAAAATAACATATTTTCCATGATGACTCAAAAACGGTTGCCGATAGACAGATGTTTACTATTATAATCATATAGGAACTCCCATATGGCCTTTCATTTGGCACCATGATCTTTGATCTTGAGTGACCTTGAAATGTCAAACTCAAGGTCATGGATTTTCAGAGGGCTATAACTTGAAAATAGTTGATGGGAGACAGATATTTGCCATTATCAATTTGTAGGAAGTGCCATATGGGCTTTCATTTAGCACCATTATATCTGACCTTGAGTGACCCTGAAAGGTCAAACTGAAGGTCATGGGTTTTCAAAGCGCTATAACTTTAAAATGGTTCATGATAGCCAGATGTTTACCATTATCAACATATAAGAAGTCCCATATGGACTTTCAGTTGTCTCTGTGACTTTTGACCTTGAATGATTTTGAAATGTCAAACTCAAGGTCATGGATTTTCATAGGACTATAACCTGACAGCTGATGATTGAGAAACATTACCATTATCAACATATAGGTATAAAATAAGGGTGGCACGGTGGTGTAGTGGTTAGCACTGTCGCCTCACAGCGAGAGAGTCCTGGGTTTGAGCCCAGTGGCTGACGAGACCCTTTCTGTGTGGAGTTTGCATGTTCTCCCCGTGTCCACGTGGGTTTCCTCCGGGTGCTCCGGTTTCTCCCACAGTCCAAAGACATACAGGTTAGGTTAACTGGTGGCTCTATATTGACCGTAGGCGTGAATGTAAGTGTGAATGGTTGCTTGTCTCTGTGTCAGCCGTGCGATGACCTGGCGACTTGTCCAGGATGTACCCCGCCTCTCACCTATAGTCAGCTGGGATAGGCTCCAGCTTGCCTGCGACCCTGCACAGGATAAGCAGCTGTAGATAACGGATGGATGGATGGATGGATGGATGGATGGAACCAAGAAGACCAGTGCCAACTGGTCATAAGCAAAAATAGAGAACAGTATGTAATAGAGGCTGATTTATTTTTAGCACACAGTGTGGATTCATGCAGTCTATCAGGGACAGTCATGTGAAGTGATTACACGCTTCATACAGCAGTGATTGAGAAGACACAAACACAAATATTGTGTGTAATAAGAATGAATAAGGTAGATTACTTGCACGTTCTATCAGTCCAGGGACTGAACCCAGGGTGTTGGATTTCAAACCTAGTGAAATCACCACAGGGCTATGGAAGTGGACCCAAACACAGAGGTAAAGTTCTGAAGTTAATTTTATTAACATGTCAAAAAAGCTCAGAGGATCCCAACACAAAAACAAAACCCCAAAATCCAACAACACAAATCCTTGAACAGGACAGACAAATTCATGGGGAAAATCCAAAAAAAGAAGTCGAAAACAATCCAAAGTCAGTAACAAAGTTCAGGCAAAGATCCAAAGGGGCAAATCAAAAAAGTATAATCTGTATAATTTATTTATTTATTAAGGGGGGGGCAGAAACTCAGGCAGGCATCAGCTCTTTATCAAGAGTTATAGAACTAGAGTTTATCACCAGAAAACACAAAAACTCAGTGAAGACAATTACAGAGGATCAGGTTTAAATACGCAGGGTAATTAATCACATGATACACTGATAATGAGTTGCAGGTGTGTGGAGAAAAAAAGGTGGGGAAGCAGGCAGAATGAGAGGTGGGGCCAGGAGCCCATGGACAACAGAAATAAATAAATACAAGACGCCTGGGAAAGCAAACTGAAAGCCAAAAGAGTCCCTGGTGACCTCTAGAGCCCCAAAATGTCCCAACTCATAACACATTCACTGATTTTTCAAAATGCTGTTGGAGGAGAAACTAGATGTAAATAAACTCGGCAAACATTTTCCAATCTGTGTAATGATTACACAAATGGACAAACAAAAGAGCTGGTTAATGGCAAGCACAGCTTTCCTGTTCAGCATGTTTACTATTCAGATGAGACACAGTATGGAAAAGTATTTGAACAATTTTATGTAAAAATACCAAAGGTGAACGGTGTTGACTTTCTGTCTTTGAATGAGTTTGTTCCTGTGTATAGAGCTATGTCTGAGTCTACAATGAGACCATTTGGTTGAGCTTTAAAGGAGGACTGAAGTCATTTTTAAACTTGCTTTATTTCTTAATTCATGTGTTATTCAATTACGTTTTCGGTTTTAGTAACCTTATATCATGACTCATATTGGCAACTAATTGCAATTAAATATTATACTTATCGGCCTATTCGGTTTTTAGCCATGTTGAATTTAGTTCGTTTGGTCCACGGCAGGCGTCGCTTCTCCGTGCGATCTTCACGAGACTTGTGCGAGACTTCGAAACGTGAAGTGTCAGCCAGGTGTCAGTGCCGCCATTTTGAAAACTGTTTTCCAAATGAAATATTGCACAAAAACGAGTTTAAATGACGCCTACTTTTTTCAAACTTTCCTGATTGCTATCAAAACAAACAAAACTTCTGGTTTGATTACATCAGCATTCGAAAGAGGGCATGCGTGTCTTTTGACAGCGTTGGCAGATGTTGGTCACTTTTATTTCCTCTGTACATTTTACTTCCGTCCTACGATGTCTCGCACAGGTCTCAACGAATCTCATTTACGGCCATTGCTTTGACATATGGACTGAAATATTACAGAGCATATTTCAAACCCTCATAACTTGCTATAGCAGTGACAAAATAGCTATCAAAAATGCATTCCTATATTTAATAAAATGAGATAAATATAATTTTGATAATAAAAGAATTGCCTTCAGTTCTCCTTTAAGGCTCAACCAAACGGTTTCATAATATTCACACTACCAGGCAGTAGAGTTTGCTCATCCTCAGACCAGATGGCCTTGCAGGGTAATTACATTACATTACATTACAGGCATTTAGCAGATGCTCTTATCCAGAACGACATATAGTGTTCCAAGAGCCACCCAGGGTGTAACTGGGGGTTAGGTGCCTTGCTCAAGGACACTTCAGTCATTTCTGCTGGTCCAGGGAATTGAACCAGCAACCTTGGTCCCAAAGCTGCTCCTCTAACCATTAGGCCATGGCTTCCCCATTGTATTACATCCATTGTAAACTTAAAGGATGAGCTACACAACCACTTGAAAAATTGTAGGCAATTAACTCTCATGATTTACTCCCAGATCAACTGAAACCTGGCCATAGCAGAGCTGAATCATCTCACCTAGCTAATACTAGCTAGGTTTAGTCACCATCTCCTGCAGCAATGAGCCACTGTCGCAGCAGAACATCCACCACTGAGTAGTTTACCTCAGGTCAGTAAAATCATTGATCTCATGGCACTTTAGTCACTGATGTCAAGAATCCTGACCATATTGACATACAGTATGGCTAGATCATTCCGTTGTACATATGTACAGTACAGGCCATCTGGAAGTTGTATCGCCTCCCAATAGACATTCCATCCGTAAAGAAAATTTATCAACATGTTTTTTTGTTTTGTTTTTTATAGTCAACATGTTTCCTTAACCAACAGCAAACATTTTGGAATGTAAAACTACTGTGCACAGGCCAACATTTTTAGGTAGAAGGCCATACATTCCTGTTGGTATAATTATCACGTGTACAGACAAAGAAGTGGATCTCTGTCAAGGGAGGTTTCTTGTAATGAACAAAACCTTTTTATGAAAAGTTTTTTTCTTTTAATTCATTTTAATAAATACAAAATAGACTGATTCAACTTGCAACAGAAACTATAGGCTGCTCGCTTGGATTATAAGACTGAACTCTGAAAGGAATTTGTTGTTAACTGTATATGAAATTGAACATGAATTTTTAAATCTTGAAAGCATGACTCCTGATGATAATAATAATAATAATGGTGGCACGGTGGTGTAGTGGTTAGCACTGTCGCCTCACAGGAAGAAGGTTCTGGGTTCAAGCCCAGCGGCCAGCGAGGGCCTTTCTGTGTGGAGTTTGCATGTTCTCCCCGTGTCTGCATGGGTTTCCTCCAGATGCTCCGGTTTCCCCCACAGTCCAAAGGCATGTAGGATAGGCTAATTGGTAGCTCTAAATTGACCGTAGGTGTGAATGTGAGTGTGAATGGTTGTCTGTGTCTATGTGTCAGCCCTGTGATGACCTGGCGACTTGTCCAGGGTGTACCCCGCCTCTCACCCATAGTCAGCTGGGATAGGCTCCAGCTTGCCTGTGACCCTGTAGAACAGGATAAGTGGCTAAAGATAATGGATGGATGGATGGATGGATAATAATAATACAAACACAAGCCATCAACAGTCACCAAAACTAAAGTAACTACTTTACTCTGGGACATGCCTATCCAAACTGACAAAGACATCATGGTGAACAGACCAGATATTGTAGTAAAAAACAAGGAGGAGAGAACTTGTCTGCTATCACTACAGAAAGAAACACCTCCTTGAAAACAACAGAAACACTCTACAAGTATAAAGACTTAGAAATAGAGAGAATGTGGGGCATGAGAACCACAACAATGCCAGTGGTCATAGGTGCTCTTGGGCTCATCAAGAATGGGATGGAAAAGTACACCAGCAACATCCCCAGGAACATCAGAATGGAAGAGCTTCAGAAGATCGTCGTCCTTGGAACTGTTCACATACTCAAGAGGACCCTAAACATCAAGTAATCCTTCACACCCTTATGATGGCCCCAAGTTCAAGGGAAGAATTTGGCTCCATAAGAGAAAAGAGATGAATTTCAAGGAAAGAAAATATAATAATAATAATAATAATAATAATAATAAATGAGGGCGGCACGGTGGTGTACTGTAGTGGTTAGCGCTTAGTTAGTGGTTAGTGATTAGTCCCCCCAATGTAACCCTAGCTATATAACAGGTGAGAGGCCAAGGGCTACTGAAACAGAGATCGGCACTGCACCCATGCACCTCAAAGACCTGAGTAGTACTGGGACAGGAGACTGCCCAAATACAGTTTTGTAGAATAATGTTTAGGGTGGCACGGTGGTGTAGTGGTTAGCGTTGTCGCCTCACAGCAAGAACATCCAGGTTCGAGCCCTGTGGCCGGCGAGGGCCTTTCTGTGCGGAGTTTGCATGTTCTCCCCGTGTCCGCGTGGGTTTCCTCCGGGTGCTCCGGTTTCCCCCACAGTCCAAAGACATGCAGGTTAGGTTAACTGGTGACTCTAAATTGACCGTAGGTGTGAATGTGAGTGTGAATGGTTGTCTGTGTCTATGTGTCAGCCCTGTGATGACCTGGCAACTTGTCCAGGGTGTACCCCGCCTTTCGCCCGTAGTCAGCTGGGATAGGCTCCAGCTTGCCTGCAACCCTGTAGAACAGGATAAAGCGGCTAGAGATGATGAGATGAGATAATAAATGAGGGAATGCTCATTTCTCTGCAGTTTCTCTTTCCAGACCTCCTTTGGTTCTTTGTCTTGATGCCCAGTGTAGCGGTTCACTATTGGTGGGTGGAGCACAGAGGACGGCAGGACAGAGATCAGGTTCACAAATAGCGTTTATTGCTCGACTTTTCAGTTTCGCAAACACACACACGCAAGTCATCTGGTGCGGGAGAGACTCTCCTCTGCTCTCGCTCTCCCTCCTCATATAGGGCGCGGTCACTGGGAAGACACACAAACACAGGTTAATTGCTCTCAGGTGTAGTGATTCTTGCCACTTACCTTCCCTGACTCCGTCCTCCTGTCACAGACCGGCGCTTGACCACGCCCCCACTGCCACACCCAGTTTATCACCACAGACATAGTCACATATCAGCGTGATGGAATTGTGTGTGTGTGTGTGTGTGTGTGTGTGTTGAATTATGGTTTTTAAAAAAAAGAAGACAAGAACTAAAATATTAACACAATGGGAAATTTTCCAAACCAAATGCCTCAAATCTTTATTCACTCATAGCTTTTTTTGTTCATGAATCTGTGATAATTTTGCACCAGTAAATGTGCCATATCTGGTGCTGGTTGAGGCATCACGCTTTCGCTGGCTGTCAGATTTGTTGAAACATCCATCCAAATACTGTAAGAACCTGAGATTACCCTACTCATCAGTCTGCATCATCACTCTGTACTCAGGTAGTGGAGAATGGAGTGAAGGATCCTTTAGGGAAACACACCAGTCACTTAAGTGTCAAGATGATCCAGGCTATCCAGACTGTCATGGATTCATTCTGCCATGATTTCTTGCATTCTCCTGAATGAGACATTTCATGGGAACTAGAAAATTCCCTTAAATATTTTTGCCATCCAGGTGTAACCTACCTGGCGTGTGTTCATCAACCATGCAGGTATATCGATGTCTAGGTTCTAAGAAGAGACTTAAAGTAAAATAGAGCAATAAGTAGATTAAACACCTTTTTTTAATTCTTCCCAATATTTCTCACACCAACAGTTAACTTGGTTCTTTCACTTTTTTTTGTATTCACTTAACCTAGTTAAACCATCGCTTCAAATGTGTTCTTCCAGTTCAATACACTTTCCACTTTTTGTAACAAGAATCACAGCTGGCATTAACACCATTTAAACACACATCTTGGCATGAACTTAACTATAAACTTGTGTTCATGTTGTATTAATGCACCAATAAATGATTGGGACCCAACCAAAAAAATAAAAAACAAAATAAAAATTGAGATCTCAGTAAACCAAGAAAAAATGTACACTTGTCTCAACAGGGTGAGTGTGAATCGAGTCTTTGTTTACTCAACCCAAAGTTTATGAATGTTCAGTTTAACTTTCAAGTGCACTCAATTGTCCTACCACCCTTTATAAGGGAGACTGTCCATCCTGGTTGCAGACGATGAAGGTGGTGAGGTGAGGAGAGGAGAGGAGAGGAGAGGAGAGGAGAGGAGAGGAGAGGAGAGGAGAGGAGAGGAGAGATGAGGACGATGACTGAAAAATAAACCGGAGCAGTGATGAAAGGAAAGGATGAGGCGGACACCAGAAGGCAGCGGGATGGAGGCAGCTTGAGTAACTCGATCCAGTCCGTAGACATCTCAACAAAAAAAAAAAAAAAACAGCCTGCACAAAACCTGCAGAAATTAATAATTGTCCCTATCAAAGTCCACTGTGTATTGTCTCTTTCTTTCTTTTTTCTTATCTCTCAAAGTTAAACACAGAATCACACAATCCCTCATAATACACTTTTGCATCATATGCTTAATAAAATAGCTCACAAAGAATATATTCACACATTAACAACCTAATATTAACCATGTCTGCTAAATTAGCTGAATTAGCTGACCAACAGGCCTATTTAGCATTTTTTTTTTCCACAGTGTTCAACATTTTCAAATAAACACACCATTCATAATATCACCATGAGCTTATGAGCTTTTCCCGACTGGTTTTGTAACACAATAAATCCACATTTTCAAGTTATAAATGTGTTTCAAATTATCAACCAGAGTGCTAGTTCAATGTACAAATTCACCGTGTTTGCTAACAGCTAACCCACCCGAATATTCAATAGTCACATCGTTAAGACGGGTCGGCAACTCCGCGACTCGGACGACTTCTCTTCCACAGTCAAAAAACTCTTCTCACATCGCCTTGCTACTCTCTACTTTAAAGACAAGTAGTGAACTGTTATGTCTGGCTAATAACAGCTTTCTGCTGATGCTGTTAAGCTCGACTCTCCACGCTCGTGTCTGTTGTTTTTTTTCCTCTGTAACCACTCGTCAATGCACTACTTCCTATCGCTCAGTTATAACACTAGGCGGCAGTGGCGAGCCACCAAACCTGTGAGCATAGATAATCTGATACTAGAATGGCTGTTCAGACTGCCGGGCTACACTCTCTCCCCCTCTAAAACCGCACGAGTCCCTGCATGCGTGCACCTCAGTGAATATTTAAAGGGCTGATCCGGACTGGGGCAGTAAAGCTTGTAAAGTTTCAAAGAATGAGCTAAGAGCAAGAATCAGCGGCTTTCCTAGCTCATCATAAGTAAACTTTTGTGGTGGACGTCTTTCTCTTGCAGAACGTCTGGGCTCATCAGTTTCACCTTCAGGTAAAGCTACATGTCTTGGCTGAACATTATAACTCTGCTCTGACTCAGGTAAGTTATTTTTGTCCTGTGCCTGCCCTAATGATTCTTGTGCTTGATTTTCAGATTGTGGAGCGAAGTTTAACGTGTCAGTTTCAGGAATGTCTATGATGACATGATCAGATGATGTCACATCTGCCTCAATTCCTGGCTCAGGGGCATAGATTGGGAAGTCAGATTGCACCTCCTCAGACATGGTTTTAGGAATCTGAGGGGTGAATTCAATGGCCTGAGGGTTGAGAGCAGCCAGATGTTGTCTGGTCTCATCCCCTGCGAGTTGCACGATGGGGGGTTTCGTTATCACCTCTATGACCCTCTCTTCCCAATAACCATCCTCCTCATCACTCAAGTTATCCTCTTGATCACTCTGATCCATTTCCTGATCTACGGCTTCTCTGTTTCTCTGACTTTTCCTCCTTGACACTTTTGTCTCAGTTTCCTCCTCAGAAGCTGCATTGACGGGCAGGAATCCACAGGGAAGAAGGAGATCACGATGCAATGTGCGATGTGGACCATTCCCTCTCTCAGGTTTGACCATGTAGACAGGCCCTCCATTGATCCTTTTCACCACCACATGAATCATTCTCTCCCATCTGTCTGCCAATTTGTGCTTTCCTCGAATGTTAACATTCCGCACCAACACCCTGTCTCCTGTGACGAGTTCAGCTGTCCTAACTTTAGCATCAAATCTGGTTTTGTTTTGTTCTCCTCTCTTACATGCTCGATCAGCAGCTATTGTATAGCTCTCCTGCAGGCGCTGGCGCAAATTACGAACGTACTCTGAATGAGAACTGCGAGATCCTCCAGCAGGATTGGTTCCCAAGACAAAGTCGACTGGCAACGCAGGCTGTCTTCCAAAGAGCAGTTTGTACGGTGAGTAGCCCGTCACGTCATTTCTTGTACAATCGTACGCATGTACAAGTGGCTTCACGTAGTCCCTCCAATGATACTTATCTTTGTCCTCAAGGGTCCCAAGCATACTCAAGAGTGTGCGATTGAATCGCTCCACCGGGTTCCCTTGAGGGTGATAAGGTGTGGTGCGCACCTTTTCCGCTCCTATGATAGAACATAACTCCTTTATCGTGTGGGACTCAAAATCCCTGCCTTGGTCACTATGGAGGCGACTAGGGAAACCATAAGGGGCTATAAGGTTTTCCCAAAGTGCCTTGGCAGTAGTCTTGGCCTTTTGGTCTCTGGTTGGTATCGCTATGGTGAACTTTGTAAAATGGTCCGTCATGACCAGGATGTTTCTTGTATCATGGCTGTCAGGTTCTAATGACAGATAATCCATACACACCAATTCCAACGGATAGGTGGTCTGGATGTTCTGCATAGGTGCGGCTTTTTGTGGCCTAGCTTTCCTCTGAAAGCACCTTTCACACGTTTGACATCTTTCTTCAATGGCCTTTGCCATGTTAGGCCAATAAAATCTGGCGCGAGCAAGGCTGAGGGCACGCTCAGCGCCTAGATGACCAACGTCATCGTGTATGCCCTTTAAAGCATGATCTCTGAATTTCTGAGGGAGGACAAGTTGATGGACTTCGTTGCCATGATCAAGACATTTCCTATACAATACTCCATCCTGAAATTCAAGTTTTTTCCACTCTTTTGTGAGTCGCTTTACTTCAGATGACTCACCTCTCTGAAGTGTGGCTTCCGTGCTGCTTCAAGGAAGGAAATGACCCAGTTGAGGGAGGGATCTTCCCTTTGGCACCTGTACCAGTCCTCTTTTTTCATGCCGGGTAAGGTGTCCTGTCCAGAATGAGCGAAACAGTCAGGTACAGCTGAAACATCCAGAGCCAAAGATTCAACCAGAACTGAATGATCTGATTCGTCAGTACCCATGTAACAACAGTGATGCTGACACACTGCAGAGATGACCTCGCTGGACATCACCTCAGGCTCAGTATCCAAGACCCGTGCTTTGAAGCCCTCAATTCTTTCCCTTTCTCTTAGGAAAACATCATCCTCCATTGATGGACCATTTGGTCGTCTGGACAACCCATCAGCATCTTTGTTCGCCAGACCTGCTCAATATTTTATGTTGAAGTTATAAGTCGACAGGGCCGCTAGCCAGCAGTGCCCTGCTGCATCCAATTTGGCAGAAGTGAGCACATAAGTGAGTGGGTTGTTATCAGTAAGAACGACAAATTCTGACCCATAAAGATAATCATTAAACTTCTCGCATACTGCCCACTTTAATGCCAAATACTCCAACTTGTGGGTCGGATAGTTTTTTTCACTCTTGGATAGCCCACGACTAGCGTAGGCTATCACTCTCAACTTTCTATCTTGCTGCTGATAAAGTGCAGCCCCAAGGCCCTCTCCGCTAGCATCAGTGTGCAACACATAAGGGAGCTTGGGGTCTGCGAATGCAAGGACTGGAACGGATGTTAACCGCTCAACAAGAGTCTTAAAGGCAAGGTCACACTCAGAATTCCACTCATTGCTGAAAGGGACACGAGAGTTTGCAGGACCCTTTGGACAAGGTCTCTTATAGATCTTTCCTCTCTTGCGGGGATGATTACAACCTGCTTTCAGGGCATTTAAGGGCCTGGCTATCTTAGACTAGTCTTCGACAAAGCGTCGATAATAACCGGCAAACCCTAAAAACCTTTCAAGCTCTTCTCTGTTTGTGGGATGAGGCCAGCTTTTTAAAGCAGAGGTCTTATCAGGATCAGTGTGAACGCCCTGAGCGTCAACAACATGGCCAAGATACTTTACTGATGACTGAAAAAAGTGGCACTTCTCAGGAGATAATTTCAGGCCATAATCTCTAAGGCACTGCAACACTCTCATAAGCCTGGCCTCGTGCTCCTTAATTGACTCTGAGAAAACAATGAGGTCGTCCAAGAACACAAGCACTTCATTTCGATGGAGATCCCCCACGCACTTCTCCATCAAATGCTGAAAGGTAGAGGGGGTGTTTGTTATGCCTTGTGGCATCCTATTAAATTCATAGAAGCCTAGAGGACAAATGAACACAGTCTTGTGCTTGTCTTCCTCTACCATTTCTACCTGGTAGTAACCAGATTTTAAATCCATCACAGAAAACCATTTAGCACCACTAAGTGCTGAGAACGTCTCTTCGATGTTAGGAAGAGAGTACGCATCTCTAATGGTGCGTGCATTTTGTTTTCTGTAATCAACGCACAGTCTTATCTTTCCGTTTTTTTCCTGACTAGGACAAGAGGAGACGCGAAAGGACTCTCAGACTCCCTAATTATCCTAGCATCCAGTAGCTCTCTTAGATGTTGTTTGACAGCTTCTCTGTCACTTGGATGTATAGGTCTGGGTCTCTCCTTAAAAGGAGTGTAATCTCTTAGCCTAATGTGATGCTTGACTGCATTTGTGTGGCCATTTGTCATCTCATCAGTTGCAAAGACATCTCGGATGGAATTAAGCTTATCTGTGATGTGTTTTTTCCACTCCTCTCCAAGAAGTGGGTTGTTCAAGTTTGGTAAGTTCCTCACCGAGTTTCTCATCTGATGACCCAGAACGAGGTGAGGAGAACCGTTCGGAGCTCAAAGGACCAAGACACACTGCTGCAGAAAGCTCACCAATGACATGGTTTGGTGGCAAGGTGACATTATAGTTGGTCACATTCTGGATGACAACAGGAACCTTGCTGGCAGCCTTACAAAAAAATGTTCAAGAGTGCACATTCCAACATTATCCCACCAGGCAATGAGGCCATTTCAGACAGTTCAAGAACAAAGGAAGTGTTGGGATTTGACTTTCCTATCCTGACATCTCCAAGGACATGAACGCTCTGATTAGGAGGAATGGAGATGGGGCTCTTACAATGCAGTTTAACAGGACATTTTTTACTTCCAGTTCTGCTGCTAGAAGCTACTTGTTGTAGAAGTAGAGCATAGTTGTCTGACCTCCCTAAAAACTTGGGGTCCTCATGCTCTATAGCATGCTGATATAGGCACAAAAGAACATTAGTGCCAACTAACAATGGTGTTTTACTGTTAAAGTGGCACTCAGGGACGATAAGGGCCAATGCTGTCAGCTCAACTTCTGTACCAGTGACAGTGTGGGGAAAAGTCAGATTAGCTTCAACATATCCAAGATAGGGTACAGTCTGCCCTCCTGCACCTTCAATTTCAAGCAAGCAATGGATGGGTTGCACAGGTAAGGAGGACAGATGTGAAGCATGAAATGTCTCAGAGATGGTCGTAACCTGTGACCCTGTGTCAAAAATGGACTCACATTGCACACCTTCGATTGATACAGTGGCAGCACAACGTGGACTAATAAGACCATCAGGTAAGTTAGAACAGACTTCACTGTCAGATCTTAAAGCACTGGATACAGGTTTCTCATTTGAGCCATGTGTCATCATCATGGGACTTAACAAATCCTTGTTATCAGCTCCCAGTTGTCCCACAGCAGGAGCTGCTAGTAGTTTAAAGGTTGCTGAGAGGGTCCTTGTGTCATCTGATAATTCTCATGCATGACTTTGAGTTCTGCGTTTTTCTTATGGACAAGAGCAGGGTTTGCCTCATTATCACACTTAGCTGCTATGTGACCATCTCGGCCACATTTAAAACAGAACCAAGGCTTGGGATAGGTGGGAGCTTTAAAGGCTGGTCGGGGATTTGCTGCACTTGCTATGAGACAATCACCCTGGGCACTGCTTTTGTTAATCATGGGGCTGCTGCTGCTAGCAGTTTCCTTTGAGTCACATTTCTCTTTCTGTGACAGTGCTGTTACTTGTTTCCTTAACTCAGCAACTTCTTTCTCTAACTTTTGTGTGTTATCCTGTTTCTTTGGAACAACATCATCAGGGTTGTGATCATAGGTAGGCATGCTAAAGACTGAGTGTATGTGTGAAGCAGCTTTTGCATTTCCCAAATGTTTTCTCATCCTTTCAAGTTTTGCAGCGCATCTGTCTTCTTCTGTCCTAAACAAAAGGAGCAGCTCGGAGAAGGATGGTGGGGTACCCTTTTGATGCTCAAGTTGAAGACCTACGATCAAGCTTTGGTCCCAGCAACCTCTACAAAACTGGCGGAGCAAATGTTTGTTCGAGTCCTTTGCATTGACTCCCCCTCTAGAAATTGCCTTGGTCAATAAACCCTGAAGCCTATTTAGGTAAGTGGAGGGTTTCTCTCCAGAATTCTGATTGGAGCTCAAAAAGGTTGCAAACAGCTCCTCAGCATCTTCTACAACTCCAAATGCAGCTTCAAGTTGTTCAAGATACAACTGGAGAGGTGCACTTGTGCCAAGAGATTTAACAATATCAGCGGCAGGACTGAGTAAACTCTCCAGTACTCTCCTTACCTTGAGGTTTTCAGACAGTGAGGGGTCACAAAGGAGGAGCTCAACTTGCGTACGTCAGGCGTCATAATCCACTTCTCCATTTGGCTTAGGAAGCCTGCCAGAAAATGTTCGAATCCTGCTCTGGCTGTAGCTGGGGGGTGATGACTCACTGCGCATTATGTGCTCAACCACCACTTTTTGGATGTGTGGGGGGTTAAACATGCTCTCATTAATGTGTACTGGGTTGCTGGATATGCTTGAGGGAGGAGGATCAAAAGGGGTACGAGGTGGTATGATGCCTGAGACCTCATGACTGTTGTCTGGGGTGGGTTCATTAGTCATGTATGTGGGGCTATGTGCAGTTCCCACACTCCCATGCTGACTCTCATGGGTCTGGGGTTCAACATGAGGAGTAAGGCTAGGCTGACTAGAAGGTAACTGAACCACACCTTCCTGAGGAGGATCAATGTTAACCTGGAGGTTTTGGAGCTGGCTCTAAAGCGTAGTGAAAAACCCTTCTCTACTGGCCCCATGTAAAGCTTGTAGTTCACTTAAGTATCTGTGTGCAAGCTCCCTGCCAAGCTCATCCTGACATATTTCTCGTATGGTCCTCACATGCCATGTTACATTAGAGTCTTTAGGGCTTGGTATTTTACCTACAGTATCAGGATTTAATCTTGAGATTGCTCTGTCTGAAGAATGCTCTATTAGAACCCTTCCAGTAAGTTGCCCTGACTCATCTGGAACCTTCACAACTTTTGCAATGTCTCCATTAGTTTTGAAGAAATCTGTGATTTCTTGCTCTGAGCATGAATCCTCAATGCCAGTTACATAAAGACAATTTTGTCCACGAAGATCAAATTTGTTACAAAGTTCCATTTTTCTTTAAGCTATGTTTGAAAACGTCTTAATCAGTGTTGGTGTGAGACTACAATATCTTCAAAAAAGGGAAAAACCTGCTTCTAAAACACCTGAGTCTCCTGGCTGGCTCGCCACTATTGTAACCTACCTGGCGTGTGTTCATCAATCATGCAGGTATATCTATGTCTAGGTTCTAAGAAGAGACTTAAAGTAAAATAGAGCAATAAGTAGATTAAACACTTTTTTTTAAATTCTTCCCAATATTTCTCACACCAACAGTTAACTTGGTTCTTTCACTTTTTTTTTTTTTGTATTCTCTTAACCTAGTTAAACCATAGCTTCAAATGTGTTCTTCCAGTTCAATACACTTTCCACTTTTTGTAACAAGAATCACAGCTGGCATTAACACCATTTAAACACACATCTTGGCATGAACTTAACTATAAACTTGTGTTCATGTTGTATCAATGCACCAATAAATGATTGGGACCCAACCAAAAAAATAAAAAACAAAATAAAAATTGAGATCTCAGTAAACCAAGAAAAAATGTACACTTGTCTCAACAGGGTGAGTGTGAATCGAGTCTTTGTTTACTCAACCCAAAGTTTATGAATGTTCAGTTTAACTTTCAAGTGCACTCAATTGTCCTACCACCCTTTATAAGGGAGACTGTCCATCCTGGTTGCAGACAATGAAGGTGGTGAGGTGAGGAGAGGAGAGATGAGGACGATGACTGAAAAATAAACCGGAGCAGTGATGAAAGGAAAGGATGAGGCGGACACCAAAAGGCAGCGGGATGGAGGCAGCTTGAGTAACTCGATCCAGTCCGTAGACAGCTCAACAACAAAAAAAACAGCCTCCACAAAACATGCAGAAGAAATTAATAATTGTCCCTATCAAAGTCCACTGTGTATTGTCTCTTTCTTTTTTTCTTATCTCTCAAAGTTAAACACAGAATCACACAATCCCTCATAATACACTTTTGCATCATATGCTTAATAAAATAGCTCACAAAGAATATATTCACACATTAACAACCTAATATTAACCATGTCTGCTAAATTAGCTGAATTAGCTAACCAACAGGCTTATTTAGTATTTTTTTTTCCACAGTGTTCAACATTTTCAAATAAACACACCATTCATAATATCACCATGAGCTTATGAGCTTTTCCCGACTGGTTTTGTAACACAATAAATCCACATTTTCAAGTTATAAACGTGTTTCAAGTTATCAACCAGAGTGCTAGTTCAATGTACAAATTCACCGTGTTTGCTAACAGCTAACCCACCTGAATATTCAATAGTCGCATCGTTAAGACGGGTCGGCAACTCCGCGACTCGGACGACTTCTCTTCCACAGTCAAAAAACTCTTCTCACATCACCTTGCTACTCTCTACTTTAAAGACAAGTAGTGAACTGTTATGTCTGGCTAATAACAGCTTTCTGCTGATGCTGTTAAGCTCGACTCTCCACGCTCGTGTCTGTTGTTTTTTTTCCTCTGTAACCACTCGTCAATGCATTACTTCCTATCGCTCAGTTATAACACTAGGCAGCAGTTGCGAGCCACCAAACCTGTGAACATAGATAAGCGACTTGTCCAGGGTGTACCCCGCCTCTCGCCCATAGTCAGCTGGGATAGGCTCCAGCTTGCCTGCAACCCTGTAGAACAGGATAAGTGGCTACAAATAATGGATGGATGGATGGATGGATGGATGGATGGACACTACCCAGAGTTCATGACTATAGGTGAGGGTAGGACTATTGGTGAGGTGATGTTATTTTATTACACATTACCATTACTCTTAGTAATTGTTAGTCTTTTGAAGTACAGCACTTTGGTCAACTATAAGTTCTTAAATTCAAACATCCTTGATACCGCTTTTACATTGCAGGTCATAGGTGAGCTGGAGCCAACCCCAGCTGGCATTGGGTGAGAGATGGGGTACACCCTGGATAGGTCACCAATCACTCACACCCACAGACAATTTAGAGTAGCCAGTTGATCTCATTGGAGGACCTGGAAGAAACCCACACAGGTACAGAGAGAATAAGCAGATGCTGTCATGGAAACTCTCCCAAGCAAGAATAATTCAAAGTGAAAGAGTTTGCAGAAAAGTTTAGACTTTTATTAAATCAATTAACAAAAGACAAATCGGTCTGCAGAGTGATCTGACTCCAGAGTGCAAAGCATTCGTTTTTATAGTGTTCTGACATAAAGATTGATAAGTAGAATGAATTCTGATTGGTTCACACATCTCACCATTCAAGACCTCATTTCCACCAATATTTTCTATTGGACCATATAAACCCTCGAAGTTTCAAGTTTGTCTCCACCAATATTTCCAGTGTGGCACTGATGTCATTTTTAAAAAAAAAAAGATACATTCAGGTCTCGCTCCACCAATATTTCCAAGGCCACACTGAGCTAACTAAAAATAAATAAATAAATGAATAAATGAATGAATGAATGAATGAAACAGGACTTTATTCTGATTTAATACATGATTCAAAGTCTTATAATAATATAATGGTTTAACCATCCATCCATTATCTGTAGCTGCTTATCCTGTACAGGGTCGCAGGCAAACTGGAGCCTATCTCAGTTGACTATGGGTGAGAGGCAGGGTACACCCTGGACAAGTCACCAGGTCATCGCAGGGCTGACACATAGAGACAAACAACCATTCACACTCACATTCACACCAATGGTCAATTTAGAGCCACCAGTTAACCTAACCTGCATGTCTTTGAACTGTGGGGAAACTGGAGCACCCAGAGGAAACCCACGCGGACACGGGGAGAACATGCAAACTCCACACAGAAAGGTCCCCGTCGGCCACTGGCCTCGAACCCAGAACCTTCTTGCTGTGAGGTGACAGTGCTAACCACTACACCGCCATGCCGCCCATGCTTTAACCAATCTATTTGTAATTTATTTTCAAGTAGAACCAAGTTCATTTACTCTTTTCTGAAAATCAACATGATTGGCTTTAATTCAGTATAAATCAAAATTGTTTCACCATGAAACAAATTACTGTGTGTCATTACTTCAAGGGGTGTGTGTCTGTGTGTGTGGTTACATATGCATAAAATGATTACAATGCCATACAGAAAGACCCCAGTCAACCAGCAGATTCAAACCCAGACCCTTCTTACTGTGAAACCACAGTCCTAACCACTATTCCACCCAAGTTTCTGAACACTCTAAATTTGACTTTACTTTGGTTTTAAAAATCAGGGATGTGCCCTGCAGTCACAGTGGTGTAGTTGTTAGTACTGTCGCCTCACAGCAAGAAGGTCCTGGGTTCGAGCCCAGTGGCCAATGGAGGCCTTTCTGTGTGGAGTTTGCATGTTCTCCCCGTGTCTGTGTGGGTTTCCTCTGGGTGCTCCGGTTTCCTCCACAGTCCAAAGACATGCAGGTTAGGCTAATTGGTGGCTCTAAATTGACCGTAGGTGTGAATGCGAGTGTGAGTGGTTGTTTGTCTCTGTGTCGGCCTTGCGATGATCTGGCGACTTGTCCAGAGTGTACCCCACCTCTTGCCCATAGTCAGCTGGGATAGGCTCCAGCTTGCCTGCGACCTTGTAGAACAGGATAAGCGGCTACAGATAATGGATGGATGGATGGGTGTGCCCTGGTGGCACAGTGGTGTAGTCATTAGCACTGTCGCCTCATAGCAAGAAAGTCCTGGGTTCGAGCCCAGTGGCCAACAGGGGCCTTTCTGTGTGGAGTTTGCATGTTCTAATAATTTAATAATAATAATTTATTTCTATGTGCATTCCATAACAATCTCAATGCCCTTACAATAATATATGCATAATAATAATAATAAATAAATAAATATCTAATATCCATGAAAACTCATTTACATGAAACATTATCAAAGAAAATAAGAAAATAAGAGAGGTGAGAGGAGTCCAAACGCTCCGACAAAACTCCGACGAAACGCTGAGATCCCATCCCCCTCATAAATGATCATGAATCAAATATTCATGAAAAAATACTCAAATAAAGAAAACCACGAAATTCAAAAGTCTAAGCCTGGAAAATAAGACATATAGTCCCTAATATATAGTACTCATAAAAAAAATAAATAAAATAAAATAAAATTAAGAAATAAGAAAGATGAGAGAAAGAATCCAAACGCCCCGGCAAACGAAACGTTGAGATTCCCTCTCCCATCTCTCTTATAAAGATAACAATCAAGAAACATAAAAGTTCAAAAATCAAAACTAGAAGGATGAGATATGTAAATCGAAAAGATAAGTCTTAAGTCCTTTGTTAAATTCATTAATGTCAGTTGATTCTTTTAAGGCCTTTGGAAGTTGATTCCACAGTCTCGGTGCACATGAAGCAAATGCACGCTTTCCATAAGTATGAGTTCTGTAACGTGGCGTAGAAAGAACGATGATGTTATTACTGTTAGAGCGTAGTGTCCGTAGTGGCTTCTTCACCACCAGTAGATCGCTGAGGTATGATGGCGCCAATCCACTGAGTACTTTGAAGGTCATCAACAAGATCTTAAATATTATTCTCTTCTTCACTGTCAGCCAATGAAGTGAGCATAAGACAGGTGTGATGTGGTCATATTTCTTCTTCAAAGTAACCATCTTTGCAGCTGCATTTTGGGTGCGCTGCAATTTCGACAAGTCCTTATCGGGGAGCCCATACAACAAACTGTTGCAATAGTCCAGCTTGGATGTTATGAATGCATGTACAAGCTTTTCCGTGGCGGCAGTGTCAAGATATTTTTTAATCTGACCAAGACGTCTGAGAGAATGTGAAGCGGATTTACATACGTTACTGACCTGGGAAGACATCTTAAGATGGTGATCAAAGATGACCCCAAGATCACGCGCTTCAGATATTGGCTCCTTCACAGATTCACCAACGGTGACATACTGGATGGCATCAACTGCAAGATACTGTGACTGAAAATGCAGAACCTCTGTTTTCGTTGTGTTGCACAGCAGCTTATTGCACTTCATCCATTGAACAATGTCACAAGCACAGTATTCAAGAGCTTCGATGCTGGTACCGTAGATCTTTCAGAGCTCTGTGTGACCAAGTACAGCTGGGTGTCATCAGCATAAATCATGGTCTGTAAATTATGTGCATTTACAATATCCTCCAGTGGAGAGACATATAAGGAAAACAATAGAGGGCCAAGCACAGACCCCTGCGGGACACCATACATCAAAGAAGATGGTGCCGATGGAGTTCCATTGATGACAACAGATTGACTTTGGTTAGACAAGTAAGAACAGAACCATTTAAGTACAGTACCATTCAAACCAAAGCGAGATTTCAATCTTTCAATCAAAATAATGTGATCGATGGTGTCAAAAGCGGATGAGACATCGAGTAAGACCAAAATGACCTCCTTATGTTGATCAAGTGCCAAGTTGATGTCATTATATATGCGAAGTAAGGCAGTTTCAGTACTATGGTGAGGACGGTAGGCAGACTGCATCTTTGAGAGGAGATTGTTCACAAGCAAATGTTCATTAAGTTGTGTCGCCACAACACTCTCAATAGTCTTAGACAGAAACGACAAATTGGAGACTGGTCGATAATTCTTGAGATCCTCAGGATCGAGAGAGGCTTTCTTAAGTAGTGGAGTAACTAGAGCATGTTTAAGGCTTGATGGAAATTCTCCTTGCTGTAATGACATATTGATGATTTTAGTAATGGGTGATAACAGCTTACTGATAAATTTCTTTAGCAGTGTAAATGGAAGTGGGTCCAAACAGCAAGACTTAGATGGCGATCCCATAATTATTCTGTTGACATCATCAATAGATACTGAAGTAAACTCAGAGAAACTGCACAATGATTGCTCTTCCACGATAGCACGATTGACATATTTTGATGGCATATCATTAATGTCATTGTGAAAAGCAACAATTTTTCCAGAAAAATATTCACTGAACTTCTGGGCAAGCTCAAGTGATGACGTATGAGTAGGAAGTGGCACAGAAGACTTTACTTTGAACAGCTCATCGATGAATTTGAACAATTGCTTCTGATTAAAACCTGATACTTTATCACGGTAATAATTACTCTTGTGCTTCTCAACAGCTGAATAATATTAGCCAGCGACATCATTATAGATCTGCCTGTGAATTTCTAGGCCTGAATTCTGCCATTTCCTTTCCCAGCGACGCGTCTCAACTTTAAGATTATGTAGTTCTTCAGAGAACCAAGGTGAATGTGGTCTTAGGCAGCTGGGCCATAGAAGGTTCACGCTGCACGCTGCATGCTGCACGCTGCACGCTACACGCGTGTAAAGAAAAGTGGACAAACGTAGCATGACTTGCTCTGGGCCATAGAACGGCGTTCACGTTGCACACTGCACGCTGCACATTTCACGCGTGAAGCGAGAAATGAACATGCACACTTTTTTCTAGGCGTGAAGATGGAAATTCCAGTCAATGCATGCGGTCACCGCCGTGCCAGCCAATCAGAACGGGTCTAGGGAGATAACTCTATGCTTTCAGGGGAAAACTTCAGAAAAAATATAATTGAATGGTATAATTGAAAAATAGTTCTTCATCGGGATTGTCAAGCAGATTATAGAATGTTCGGTGAAATTCACCACGGGTTTCTCTCAGAAGGAAGTGTTCTCGGCTCCAAATTCTGTTCCTTTTTCTCTTCCTCTGTCTCAGTAAAAGCAGAATGAGGCAATCGTCGTCATCCGAAGAGTCCATATTGTTGGTTACTCGGTCAAAGTAGAACAGACGCAACACGTGAACATCCAAGCATGAAGTTTAATGGCCCAGGGTCCGGTTCTTCACGTGAACGTGTAGCATGCAGCGTGAACCTTCTATGGCCCAGCAGCCTTACTGTAATAGTATGTTCACATATTGGAGCATGTCTGTCAAGAAGATTGCTTAAACTGGTGTTGTACTCAGTTACAAGCGAAGCGACATCAGATGGGTTGGTGTTAAATAATGGCAATGTAGACAACTCTTTACCAAAGCAGTCCAGGTCGATCTGTTTAATTCTCCTATGCACACTCTGAGCTTTAAATAATGCAGGTCTTGGAAAATCGAGACTACAAGTCAGTGTGGCATGATCAGATGGTAGTTCCATGCAACCACGAAGATTCAATATCAGATCAGAGCCAGACTGGGTAATAACCAGATCCAAAATATGGCCTTAATTGTGAGTAACAAAGTCAACGTGTTGTACCAAAGCAGTGGACTCAATCAGATCATTAAGGCCACATCCACACGACAACGGCAACGTGATGTTATTTAAAAAAAATATCGCCTCCAAATGGGCAACGATCAGTAGAAATCAGGTCCATATGGCAACGCAACGCTTGCTGAAAACGATGCAATACACATGCCACACCTCTAGGGGCGCTGTAAGACGGTCCCTTCGGACACACCAGAACAACCCATACGAAAAAGAACAGTAAAGAACTTATAAGAGTTTACCACTGTCTTAGTAGTAAATCCTTATAAATATAAATAAATATATATGCCATGTATGATTTACTCCTGAAAGTGGCCCATTTTGCATTTTCCTCATGCAAATTTTTTATGAAAATCTAGTATGTATGAAGTGAACATTGTGCATGGTTTTTACAGATAATGTGTATGATGAATTACACTGTCTTTGTATGCTTCATGTAATGTTTGTTGTTTTAAATTATGTTTTACAGTTTAAAATGTATATGCCTTTTATATGTAAATCCAACACAAACATATGTGGATTTACATATAAAAGGCATATACATTTTAAACTGTAAAACATAATTTAAAACTACAAACATTACATGAAGCATACAAAGACGGTGTAATTCATCATACACATTATCTGTAAAAACCATGCACAATGTTCACTTCATACATACTAGATTTTCATAAAAAATTTGCATGAGGAAAATGCAAAATGGGCCACTTTCAGGAGTAAATCATACATGGCATATATATTTATTTATAAATCCTTATAAGGATTTATCCTTATATTTATAAGGATTTACTACTAAGACAGTGGTAAACTCATAAGTTCTTTACTGTTCTTTTTCGTATGGGAATAGAAGTAAGGACGCATGCGCATAAACTATTATGCGCGAGACTTCATATTAGCCACAAAGTCAGGAAAATCTGTTCGTAAAATTACATTATAATGACCAAATACAATGAAAAGTATTTTTCCAGTCTCACCTGTGAAAGGTAATCCCATGTGATCTCATTTGGACGGTAAACCTGTTGGTACAGTTAAACGCAGCTAATCTTTATTCTCCGCTTTGACCTTTCCAAAATGGCGACGAGGATGACGTACGCGGAAGGCGGCGTCTTTAATTGTCCGGAATAAATTGAATGATACACGTTGATGGATTAATTTGCTTTTCTACGCCCTTTTTTGAGGAATGTATTGTAGGACTTAAACCATCATCTGAAGAGGTGAGATCGCTCCTTTTTTCCCCTTATTTTTGCTGGCAGGATTGACTCTGCCCTAAGGGCTATTCTCTCTCACTTTGCACCAGGCATTACACAATAAATATTCACAGTGAAAATATTTTGTAAGCGCGTTTCATGAACCAAGTTATAGGATTTCTTGACAACTTGCATCGCATCGCAATGAGATCATTGGCACTACTGGTGTTAAGAATCAGACCATTTTATAAATGAATATTTTGCTGTAGAGCTGCAGTGTTTGTACAATTGCATGTTTTTGCTTCACTATTACTGCCACTATTCTGCTTCTTGCCTTACTACTGTGAACTAACACTGAACATAATAATAATAATAATAATAATAATAATAATAATATCCAAGCTCGTGTTTCACTCTCACTAGTGCTCTGTAAGGCTTTTTCCTGGTGATATTCGTTACACTTCTACCTGGCGTGAAGCACTCACAGTCATGTGGTTGTGACGTCATCGTAAACAAATCCGTTTTACTCATCCAGACGACTTCACAACGGCAACGTTGCCAGATCTTTCCACTCTGGAACCCGTTCTCAAAAAGATTGCATTTTGGGCACCCAAAACGCCGGTGCCGTGTGGACGCCAGGCCTAAACGATAAGCAATTGTATCTGAGTCACCCGAATCCGCTGCCGTGTGGACAGGGCCTAAGATACTTGATGTCAGCATTATCAGTCACATCCATATGAAAATTAAAATCACCACAGATGAGGTAATTGCAATGAAAAGAAGACACATTCTCCAACAGATGAGAAAAATCGTCAAAGAACATGGTTGATGTAAGACCATTCTTTTTGGAAGGAGGAGGTCTGTAGATGGATATAAGGCGAAGAGATTTATTCCCAGCGCTAACATTGATGTCTAGACACTCCATAGCAGTAAATTTACACAATGGCTCGTTCTCAGTAATACTGAGGCCTTTCCGTGTTATCACTGCAATTCCACCGCCAGTTCTATTTAATCTAGGTAGATGAGTGATTACATGAGTAGGTAGTGCATTCATAAAATCAGCGATAGTCCGGTCGTCTCAACCGTCACCATTCAGCCAGGTCTCAATTATAACCATAACATCAATTTGACGGGAAATTATAAAATCACACAAACTGGTTGATTTGTTCTTCATGGAACAAGCATTCCAAAAAGCGAAACGAACTTTAGGACTATACGAAGTCGGGATCGTTTTAAAGATGTTCACATCTATTCTTTCTGTGATTCTTGGAATGTGTATCAAGTTTTGAGAACCAAAACAACGGTGATAATTATATGCAAAATCGCGATGAGGCCGTTGAGCCGTGACACGTGAAGCAATATTATAAATCTTCAAAGCTTCTCTTTCTTTTACTCTCCTCCCTGCTCTCTTGCCATGATAACGCCAATGAAATGAACATATTCCTGCGAAGAAACGATTGCAATGAGAGTTAAAGGAGCCAGGCATTGAGACCACTAGAACTAGAGGCAGGAATTGTTGCCTGAGCCAAGGCGGGAGCTGAACAGCTGAATTGAGTCCAACAGCAAAATCAGGATAAATACTCCAAGGTCGAGGCCAAAAACAACCAAGATAGATAGATATCAAAAGACAGATATCTAATAGTAAATTCAGGTTAATAATAACAAACATGAGTACATAAAATCCAAAATAATAAACGACTAAAAGCCAGTGCAACCTTGCTCATCGGTGCATAACAATGACGTAGTATAGATGTTAAGCTGTTAGATGTTCTCCCCGTGTCTATATGGGTTTCCTCCAGGTGCTCCAGTTTCTCCCACAATCCAAAGCAGGTTAGGTTAATTGGTGGTTCTAAATTGACCGTAGGTGTGAGTGTGAATGGTTGTGTGTCTCTATGTGTCAGCCTTTTGATGACCTGGCAACTTCCAGGGTGTACCCTGCCTCTCGCCCATAGTCAGCTGGGATAGGCTCCAGCTTGCCTGCGACCCTGTACAGGATAAGTGGTTACAGATAATGGATGGATGGATGTGCCCTGGTGCCACAGTGGTGTAGTCATTAGAACTGTCGCCTCACAGCAAGAAGGTCCGGGTTCGAGCCCAGTGGCCAACGGGGGCCTTTCTGTGTGGAGTCTGCATGTTCTCCCCATGTCTATATGGGTTTCCTCCGGGTGCTCTGGTTTCCCCTACAGTCCAAAGACATGCAGGTTAGGTTAATTGGTGGCTCTAAATTGATGACCGTATGTGAGTGTGAATGGGTGTCTGTGTCTATGTGTCAGCCCTGTGATGATCTGGCGACTTGTCCAGGGTGTACCTCACCTTTCGCCCATAGTCAGCTGGGATAGGATCCAGCTTGCCTGCGAGTCTGTACAGGATAAGTGGTTACAGATAATGGATAGATGGATGGATGGATGTGCCCTGGTGGCACAGTGGTATAGTCATTAGCACTCTCGCCTCACAGCAAGAAGGTCCTGGGTTCGAGCCCAGTGGCCAACAGGGGCCTTTCTGCGTGGAGTTTGCATGTTCTCCGCGTGGGTTTCCTCCGGGTGCTCCGGTTTCCCCTACAGTCCAAAGACATGCAGGTTAGGTTAACTGGTGACTCTAAATTGACCGTAGGTGTGAATGTGAGTGTGAATGGTTGTCTGTGTCTATGTGTCAGCCCTGCGATGATCTGGCGATCTGTAGTCAGCTGGGATAGGCTCCAGCTTGCCTAGCTTCCCTATAATAACGAGTCGGCTCTTTGATTCGGTTCTTTGAGGTGAACGTTAGGAGTCGACTCACAGATTTGAAGAGTTGTTTTAGTCAAAGTACGTAGAACAGTCAAGAAATAACAGGCTGTATCATCGAAATAGAATTTTTTAGAGTTTGGTATGCGTGCTGTTATAGGTATCAAGGTGCTTGGGGAAAATTCAGAGCAGAAGTATATTTTTAATCCTTTATTTGACTTTTAACATAGAAATATCCTCAAAACTTGTGAAACTGGGTATTTTTGCGGCTCATTTCGGTGTACCTAATAATCTGACCAGCCTTCTTCAGTGTATCCAGTGATGATATTTAGGCTTTGGACCCGGAGCAGGTGACGCGCAGGAGATCGAGGAAGAGGAGGCGCGCGGCGGGGGCGCGCACTGCCGCGCGCATGGCCCAGTTGCGTTTTGAGCCGCAGCTTTAAACGCGCACGAGCTCTATGGACTCGGACCTCAGCATCAGACCAGAGGATGCTGTAGAGCACGTTTTCTCCTACGGTAGGTCCTGTGTTTATTCCATGTATTCCAAAATGATCTTGGTGACGCGATGGTGAAGCTGCAACCTGTTGCGCACTTCCAGGATTTCATTCCATCTGCAGCATCCTAAATATAGACACAGTAGACGCATCACTGTGCAAGACTTCTACACACTTTAAAGCATCCTTTTCTGTCTCTGGCTTGTGCATCATACTGTACAGTACATGAAGCTGTTGCTTTTTGTAAGGTTGAAGGAATAAGGTTCCTTCTTTAATAAGGCGGGTATGGGATCGAAACCCCCTCAGTAGCTTTCTCACTTCACCCTGTTTCGATTTTGGAACGGACAAAGCCCTGGCCATAAGAGCAACCTACTTCCTGTAATAGATTAATTTACAAAAGGGTCAGATGAATCACATGAGTGACATAAAGGCATGTTTATCATATATGAACTAAAGAAGAAGTGATTCTTCAAATCTAGCATACCTAATTAAAGAGTATGATGGACTGGGCATGTCTAAATGACCATCAGGGATATACATATTTATGCACCGTTCCATGTATTGATCTGGAAAGTTGAACTTGCATCAGTATTAAAAACTAGATGGAAGTGAAGTTTAAGTGTGTTTGTACTGTACAATGATAAAAATCCATACCATTAAACGGTCATGACTTTATTCAATAGAAATGGTCTTCTTGTTTCTCAGGCAACCAGATATGTGTGTTTAGTGCTCCGCTATAAATATGTGTGTGGGGGCTGATAGCAGTGCTGATGCCAAGCATTTACATAATTGTGTTCCTCCTCCTCTCCTCTTTATATTGCAGTGTTATTTTTCATGTTCACAAATTTCCGCCTGCACAAATTTCCACTGAATCTCTTGCTGCGAGATGAGTTGAAGCTTCTGAATAAACCGTAGGCCTGCTCGTATGTGAGTCTGTCTGCTATTGACATGACACACACACACACACACACAAGTGACACAGTAACGGTCACAGACTATAGCGTGTTATGTCACTTGAGTCAGTTGACACCCATGCAAAGGTGTAATGCTCCTTTGTTTATCTGGCTTATTTCCTTTTCTTGTCCAAAAATGGATGGACAATGAGCGCTTGTTATACGTATCAATGACCGATCCAAGATGAACATAATCACCTGGCTGTAACTGGATACTTGGCAGCTGAGCCTAAGATCAAGACAGGCTTTGCACCTGGTTTCTTGTGCTGTTATTGGCTTGCGGTGCTTTATCTCCTCCTCTGAACAGTCGCTCTGCATTTGCATTTGCCAAAATGCATGTTGGCTCCTCCTTGAACTGTTGACAGACAGACAGTTTTGGGGACAGGTGCAGAATGAGGACCCAGATACTCTGAAAGCCCTCATTATCAGTGAAGCAGAAAGCACTCACCCTTTGATGGAGAACAGTCTCAACTCTGGGAACGTAGTACCCCAGTCCACGTCCCTTCGGATTTCAGAACTAGCTTGAAAGCTGTGATGGCTGGAACTGATATTAGACGGGAGAGTTAAACTCGAATAACTGTCAATAGCTGCACAGTTAAGATATTAGTGTTGAGCAGTTCTTTACATCGCATTCTCATCTGTGACATTAAAAACACACTTGATAAACATATTTAAGGACTAATAGGCAGCAGCATTCATGATTTTGAATCTATTCATGTGCGTCATGTCTGTAATACTCTTTGGGTTTATGCCGAGCTTTCTCCAAATACCAAACATTCAAACCAAAAATTATGAAACGTACTGTTCTTTTGTCTATTCGTTTGTGTAATTTGTACCTTGGACAATGTGTACGTCAGTATATCTATGTTTAATTTCTCTTCCAAAGGAAAAAATATGCTTTCTTTCTGTGTAATCACCTGATACTGATAGGCTGCACGAATCTACAGTCTGGGCTAGAAAGAATTCAGCCTCACTCATTCATACCCTTCCATCCATTATCCATAACCACTTATCCTGTACAGGGCAAACCGGATCCTATCCCAGCTGACTATGGGTGAGAGGCGGGGTACCGGTACACCCTGGACAAGTCGCCAGGTTATCACAGGGCTGACACATAGACACAGACAACCATTCATACTCACATTCACACCTACGGTCAATTTAGAGTCACCAGTTAACCTAACAGCGTGTCTTTGGACTGTGGGGGAAACCGGAGCACCCGGAGGAAACCCACACGGACAGAACATGCAAACACCACACAGAAAGGCCCTCGTCAGCTGCTGGGCTTGAACCCAGAACCTTCTTGCTGTGAGGCGACAGTGCTAACCACTACACCACCGTGCCGCCCATCATTCATACCTTTCTGTTTGTTTATTTATTTATTAATTTAATCAACCAACCAACCAACCATTGATGATGCTGCTGTATGTTGACATTTTAGGGGTACTGCTTTAAAAATAAAAAAAAATGCAAGAATTTGAGAGTAAATACGTAATATATAATGTCGATGCAGGTGTAACCTTTGCTAGCCTTGAAGGTGACCACTGCCTGCAATTCCTCCTTCAATAAAAGAGACTTCCACATACGTCAGCATAACTTCACCAAATTCTCAACTTACCTCATTTTAACACACAAATGGTGCTCTGATATGTGCTGTTTTGTCATCGTATTAGGACTTTATTCTTAGAAGAGTGCACCTTTTCTCATAATACTGACTTTGTTTTTCATTACAACTTTATTCAATGTTCAAGATTCAAGGTTCAAGAGAGTTTTATTTCTAATACGTCCATATACAAGTATACAGTGTACTGAAATACCGTTATAGAGAAATTCGAAGATGGCAAAATAAGGCATATAAATAACTCTCTTTATTCTATCCACATTCACTGGATATGAGCAATCGCACGCTCTGATTGGCTACTGTACTACAAGGCTATCAGCTCATATACCGTGACTAGAGAAAAACAAAATGGCGGCACGTGTTGCTGAACCAACCGAGGATGAAATAAAAACTCTACTCGAAAACAAAACCACAAAAAAAGCAAGAAAATATGGAATAAAAGTATTTGATGGTAAAGCCTCGGTCACAACCGGTCGTACGTGCTCCTACGGCCGGTCTACATGCAAAAAACGCAAGAAATGCACGGAGGGCGCGCGTGAAACGCACCGAGGGCGCGCGTGTGACGTGCTGATTTTCGAGCCGTAGACTGGCCACAGACCGGCCGCAGAGGTTCTTTGTCATGTCAAACAAACTCTACGGGCGCTTACGTTTTTTTCAAGTTGCAAGACAAACTTAGGCCAACGTGCTTCTTTCTCCATGAACAAAAAAAACACAGCAATTTGGGAAACGCCAAAAATCGCACGGCCAAAAAATCGTCCGTCCGGTTGTGACCTAGGCTTAAGAGCATATCTTTTTTTTTTCAAGAATTATTATTATAGCACTTTTCACAAATTGCTCCTGTCATTTCGCTGGTTTGTTTACATTCTTCATCTTTAAGCAGTAAAATTTGTTGAATTTTTTTTAGACTGGTTCAAAACCTCAAAGAAGTTTGAAAATTACGTCACTGAAATGTCCAAGGAAGAATTAAAGAAATGTCTAAAGCTATTCTATACCTCGGGACGACAGCAAGACGACACTTTCTACAAAAAAAAAACACTAAAGTCAATTCGTGCAGCCATCAATAGGTTTTTAAGAAGTCCGTTTAAGCGAAAATGATTTTGTCGGACGTTTTGTATACAGTTTTTATTGATCGAATTTGCAAAAAAATAAAAATAAAAATGCTCTGTTTTTCAAAATTCAGTGCATGCGGTTAGAATAAAACAGTTATTCCAGTCAATCTTGCCGGACATGGCTTATAAACAACTCGGTGCTACGCGCCTCGTCAGCTATCAGCTCATGTACGACTCGATTTTGTGGAATAATTGTGAAATATAAAGCTATCTAATTTGGCATTTAGCGATCTAAACATCTAGCTACCTAAACATATAGCTATCTAAGTACAATAAACAACATAAATAACAAGACAGACAGGTGTCTTAGTTTATTATTTATATGACGACTTTTTTCTTGTAATCTCAAAGACTGTATGAAGGTTTTTTTCTCTAAATATTCATTTACAACTATGATGTGATTGTCAAAATTGCTCGGTTATATGCACAATGATGAAGCTGCAACCTGTTAAGCAATTTCAGTATTTCAGTCCAGTTACAGCGTCCTAATGTAGACAGACAGGACATGCATCACCAAGACCTGTGCTCACTTTAAAGCATCCTTTTATATTTCTGTGTCTGGCTTGTACAGCATATGTGAAGTTCTTGGCTTTAGTCTATGTTTTTGCTCACTGTGAGATTAAAAAAAAAAAAAAAAGTGGGTGGATTTTCCTCTTGGTTCTGCCAGTACATGAAGTAGATATATATTATTAAAAACAATACGACAGTACCACTGGTATTAACAATGAACCACATCCTATAAAAGGTTAAAAGTACAGTATTGTTGGTGCAACTGACCAAAAAAGTACAAATCCATCATTCTTTGTTGTGCAGTCAGATGAACCACATGAATGAAATTTTCCTGAGATACTGTACCTAAACACAAATGTCACATCATTTTAAGTCAACTTTAAAATGAAGCATACAGATGTGTATGGTGTATTAAGTATTTACTAGCCATTATATGTGTTTATATGGACCGTTATACTCACCAGCCATTATATTAGGAGCACACGTACACCTTGAGTTTGATGCAGTTCTCTGATCAGCCGAACCCTTGACAGCAGCACAGTGCATACAGTCATGCAGATACAAATCAAGAGCTTCAGTTAATGTTCACAATGTTCAAACATCAGAATGGGAAAAATTGTGATCTCAAAGTGTGACTTTCTTTCACTGTGGCATGGGTGTTGGTTTGAGCCAGATGGACTGATTTGAGTATTTCAGAAACTGCTGATCTCCTGGGGTTTCACACACAGCAGTCTCGAGAGATTACACAGAATGGTGCGAAAAACAAAAAAACATCGAATGAGTGGGCGACAGTTCCGTGGGTGGAAACAAACGCTTTGTTGATAAGAGAGCTCAAAGGAAAATGGGCAGACTGGTTCAAGCTTTTTTGTCAGGAAGGATATAGTAACTCATATAATCACTCTTTACAACCACGGTGAGCAGAAAAGCATCTCAGCATGCAACAGTAGAAGAACACATTGGGTTCCGCTCCTGCAGCCAAGAACAGGGATCTTAGGATCAAGAACAAGTTCCTATTAAAGTGGCCAGTGTGTGTGAATTAAATCCAGAATTTGATGTGAAAATAATTAAAGCGAGACTGCCTTTCAGATTTTTCAAGTGTACTGTAGGTCATAAAAATAATTTTCCCCGACACCCAATTATTTTTGTTTAGTAAACTGAAAGCTACTGAATTCGAATCACAGATTTCCAATTTTATTACTTTTTTTTAAAACAGAACAATTAATGAATTTACAGCCACATGGCCCTAAATTCTCCGCTATTTTTTCCTGCTTCACCATGACCCAATTCAAGATACTACGTCATGCATCACGTGGTGGGCTTTCCCCGTTCACGCAAGGCATTGTGGGATACAAATTTGAAACAGGAGAGAAAAATGGAGGACGTGAGTGTGCGAATGAAACGTGAAAGACCGACTACAGTAACGGAAAGCGAGAAGAAAAGACGTTATGTTATATACGAAGGAAAGGAAACGCAGGACCAAACTAATAAATATCGGTGCTCTGCGAGCACCTCGGTGTGATCAGCTGTTCGTTTAGCAACAGAATGTTGGAACTGTCAGTGCACGCTCAAAGGTAAACCTGTAGATGGCAGTAATGCAACACTGTGGATGCCAGCTGCCGTGAAACTTAAAACAAGAAGAAGAAGGTAAGCCTGCGCATGCGCACACAGACTTCCCCTGTCTGCTTGCCTGCACGAAGAGACCGATTTCATGCACATTATTTGCTTGGGAATCCCCTCAAATTAAATAACTTCCCAGCCACAGAATGGCCTGATATTTTGTGAGATATTACAGAAATAAACATCTTTTTTTTCTTTTCTTTTTTTGCAAAATAACAGTTAATACAATTCTCAGTATCATTGCTTTGTATAGACATTGCTTCATTTGAACAATATTCAAAAACAAACAAAGTAAAAACATACCTAAATAATGTTGGGGAGATAAATAAGGCATAATAATAAACAAACAAGAAATAAACATCTATCACAATGACCAAATTTCAGAGCGAACTAAATTTCACTGATTTTATGAAATCGAAAGGCCGTCTCGCTTTAAACCATGTATTGATGTCTTTTTTATCTTTGAAAGACGTTGGTTTTAATTATCCCAGCCACTCCTGTTTCAGAACATTTCACATCATGTAACATGAAGTTCTTTCTAATGTTCTTTTTTTTTGACGACTTAGACACACATGTATTCTTCAATTCTTTATACACACACACACACACACACAAAAAAATCTCCTTCTCACCCCCGGCGGGGGGGTGGTATCCATGTCATCCTCAAGCTCGGGTCCTCTACCAGAGGCCTGGGAGTTTGAGGGTTCTGCGCAGTATCTTCGATGTTCCTAGTACTGCGCTCTTCTGGACTGAGGCTTCAGATGTTGTTCCTGGGATTTGCTGGAGCCACTCTCCCAGTTTGGGGGTTACTGCCCCAAGTGCCCCCACTACCACGGGGACCACGCAACCCTTGACCTTCCACATCCGTTCCAGCTGCTCTTTCAACCCTTGATACTTCTCAAGTTTCTCATGTTCCTTCTTCCTGATGTTGGCGTCAGCTGGGATCGCCACATCTATCACCACCACCCTCTTCTGCTCTTTGTCCACCACCACTATGTCCGGTTGGTTAGCCAGGATCTGTTTGTCAGTCTGGAAGCTGAAGTCCCACAGAATCTTGGCCCTGTTGTTCTCAGCCACCTTCTGTGGTATGGCCCATTGGGACTTGGGTATTTCTATTCCATACTGGTTGCAGATGTTCCTGTATACTATCCCAGCCACTTGGTTGTGCCTCTCCATGTACGCTGATCCAGCTAGCATCTTACACCCTGCTACTATGTGCTGGACTGTTTCAGGGGCTTCTTTGCACAGTCTGCATCTTGGGTCTGATCTACTCTGGTAGATCCTGGCCTCTATGGCTCTTGTGCTTATGGCCTGTTCTTGTGCTGCCATGATTAGTGCCTCTGTGCTGTCTGTCAGTCCTGCATTATCCAGCCACTGGTAGGATTTCTTGATATCAGCCACTTCCTCTATCTGACGGTGGTACATGCCATGTAGGGGTTTGTCTCTCCAGGTTGTCTGTTCCTCCTCCTCCTCTGCACTCTCATCAGGGTTCTGCTGCCTGAGACATTCACTTAGCAGTTCATCCTTTGGGGCCATCTTTCTGATGTATTCTCGGATTTTCGATGTTTCATCCTGGACCGTGGTCTTGACGCTCACTAGCCCTCAGCCTCCCTCTTTCCGCTTAGTGTATAGTCTCAGGGTGCTGGACTTGGGGTGGAACCCTCCATGCATGGTGAGGAGCTTTCTAGTCTTGATATCTGTGGCTTCTATCTCCTCCTTTGGCCAGTTTATGATACCAGCGGGGTATCTGATGACTGGTAGTGCGTACATGTTGATGGCTCGGACCTTGTTTTTACCATTCAGCTGACTTTTCAGGACCTGCCTTACTCTCTGGAGGTATTTGGCTGTGGTTGACTTCCTTGTGGCCTCTTCATGGTTTCCATTAGCCTGTGGGATGCCAAGGTACTTGTAGCTGTCTTGGATATCACCTATGTTGCCCTCTGGTAGGTCAATCCCTTCAGTCCGGATCATCTTGCCTCTCTTTGAGACCATCCGGCCACACTTGTCCAATCCGAATGACATCCCTATGTCATCGCTGTAGATCCGGGTGGTGTGGATCAGCGAGTCTATTTCTCGCTCATTCCTGGCATACAGCTTGATGTCATCCATGTAGAGCAGGTGGCTGATTGTTGCCCCACTACGGAATCGGTACCCGTAGCCGCTCTTCGTGATGATCTGACTGAGGGGGTTCAGGCCTATGCAGAACAGCAGTGGTGATAGCGCATATATATATATATACAGTGGGGCAAAAAAGTATTTAGTCAGCCACCAATTGTGCAAGTTCTCCCACTTAAAAAGATGAGAGAGGCCTGTAATTTTCATCATAGGTACACTTCAACTATGAGAGACAGAATGGGGGGAAAGAATCCAGGAAATCACATTGTAGGATTTTTAATGAATTAATTGGTAAATTCCTCGGTAAAATAAGTATTTGGTCACCTACAAACAAGCAAGATTTCTGGCTCTCACAGACCTGTAACTTCTTCTTTAAGAGGCTCCTCTGTCCTCCACTCGTTACCTGTATTAATGGCACCTGTTTGAACTCGTTATCAGTATAAAAGACACCTGTCCACAACCTCAAACAGTCACACTCCAAACTCCACTATGGCCAAGACCAAAGAGCTGTCAAAGGACACCAGAAACAAAATTGTAGACCTGCACCAGGCTGGGAAGACTGAATCTGCAATAGGTAAGCAGCTTGGTGTGAAGAAATCAACTGTGGGAGCAATTATTAGAAAATGGAAGACATACAAGACCACTGATAATCTCCCTCGATCTGGGGCTCCACGCAAGATCTCACCCCGTGGGGTCAAAATGATCACAAGAACGGTGAGCAAAAATCCCAGAACCACACGGGGGGACCTAGTGAATGACCTGCAGAGAGCTGGGACCAGAATAACAAAGGCTACCATCAGTAACACACTACGCCGCCAGGGACTCAAATCCTGCAGTACCAGACGTGTCCCCCTGCTTAAGCCAGTACATGTCCAGGCCCGTCTGAAGTTTGCTAGAGAGCATTTGGATGATCCAGAAGAGGATTGGGAGAATGTCATATGGTCAGATGAAACCAAAATAGAACTTTTTGGTAAAAACTCAACTTGTCATGTTTGGAGGAGAAAGAATGCTGAGTTGCATCCAAAGAACACCATACCTACTGTGAAGCATGGGGGTGGAAACATCATGCTTTGGGGCTGTTTTTCTGCAAAGGGACCAGGATGACTGATCCGTGTAAAGGAAAGAATGAATGGGGCCATGTATCGTGAGATTTTGAGTGAGAACCTCCTTCCATCAGCAAGGGCATTGAAGATGAAACATGGCTGGGTCTTTCAGCATGACAATGATCCCAAACACACCGCCCAGGCAACGAAGGAGTGGCTTCGTAAGAAGCATTTCAAGGTCCTGGAGTGGCCTAGGCAGTCTCCAGATCTCAACCCCATAGAAAATCTTTGGAGGGAGTTGAAAGTCCGTGTTGCCCAGCGACAGCCCCAAAACATCACTGCTCTAGAGGAGATCTGCATGGAGGAATGGGCCAAAATACCAGCAACAGTGTGTGAAAACCTTGTGAAGACTTACAGAAAACGTTTGACCTCTGTCATTGCCAACAAAGGGTATATAACAAAGTATTGAGATGAACTTTTGTTATTGACCAAATACTTATTTTCCACCATAATTTGCAAATAAATTCTTTAAAAATCAGACAATGTGATTTTCTGGATTTTTTTTCTCATTCTGTCTCTCATAGTTGAGGTATACCTATGATGAAAATTACAGGCCTCTCTCATCTTTTCAAGTGGGAGAACTTGCACAATTGGTGACTGACTAAATACTTTTTTGCCCCAGTGTAACAGGAATTTTCCCCACTGTGGGATAATAAAGGTCTTCTTATCTTATCTTATCTTATCTTATCTTATCTTATCTTATCTTATCTTATCTTATCTTATCTTATCTTATCTTATCTTATCTTATCTTATCTTATCTTATCTTATCTTATCTTATCTTATCTTATCTTATCTTATCTTATCTTATCTTAAAGGGGGTGTGAGCTCCAGATGGTGTCTGAGACAGAAAGACTCATCCTGCTTTGTGGATGATCTTAGAAACTGATATACCATCGTGCTCTTGAATTCTCAAATCTGACTGGGGAGAAGGTTTGATTAATTGTCCGTAAGAGCAGCTCTGACTGGAATTCAAATCACAGGTTTATATTAACATGCTCATTTTAATACACTGATGTTCTGTTAGTACAACTCACTTGTATAGTCGATGCTCAACATAATAATAAATGAATAAACAAAGATGTATAATCCTTGACATGATGACGTTTTCCATAATGTTTATTTGACATTGATGGAAGGAGTCTCCAGTGTTAGTGATTTGTAAGCGTTCAGTAGGGTGTTTGTTTGTTTGTTTGTTTGTTTGTTTAGATTTTTTGTTCACCACTGGAAAGTCTTTAGCATCAAGGAATTTACAGTTTCTTGGGAACAAGATTCATTTTTTTGTCTTAGCAATTTCTAGAGAGAGAAAAAGAGAACTTAGTGAGGGAATGACTGTTAATAACCAGCATAATGTAAGTGATAACAGTTACAAGTACGATGTGTTGTACTTAAAAAAAATATTTGTAATCGTTGAGAAATAGTGTAAGCGATATAAAACACTATGGAATGTGCTGATATTGGAAAATGATCACATTCAGGGTGGGAACATTACGCTTTGCATCAGGCCATATCACATCATCCCATTATTGAATATTTTCATTTAATCAATGTTTTATTTCTTGCTTAATAGTGTAATGCCTTTTTCATGTGTGATGCCCTGGGGGAACCTTTTCTCATATATATATATATATATATATATATATATATATATATATATATATATATATATATATATATATATATATATATATAACACACACACACACACACACACACACACACACTGATAAGCCATGACATTATGACCACTGACAGGTGAAGTGAATAATATTGATTATTATACATACAGGACACTTTTTCGATGGAATAAAAACGTGTTCTGTTCCCTTCTAGCGGGTTTCATTCATCGGTTTGATAGCATGCAATATTGTTAGCATATCGCTTATCCTATGTATATTACGTCACTCTACCCAATGGAGAATGAGCATTGAATATGGTTTAGGATATTGCATGGTTGTAAAGACAACTTGACGTCACATATCGGAGACGTAAAACTGATGCGCTAGCGAGAGACTGTGACAATTTGTAAACAAACATGGCCGCCAGGTTTGCTTCATTAAATACAGAAGATTTTGAGAGAATTTTGAAAGAGAAAGACGCTTTGAACACTCGAAAGGAATGTATAATAATAATAATAATAATATTGGCTGGCGTTGAGTGGTATATCAGATATATTCCATTCAGCTACTCGTTCAATATCATGCTAGCTGAGTGGAATATATCTGATATACCACTCAACGCCAGCCAATATTATTTAATTATCTCATTACAGTTGCACCTGTCAAGGGGTGGGATATATTCCACTCCAAGAGAACAGTCAGTCCTTGAAGTTGATGTGTTGGAAGCAGGAAAAATGGGCAAGCGTAAGGATCTGAGAGACTTTGACAAGGGCCAAATTGTGATATCTAGATTACTGGGTCTGAGCATCTCCAAAATGACACTTCTTGTGGGGTGTTCCCAATATGCAGTGGTTAGTACCTACCAAAAGTGGTCCAAGGACATACAACAGGAGAACCGGTGACATGGCCATGGGTGTCGAAGGCTCGTTGATTTGCATGGGGCATGAAGACTAGCTCATATGTTCCGATCCCATAGAAGAGCTCCTGTAGCACAAACTGCTGAAAAAGTTAATGCTGACACCTTATTGTTTTAGGCAGCATTAACATTTTCAGCAATGGGTGCTACAGTTTTTTAAGTTTTTTTTTTTTTTTGCTGTTTGTCAGAATTCATCAATTGTATTTCAGGTATTTCAACAAAGAATGATTGTGTAAGTAAGGAAATTTGTGTAACTGGACCTTTACAAATTTGAGCTGAAAACCCCTGATATAAGCTTTCCTTGTGCCCTATAAACCGACACCTTCCACAGTTGTACAACTCCTGATATATACATGATTTAAGAGCGACTTATGGAGCTGGATCATTGATAGGCTTCTTGATTTCATCCTGTGTCTCTTGGCTGATTCATTTACCGTAGCAGATCAGGATCGTACTCCTTTCAAAGTTAGACATGAAGGCCAGCAGGCAGTTAACTTTAGATGAGTTTATACTAATAATAGCTGCTTATCAATTATTCACCAGGGCTCGCTCTGCCTTTGCAAATCCAAATGTTCCTCACCATGGCAACAGTTTGCTGAATTTTCTCGCTGGTCCGAGGTGTTGGGCTTATCGCTTGAACAGTTTGTATACCTCTGCGGTCATCCGTGACCTGACACACACTTCTGAATACATACCTGTAGCATATCTTTACATATCTGTAGCACGTCAGCGGCTTCGAATTTTGAAGGAATGCTTCTCTCGGTGGATTCGGGACAGTGCTTTTATTTTTGCTGTATGATAAAGGTGTGTTTTTGTTTGTGTTGTGTTGGAAAGGGGTGTGGATGTGTTTTTCACTTTGTTACTGCTTTGTTGTTCAAAAGCACTGACTGCATTGGAGCAGGACAAACTTCAGAGGGCGCTCTCGTATCATAACTTTTTTCAATCGTGTACAGGTGTGGAATTTATGAGAACATGGTGCATCCATTGGTGCAATGTCAAGCTTTTACATTTGTAATTGAATAACTGGGAATTAACATTCGTACTTTGTAAAAGCAGCATCCCATCCCAATACAGGATCAATTCTCACTTTCAAGGATAAAATATTTTATATTTTACATCAGATGTGCTTTTTCCCCCTGTTTTGATCCACTGCTTTCCAAGATATACAGGATCTTAATCTTATCAAAATAAGCTCTCAGTGTAAAGCTCTTTCTTTTGATGGACTGTGAAGTAATTTTCTGTTTTGTTTTTGGTTTTTTTTCCTTAATAAAGATGCATGCAAGCACAAACTTGAAGAACGGTTTCATAATACGTCGTTTTATTGAAGTGTCATGTACATACACAGGTCTTGTCCCTTCGAGGTTCAGTCCTCAATCCTCAACTCGCCACATACCAAGCAATCCTTTCCCAAAACATCTTACCTAGGTTTCAAACCCAAGGTCAACACAAAGATAAAACTGTCTCCTTGGCCCTGGCAAACACATTCCTTTTCACAATATATGGTTTTCATTAACACATGAATTTTGAGAAGTACTCCAGTAGGTCTCAAAATTCGATTCCATACCATTAAAATCAAGAGGTGAGAAGAGCTAGAAAAAAAATCATAATTATTCTTCACTTTGTAGAGCTCAAAAAGCTTAACATGCAAAATACTAATGACGCAGTCAATGGTGTGTGTTCATAGTACAACAACCTTGTTACACAATACACAGTGTGTGTATTTGTTTTCACAATTAGATGCTCAAGTTAGGCAGGTGAGGGTGTGTGACTGGGAGTGTAAGTTTATATTAAAACGTCAGGCTGGCGTTTCGTTAAAGAGCTCTTTTCCTGGGCACGGTATATGCTGAAGGTGCAGTTTGACAGGGCTGACCTATATTTCAGGTTTGACCACACACACACACACACACACACACACACACACACACACACGTTTGTTTCACTATCCCTGTGAGGACCTTGCATTGGCATGATCTCATCTCATCATCTCTAGCCGCTTTATCCTGTTCTACAGGGTCGCAGGCAAGCTGGAGCCTATCCCAGCTGACTACGGGCGAAAGGCGGGGTACACCCTGGACAAGTCGCCAGGTCATCACAGGGCTGACACATAGACACAGACAACCATTCACACTCACATTCACACCTACGGTCAATTTAGAGTCACCAGTTAACCTAACCTGCATGTCTTTGGACTGTGGGGGAAACCGGAGCACCCGGAGGAAACCCACGCGGACACGGGGAGAACATGCAAACTCCGAACAAAAAGGCCCTCGCCGGCCACGGGGCTCAAACCCGGACATTCTTGCTGTGAGGCAACAGCGCTAACCACTCACTACACCTTATTATTGCAATTAATCCATGCTGTGCCTGCACCTAAACCTAACCCTGATCTTAACCACAGTTCTGAAAACAAAACTGTTTTTTTTTTCATTAATTAATTATTATTATTTTTTTAATTTAATACACCTACACACACACACACACACACACACACACACACCAGCAATTTCCTGATGGGGACTATCCAAATGTCCCTACAAAGTCAAAATTTTCATATTTTACTTTCCTTGTGGGGACATTTGGTCCCCGGAAGTATATAAACACACACGCACACACACACACACATTCACACTCAGAGCTATGGAATATCACTGAATAATAATTCCACCTGTCCACCTGTAAGAAAATCCTAAATGTAATCTTGCTATCATAAACATTTTTACAATTTCTTTGTTCATTCATATATTGTAAGCTGCAGATTTGCAAAACGTTGTTTGGGATGTCCCAGGGTTGCACCCAAACTCAGTGGAAAATTACAGCTTACAGCATGCTGAAAATGACAGTGCTCAGGTGTGAACATCTAGTCAAAATGAGTTTTCCTGGCATACAATATGCCTTTTCTTTGGAAAGCCAGAGAACTTTTGAAAACAGAAAACGCCTTGAAGTGTACACACTGTGTGTTTGTACTGCAGATGTGTGTCAACCCTGGAAAAACCTCACTCATTTAGGCGTGGGCTGCTGTTGTCTCGTTGTTTTATAAGGGCAGCTGGAAAGTGGCAAGTGATTTAGACAGGAGTCGCTAACAGGAATCGTGTTGTATCTGTCTCGATAGCCGGCGTGCAGAAATCTCTGACAAAGCCTGCTTTCTAGTGATGAGTCATTCACAAATTTACAAATGATTCATTCGTTTTGAATGACTCTTTTAACTGAATGGAAATGAAAATGATCGATTCTTTTTTTATGTCTCTGCCACCTTAAGGTGCAGGAGGTATTATGTTTTCGGGTTGTCCATCTGTCCGTGCGTCCGTCCCGAAACCTTGTGAACACGATATCGCAAAGGCTAACGAAAGGAATTTCACCAAACTTTCACCATTTGTGCACTTTGGGACAAACATGAACTGATTAGATTTTTGGGGGGCTTTTTTCACCTTTATTGGCTAGGACAGTGTAGAGACAGGAAATGAGCGGGAGAGAGAGACGGGGAGGGATTGGTAAATGACCTCAGGTCGGAATCGAACCTGGGTCCCCGGATTTATGGTATGGCACCTTATCCACCTGAGCCACGATGCCCCCAAACTGATTAGTTTTTGAGGTTAAAACGTCTAAGGTCACCGTGAGGTCAAACGTCTGTCCGAAAACCTTGTGAACACAATATCTCCAAGGCAAATGAAAGGAATTTCACCAAACTTTCACCATTTGTGCATTTGGGGACAAAGATAAACTGATTAGATTTTGAGATCAAAAGGTCAAGGTCACTGTGAGGTCAAATGTCTGTCTGAAAACCTTGTGAACACAATATCTCCAAGGCAAATGAAAGGAATTTCACCAAACTTTCACCATTTGTGCGCTTTGGGACAAACATGAACTGATTAGATTTTGAAGTTAAAAGGTCACAGGTCAAGATTACTGTGAGGTCATATGTCCATCCCCAAATCACAACTTAATAAGGTGTGTAGTCTACCAGGCGGAGGCATCCCCATCGACGCTGTTGGCGTCGAGTTCTATCTAGTTATGACTCGTTTGTCAGTGAATCGTGAGAAACCATTCACAGGCACAATAAACTGAAATTAAATGAGATGAAAGACAGTACAACAGTAGTATTGGATAGTAAAATAAAAAAAAATACATAATTTTCTAGACTAAAATAATGAAAATCAATGTATGGATTTTTTTTTATTAAAATGAACACTCTTACTCAAAAAAAAAACTCAGCTAGAAAATGGCAAATGATTCACACAGGACTCATTTCATAGGAAGGTATTTTTATTTTTTTGTCTATTTTTACCAGTGAAATTTCATTATGCAACAACTAACATACAGAAACATACTAATAAGCCTACTTGGTAGTGATGCATAATTTGCAAATCATTCATTCCTTATAATCCATCCATCCATCCATCAATCCATCCATTATCTGTAAGCGCTTATCCTGTTCTACAGGGTCGCAGGCAGGCTGGATGACTTTTGCAAATGAATTGTGAGAATCGATTAACAGACAATTGATTCGTTAATTTAGAAGACTCTGGTCAGCGAATTGTGAGAGTCGATTCAGAGTCAAATGACTGCAAGTGATTCATTCATTTTGAAAGATGCACAAAGAACAAAAATTAAAATTTCAATTAATAACTCAAATGGTGTTTTAATGAAAATGCACACTCTTAAAAGTACTTTGCGTGAATTGATTCACAGGCAAGTCATTTTTTTGAATGGCTCTTGTAAATAATTTGTGAATCGATTGACAGGCAGGACAAATTTAATTGGATCGAAGACAAATGGTTTCACTGTTGTGTAGTAAAAGAGCAGTATTGGATATTAAACTAAAACAATACGATTTTATTGATTGAAAGGGTTAAAAATAATGAAAATAGTGTTTCAATTAAAATGCACACTTTTACTAGAACATGTAGATAAATAAATAAGAAAGTTGGTACTGTAAATGGCAATGTAATGGCAAACTAGAGATTTCAAAATGAAAAAAAAAAATCTTACACTGTAATTTTGTACATGGTATTCAGGTTGTGTAGCTGAAAGTGTGTCGTGAATTATTTGACAATTCCACGTCCGGACTACTGAAGCATGAACATAGAACATTTAGGGCAGGGAATGACTGTTTTAAGGAAATGGCTTGTGTGCGATAGCTGCCTTAAGGAGGGGAGTTTTTGCAAATTGCACACCCTGGCTGACCACCACACTTCCTCTCTGTGAATAACACACACACACACACACACACACTCTCTCTCTCTCTCTCTCTCTCTCTCTCTCTCTATCCCTCCACCTGCCCATTTTCATGAGCTGCTGTTCTGTAACTGGCTGAACTGCTCTGACAAGTGCAGGGAGTGTTAAAATGTGCCTGGATCACCTCACACACCCATACACATACACACACACACACACACACACTTTCACGAGCAACAACACAAAATAAAGACTCAGCTCTCCAGGAGAAAGTTACAATACGAGAGTGAAAATAAAAAGAGGGAGAGGGAGAGAGCGAGCTAGGCTCAGATGGTAGAAGTAAAGTAAAGCAGATGTCAGTGTTTCCACGGAGTAAAGGCTGAAGAGCCACGGGCACGGTGCCAGCTGGACATGCCAGACTCGGAGCAGACGGACTCGTGCACATGGCACGACAGGATGATGCTGGAACGGATGGCTAATTTACCCGAGGACTTCCGGGGCAAACTGAAGAAGATGCGTGACAAAACGAGGCCCAGCATTCTGTCATGTAGGTGATGTTCAGACTCAGCTGCATTTCTGAGCTTAGGAGAAACCTGAACACAGGAGAGTCCAGACCGATAAACTGCAGCTATTCCTTGCAAGCAGACATGAAATGCCTTACCTCATGGTCATGTTTATCATGGTTAGCTCAAAAATTTTACATCTCGTCACTAAAACACTACACACATTAGGGGTAGCAGGACAGGGTGCTCAGTTTCTTCCATGGAGTTGAGTCGAGTGGAATCAGGTTTCTCATTTGTAACTGAGTGGCGTGTTTTGACATGCTTGATTTAGGCGAGCGTTTATATTAAAGCTGTTAATCTAACCTGCTAAACTTCATTGTGTTGCAGTCAGCTTGAAGAAACCAGGTAGAAATGTTTTGATTTCATTTTTAACTTTGCCTTCTTTGCTGTTATCCTGCCAGTTTAACAAACATGGTCGTAAAAACAGTCAGTCTGAATAAAGGTGGTTCGAACCTTCCTGTGATTTCCTCACACGGTGAAGGTCATACTTTGTTACATGCTAGAGTAAAACCAATCATAACCACAACCATAATCCATTCAGTTGGTAATCAGATCAATGTTGTCAACTCTTTTCACATGAAAGTGGAAAATCCTTGCTCAAACACATGCTGGAATTCAGCAGATGCTGTCATAGGTTCATTTGTGTATTATTTGAATTGTGATGGCCATTTGAATATTTGAACATGGTACATGAAGAAGGAAGATTTTCTAAACACATACACTATTTTCGAGGACACAATACAATACAGTACAAATTTTAGAGTTTTATCAGAATAGAAAATAACAGAAAACATGTTTCTTATAGAAAGACGTATTTGGTAACAGCACCACAAACCAACTCTTCATGTATTTACTGGCAGTGTAATGTTATCCAGAATATAGACAAAATGAAGCAATGGTAGTGAATAGGCAGGAAATAGATGTAGCAGAAATGTTTACAGATGGAGTAACTCATTAAAATAAAGAACAGAGAAGTGTGCAGGTCAACAAAAAATGGTGATCTGTGATTGGTTGTTGAGGAAAATGGTAGTCAGTGATTGGTTGTTGGGAACAACGGTGATTAGGGACTGGGCATTGGAAACAATAATGATCAGTTACTGATTGTTGGGAAACAATGGTGAGCAGTTATTGGTCAGTGGGAAACAATGGTGATTGGTCATTGGGAAGCAATGGTGATTAGTTATTGGGAAGCAATGGTCATTGGGCAACAATGGTGATTGCTGATTGGTTGTTGGGAAACACTGGTGATCAGTGACTGGTCACTGAGAAACATTAGTGATCAGTTACTGGTTGTTAGGAAACATTGGTGATTGTTCATTGGGCAATAATGGTGTTTAGTGATTCGTTGTAGAGGAAAATGGTAGTCAGTGATTGGGTGCTGGGAACAGTGGTGATTAGTGACTGGGCATTGGAAACAACAGTGATCACTTACTGGTTGTTGGGAAAATGGTGATGAGTGATTGGTCATTGGGAAACATTGGTCAGTGGGAAGCAGTGGGAAGCAGTTGTTGGTCATTGGTCAGCTGGCCCAATGTAAGATTAGCGGTGCTAAATTGGCTCCATCTTTAAATAAAGTTATTATTATTATTATTATTATTATTATTATTATTATTATTATTATTGGGAAACAACAGTGATTGGTCATTGGGAAGCAATGGTGATTGCTGATTGGTTGTTGGGAAACAATGGTGATCAGCGACTGGTCATTGGGAAACATTAGTGATTAGTTACTGGTTGTTAGGAAACATTGGTGATTGTTCATTAGGTCATAATGGTGTTTGGTGATTCATTGTTGAGGAAAATGGTAGTCAGTGATTGGCTGTTGGGAACAGTGGTGATTAGTAACTGGGCATTGGAAACAATAGTGATCAGTTACTGGTTGTTGGGAAAATGATGATGAGTGATTGGTCATTAGGAAACATTGGTAAGTGATCAGTGGGAAACAATGGTGAGCAGTTGTTGGTCATTAGGCAACAGTGGTGATTGGTCATTAGGCAACAATGGTGATTGGCTGTTGGGAAACAATTGTGATCAGTGACTGGTCATTGGGAAACATCAGTGATCAGTTACTGGTTGTTAGGAAAAATGGTGAGCAGTCATTGGTCATTGGGAAACATTGGTGATCAGTTACTGGTTGTTAGGAAACATTGGTGATTGTTCATTGGGCAATAATGGTGTTTGGGGATTTGTTGTTGAGGAAAGTGGTAGTCAGTGATTGGCTGTTGGGAACAGTGGTGATTAGTGACTGGGCATTGGAAACAACAGTGATCACTTACTGGTTGTTGGGAAAATGGTAATGAGTGATTGGTCATTGGGAAACATTGGTCAGTGGGAAGCAATGGTGATTGATCATTCTGAAGGAATGGCCATTGGGCAACAATGTTGATTGGTGATTGGTTGCTGGGAAACATTAGTGATCAGTTACTGGTTGTTGGGAAAAATGGTGATCAGTTATTGGTCATTGGGAAACAATGGTGATTGGTCATTAGGCAATAATGGTGAGTGGTTGTTGGGAAACAATGGTGATTAGTTGTTGGGAAACAGTGATCAGTTACTCGTTGTTGGGAATAATGGTGATCAGTAATTGGTTCCTGGGAAGCAATGGTGATCACCGATTGGTTCCTAGGAAGCAATGGTGATTAGTGATTTGGTAGCAATGGTACCAGCACAGCTCAGTCAAACTTTACACACTGGTGATGAGTTAACAGAACCTGCCCTCTCAACTCATATAACCTACAGATGTGATCTGAAAACTCCTCAAAAACGTACTAGATTTGTTGCTAGGTTATTTTTCGAAACAAAATTGCTAAAGGAGTTTAAAAAGTTGCCAAATCAAGAGGCAAAGTCCCTAAGTTGCCATTGCTGAATTAGATAACGACTGTCCATGCTGCTGCTGCACTGTACTCAGAATTAAATCTTTATGCAACTTTCTCATTTTCTATTTTCAGTCTCTTAAATGCTGGAACATTACTTGTGATTGAGAGACATATTTTAGTTCAGGAAAGTTTGTCTTTTTTTTTCTTCAGAATTTTCCAGGGTTTTTCCACGAAGCCACACACATAATGAACCTTGGATTTGGGAAAGAAAAAAACATCGCAAGAGGTTACCTGTGTAGTAGAACCACATAGAACTGACTTAATTCTTCATTGAAAGTGTTGAAATGGAAGCAAATGGGGTTCTATCAAGAAGGCTTTCTGTTAGGAAGCACTTTGTTAGAGGGTTCGACACAGCACATTTCAGGATTTCCTCAGAAGGACAAATCAAATAACTGAAAATGTCCATGAAAATTAAAGCGTATAGTTTTAAGTACACGTGTATAATTGAATAGCTTGCAGTGTTGACTTGAATTTAATCTACAGCATTGTTTTAGTGTTCTTTGGTATCCATATGGACTCCTATAAACACTGTGATTTGTGTTAATTTGGCACAGTGTGGGTGTTCTTGTGGTGCTTGATTTGGTCAATGAAGTATTGACATTAATCTTGGAACAACAATATTTAGAGAAGGAGGAAATGTTTGACTTAGTGACAGTTAGCACAAGAGCATAAAAGAACAATGTATGCAATTTGGAAAGAATGAAAAGGCTGAAGTGAAAGTAAAATCAGAGATAGAAGGCCAAAGAGTGAGAGAGAGGAAGGGAGGGCGGGTTGGAGAGAGGGAGGGAGAGGTGGAATATGGCAAGAATGGCCAGGAGACGGGGTGCTTGAAGGGAGTTGATTTTGTTCTGATAAACAACAGTGATGTATGCATCCATCCAACATACTTCACATTCTTTTCCTTCACCCGTGGTCGAAAATGCGTTTAATAAACTGTTAATGTGACAGCTCAGAGCCGCCTACACTCACACTCTCTCACTACTTGTTGACATCACATGGCCTTCAGTAACTGAACAGTAGCTTGTTTAATTGTGTGCCTATTATCTGGAATAGTTCTTTAGGGTGTTCTCACGTATGCTTATGTTTATAGTCCTTTTGAATCAAACCCGGGTGTGTTTTTCCCGTTAGTGCAGTTTTTCAGGTGAAACAAACCACTGACGCTCAGTTGTGGACTAAACAGGCAGAATGTCTGAGCGAGGTGCTCTCAGTCTACTTCCAAGAGAGATCTCGCACAGTTCAGTTACAGTGAGAAAGAGATTTGACTCTGAATCGACTCGACTGCAGAAAATGAAGCAACCATGACTTGTATTTTAGACCAGATGGACTAATACAAGGTTTCTCATTCAGGTCATTTCATTTAAAACATGACCTTGTCAGAGAAACTAATCATCTCTCTTACTATTCTATCCACATTCACTGGATATGAGCAATCGCACGCTCTGATTGGCTACTCTACTACTAGGCTATCAGCTCATATACCGTAAGTAGAGAAAAACAAAATGGTGGAGCGTGTTGCTGAACCAACCGAGGACAAAATAAAAACTCTACTCATAAACAGCCCCCCCCCCCCCCCCCCCCCCAAAAAAAAAAAAAAAATACAAAAAAGCAACAAATTATGTCATAAAAGTATTTAATGGTAAGAATGGGTTTTTTTTGTTTATTTTTCAAGAATTATTATTATCGCATTTTTTACAAATTGCTGCTGTCATTTCACCCATTTGTTAGCATTCTAAGCGGAAATGATTTTGTCGGATGTTTTGTATAAAGTTTTTATTTATCGAATTTGCTAAAAATAAAAATGCTCTGTTTCTCAAAATAAGGTGAATGTTGATTGAATAAAACAGTTATTCCACTCAATATTGTTGTACATGGCTTATAGCCGACAAGGCATGTAGCTCATGTACAACTCGATTTTGCGGAATAACTGTTAATTATTTTGTGACTTTGTTTTATAAATTAATATGATAAATATCACGATAATTATGGAGACATAATTATGTTTGTGTGTTGCTGTTTTGAAATATTACTGCAAGTCACATTCAGAAAAGCCACATTTAAGTGTGTATATGCTAATTTAGTTATTTTTCACTCTCCTGATATACTGCACTAGTAAATACTGTAAGTTCAGCAATAAAAATGAATCATTTTTTTCCATCGATCTACTTGACTGACTCTGAAGCAGTGGAACCACAAAAGTCAAGAAAACGAACATGAAAATGTTCAGAAACATGAATAACTAGAAGGGCACCCGGTAGAGTCCATACCTCTGCCAAGCCACATATTATCAACATCAAAATCAAATCACTTGATCCTAGGATAACACTCAAGCTGTCCACCAAACTTCATCCAAATCCGTTCACGGCTTTGTGAGTTATGTTGGGAAGAGACAAAAAAAAATCCTGGATCTGCATACATATCCGGATTTGCATCAAAATGTAATCAGTTGTTCCTTGGCCCATGTCTCACCTTTCCTCCAAATTTCATCAAAATCTGTTTACAACTTTTTGAGTTATATTGGAAACAGACAAACAAACAAACAAATGGAGGTGAAAACATAACCTCGTCCAACACAGTTGGCAGATGTAAATATGACTTTCCATGCATGACTTTAAATAACGAGGAAAAACCCAAATGCCAGCGCTTTGTCATAGAAAGTTCATGTCCATTTTGGGTGATTTGCCCAAAATGCCTGGGAATCCCTGGACTAATAAGCGTGAAAGTGCTATGAGTCATTAAATAAGTCCAAGTATGTCCTAAATGTTTATGATGAATGAGATTTTGATTTTTCATTTATCAGATTATTGGTAATACTGTGTTCCTCTTTAAAGGCTGCTTTTTTTTTTCTCAGATTTGAACACAAAAATGTACAGTAGCTTTCATTTTGAGTCCTTTACTGCCAGCACACTTTTCCCCAAGTAATTATAATTTCAAAATGTTGCAATTCTATCAGGGTGGCATGGTGGTGTAGTGGTTAGTACTGTAGCTTCATGGCAAGAAGGTTCTGGGTTCAAGCCCAGTGGTGGACGGAGGCCTTCCTGTGTGGCGCTTGCATGTTGTCTGTGTGGGTTTCCTCCGGGTGCTCCGGTTTCCCCCACAGTCCAAAGACATGCAGGTTAGGTTAACTGGTGGCTCTAAATTGACCGTAGGTGTGAATGTGAATGGTTGTGTGTCTCTATGGCCCTGTCCACACGGCAACGGATTCAGGTGAATCTGATAAAATTGTTTATCGTTTCGGCCTGGCGTCCACACGGCACCGGCATTTTGGGTGCCCCAAAACGAAATCTTTTGAGAACGGGTTCCAGAGTGAAAAAATCTGGCAACGGCGCCGTTGCGAAGTCGTCTGGATGAGTAGAACGGATTTGTTTACGATGACGTCACAACCACATGACTGTCAGTGCTTCACGCCGGGTAGAAGTGTAACGAACTCGATGCGAGTTGTCAACAAATCCTATAACTTGGTTCATGAAATGCGCTTACAAAATATTTTCACTGTGAATATTTATTGTTTAATGGTGCAAAGTGAGAGAGAGAGAGAGAGTGAGAAAATAGCCCTTAGGGCAGAGTCTTTAGTCCAAACACTGCGGAAGCAGTACCAAACCGTGCACCGCCCGTGCGCTTTCCAAAAACAAAAACAATCCCGCCAGCAAACATGGGAAAAAAAAAGGAGCAATCACACCTCTTCAGATGTTGGTTTAAGTCCGACAATACATTCCTCAAAAAGGGCGTAGAAGAACAAAGTAATCCATCAATGTGTAGCATTCAATTTATTCCGGACCATTAAAGAATTCTGGAGGATATCAGAATGTTGGCGTACCGGCTTCCATCTACCCCCATTCATTCCTCTTTCCGCGTCTTTCATTTTACGCTACTGATTAATAATCAAAACTTTATGTGGCTGATGCTACAGAAGAAGGGGTTTATGCTCATGCGTCTACTTCTTCTATTGTTCTGGTGTCTTCGATGGGACCGTCTTACAGCGCACGTAGAGGTGTGGCATGTGTATTGCATTGTTTTCAGCAAGCGTTGCGTTGCCATATGTACCTGAAATTTTACTGATCCGTTGCCCATGTGAACGCGATATTTAAAAAAAAAAATCTCGTTGCCATTGTCGTGTGGATGTAGCCTATGTGTAAGCCCTGTGATGACCTGGCAACTTGTCCAGGGTGTACCCCGCCTCTCACCCATAGTCATCTGGGATAGGCTCCAGCTTGCCTGTGACCCTGCGCAGGATAAGTGGTTATGGATGGCTGTAATTCTCTTGTGACTGTTTTAGGGCCTGACTGATATATCCCATGATACAATCAGTTGATATTAATGTTCTGCTCACTAATCAGTAGAAATCACATGGTCTATTGATACTAAAAAAACAAACAAATAAAAAAAATGTCTGTGGGTTTGATGCAACAACAATCGCAGAATGCTGTAATACCGGCCTTACACCAAACGACTTTTCAAGTGATTATAATGTCGCAGATAAGTTTCCAGTGTCAGAATAAAATCATGAGAGTGTTGCTTGAGCTGTTGTGCATTCCTGTCACCTCGATCATTTGGTATAAGGTGGTCAGGATAGCTGTCTTAAGTCAGTCTTTGTTTCTTCTTGATGTTCTCAATTGATAAAATCAACAGTGTTTAATATTATCTTAAGCGTTTTGTCTTGGCTTGTGAAAATAGTGACATGGACATTGTAAACAACCAGTAGGTGAGCTCTCTCCAGCACCAAACAGGAAACAGCAAAGCGGGTACAGGAACATCTCTCAAAAGGAATCGAGTTGCAGTTTTGCAAACAGTGACCCTGCAAGATTCCCAGTCTTTGCAAAATCATAGTCTGTGACTAAAAACTCTGTGACTTAGAACATGTTGTCTTTAGATGTTTGAGGGTGTCAGATGAAGAAAGAACCTGTCACAACGCCCTAGTTTAATACAGATATATTTAAAAACTCATTATTTAATAGAATAATATTTAAATATGAGGTATACACGGTGGTGTAGTGGTTAGCACTGTCGCCTCACAGCAAGAAGGTCCGGGTTCGAGCCCCGGGGCCGGCGAGGGCCTTTCTGTGCGGAGTTTGCATGTTCTCCCCGTGTCCGCGTGGGTTTCCTCCGGGTGCTCCGGTTTCCCCCACAGTCCAAAGACATGCAGGTTCGGTTAACTGGTGACTCTAAATTGACCGTAGGTGTGAATGTGAGTGTGAATGGTTGTCTGTGTCTATGTGTCAGCCCTGTGATGACCTGGCGACTTGTCCAGGGTGTACCCCGCCTTTCGCCTGTAGTCAGCTGGGATAGGCTCCAGCTTGCCTGCGACCCTGTAGAAGGATAAAGCGGCTAGAGATGATGAGATGAGATATTTAAATATGAATTAGCTGTTTAATTACCAGCATATAGAATTTGCTAAGCATTTCTTTGATTCTTGGCGTTTATGAATTTTGATTATTATTTGTTTTCCGCTTCACCATGTAAAGTACGATATGTATATTTGTCTTATTTAATTAAAGACCATTGACTGATTGATTGATTGAGACTTTAGTCTTCTTCAGAGTCTTTCCAAAGTCCTCTAGTGCATGGCATAAGGTGCATGAGGCACCAAAACTAACAAACCGGTGACAGGGTCATGGGTGTCAAAGGCTCATTGATTCACATGGGGCACAAAGGCTAGCCCATATGGTCCAATCCCACAGAAGAGCTACTGTAGCACAAACCGCTGAAAAAGTTAATGCTGGCTAAAACAGAAAGGTGTCAATTTGTGGTAAATGGAGCCCCAACCAAGTATTGAGTGTATAAATGAACATACTTTTCAGAAGTTGGACGTTTCTTGATTGTAATTCCTTTTTTCGATTGATCTTAGGAGATATTCTAATAATTTAAGATACTGGATTTCTGATTTTCATGAGCTATAAGCCATCTCATCTCATCTCATTATCTCTAGCCGCTTTATCCTTCTACAGGGTCGCAGGCAAGCTGGAGCCTATCCCAGCTGACTACGGGCGAAAGGCGGGGTACACCCTGGACAAGTCGCCAGGTCATCACAGGGCTGACACATAGACACAGACAACCATTCACACTCACATTCACACCTACGCTCAATTTAGAGTCACCAGTTAACCGAACCTGCATGTCTTTGGACTGTGGGGGAAACCGGAGCACCCGGAGGAAACCCACGCGGACACGGGGAGAACATGCAAACTCCACACAGAAAGGCCCTCGCCGGCCACAGGGCTCAAACCTGGACCTTCTTGCTGTGAGGCGACAGCGCTAACCACTACACCACCATGCCGCCCCGCTATAAGCCATGATCATCAAAATTAAAACAAAAAAAGGCTTGAAATATTTCACTTTATGTTTAATGAATGAAAAAATATTTTTTGCATGATATATTTTTTTAGATGCACCTATATATAGTTATATAGTTGCAAAATGCATGCTTGCATGATGGCATGGTTTTAATGCAACACGTTTAAAAGCTTTCATTAAATTGTCCTAATAAACATTTGTGAATATATGCTGTCAGTCCAGTTTGCCTGTCAAATAGTTTCAAATTAGAAAATCTAAGTCGGAAAATTGCTGAAATCTAATATCAACAGTAACAGATTATAAAGATTTATAACAATGATGCTATACATAAGACAAACAAGCATCCATTTATCCATTTGTCCAAACCCAGTAGGACATTTTCTTCTGTTCAGAGCTACATAAAAGGCCAGCTGGACTCATAAACATAACTCAGTGCATTATGTAATGAAGGTCAAGTAGCTGACGAAAGAGGAAGCTAATAAGATTACTAAAGCAGTGTCCTGGACCAGCATGGTGTGTGTACACAGATGGATTGGAGATGAGTAATAACCTACAAACCCACTGATTCAGTAATCTGATTCATCCTTGTTATTAGTTGATGTACAGAAAAGAACAAAGAAATCTGTTCATAGTTGCAGGAGGAATTAATACCAGGACTGCTCATTTCAGTGAAGTGAAAGTGCAGTTAGAATCTCATCTCATCTCATTATCTCTAACCGCTTTATCCTGTTCTACAGGGTTGCAGGCAAGCTGGAGCCTATCCCAGCTGACTACGGGTGAAAGGCGGGGTACACCCTGGACAAGTCGCCAGGTCATCACAGGGCTGACACATAGACACAGACAACCATTCACACTCACATTCACACCTACGGTCAATTTAGAGTCACCAGTTAACCTAACCTGCATGTCTTTGGACTGTGGGGGAAACCGGAGCACCCGGAGGAAACCCACGCGGACACAGGGAGAACATGCAAACTCCACACAGAAAGGCCCTCGCCGGCCACGGGGCTCGAACCCGGACCTTCTTGCTGTGAGGTGACCATGCTAACCACTACACCACCGTGCCATGTTAAAGGTTATTTGTGAGAAATCGAAGTGACTGCTTGAAAACGTCTGATGCTGAATTGCTAAAACGTGGTCTTATTTAATGTAGCTAAGGGATGCATGCTTGCTATTTTAGCATCATACGTCATACTGCTTCCCCACATCATCAACTCAAATGACATCGTTTGACTCAGTAATAGAATTTACACCTGAGCAGTTTCATAAAATAAAACAAACACGAAACATTGTCTTATCAGTTAACATGTAGTGTTCTTAGCTAACAATCCCATTGCCATCATTTATTAAAATTAACCCCTCAAAGTCTTGGTCTTGTCTTGGTCTCTGTACACTCTAGTCTTTGTCATGACTTGGTCTCGGTTTAGGTGGTCTCGACTACAACACTCATATGTAGTAATTTGGATGTAATAGTCAGGGGTAAAGCTGTAAGTTTATGACACTCGAAGGTCTTCATGATGTTTTTTTTTTCTTATTAACTTGAAGAAAGAGGAAAAAAGAGAAGATAATGAGGGAAATACTATTTATAACTGTTAAAATGAAAGTAATGACAAGAACCAACTTCTTTTACATTTAATCCACAACGTTAAATGTAATGATATACATACACTCGCCGGCCACTTTAATAGGAACTTGTTCTTGATTCGAAGATCCCTGTTCTTGGCTGCAGGAGTGGAACTCAATGTGGTCTTCTGTTCTGCTGTTGCATGCTGAGATGCTTTTCTGCTCACCACGGTTGTAAAGAGTTGCTATGAGTTACTATATCCTTCCTGGCAGCTCAAATCAATCTGTCCATTTTCCTCTGACCTCTCTTATCAACAAGGTGTTTGTTTCAACCCACAGAACTGTCACTCACTGTTTTTTTTGGTTTGGTTTTTTTGTGTTCCCCCCCACACACACACACCATTCCGTGTAAACTCCAGCGACTGTTGTGTGTGAAAACCCCAGGAGATCAGCAGTTTCTGAAATACTCAAACCAGTCCATCTGGCTCAAACCAACACCCATGCTACGGTGAAAGAAAGTCACACTTTGAGATCACAATTTTTCCCATTCTGATGTTTGAACATTGTGAACATTAACTGAAGCTCTTGATTTGTATCTGCATTGTGTTGCTGTCGAAGGCTTGACTGATGAGATAACTACATAAAACAGCATGCGGATGGGTGTTCCTAATAAAGTGGCTGGTGAGTGTATTTTAAAGGATAAGGCAACTTTTGTACAAAATCACCACAAATAGATATATATATATATATATATATATAAAGTAATCGATCATGGAATTTATAGAGAAAGAACAGACCGCATAACAGTATCTTTTAACTTTTAATAATATGGGCTTGCGCTGAGCTCAGCGAAGATGCGTTCCGCCATATTGATCTACTGCGTGTCGTCATGCGGCCCACCACTGAAAAGAACTCTTCAGTGCTTCATGGTAATAAGGTAAAAAACCAGTACAATCGCTTCTTCAAAGTTTCACCAAATGGTTTTATTGATGCAGCTTAAAGCTCATAATACTGTATAACTTTGGTCGAGTAAAAACACGGAGCAAAAACATGGCTGAATCCTGAATGACTCCTATTTGGATTTGTCCTACCAAGCCTACTGCGCATGCACGAAGCGGCTCGGCTCGGTTTTCCCTTTCGGGCGCTCTCGTTTTCTGTTAGAATTTGGTAAAGAAAAAAAAAATATTATTTATCAGCTTACCGGGTTCATGAACATAAATCTGACAGCTGACAAGGTCGGGATATAAACGAATCGAATACAAGCCACCCGCCGGGACTCCTTACTGTCATCACAGTGATCTGCTTGTAAACACTGTTTTCATGGGCCCAGTGACGTCACAGATCAGAGGGAGGCGCATTAACGAAAGATTCTGATTGGTTTATAGTTGCCCACACTCTCAAAATGGCTGCCTCCTCCAACTTCGACTCCTCTGTGTCAATTCATGATTTCAAAGTTAAAAATATTTGCTCATGTTCGATATATAATGGAAATAATTAACGGAATTGATTACGTATATGTTTTTCTCCTATTACACACCTGGTTTTGTGGAAAAACGGCATTACCCTTTAACTTTAGTTCAAATTTTTTTATACGTTTATGAATTCATTTTCAGTAACTGCAATGTATAAAAAAAACCCTGTAATCTGATTGCCATGTGCGTTTTTTTTTTCTTTTTATGAATCCTACTCTCTTTAAAGCTACTTAATCAGATTATATAATCCAGACTTCGTGAACTCCATTAACACCCAGTGCTATGGGTCAGCATGAAAATTGGAGTATATACGCACTGCTGCTCATAATCACCTTGCAACTGGAAATAGTCATATCCTTATTGTACACCATACAGTATCTGTCCTATTCACCTGGCACTGGTGAATGAGTAAAAACACGCTCTTCAAAATGAGAATTTTCACTCTGACGTATTGCATTTTGCCTGAGTGACAGCACAGGTATGCGATGTCTGTGCCAACCCAGCATGTGGTAAATGTTTAGGATTCTTGAGGACAGACAGACAGCTGATCTCCCACTGAGGCACCAGAGAAGGTTCAGTCTGCTGATTGGGCTGAAAGCATCAGCAGGTCATATTAAAAGCTTCAGTGTTACGTTTACCGCTACGCTGATAAAGTCACTTCTCTTTGCTGGGTATAGTAGCCAGTACAAACTACAATACACTGCGTTCAGCATGGCGGCACGGTGGTGTAGTGGTTAGCACTGTTGCCTCACAGCAAGAAGGTTCTGGGTTTGAGCCCAGTGGCTGACGAGGGCCTTTCTGTATGGAGTTTTCATGTTCTTGCCGTGCCTGCGTAAGTTTCCTCCGGGTGCGCCGGTTTCCCCCACAGTCCAAAGACATGCAGGTTAGGTTAACTGGTGACTCTAAATTGACCGTAGGTGTGAATGTGAGTGTGAATGGTTGTCTGTGTCTATGTGTCAGCCCTGTGATGACCTGGCGACTTGTCCAGGGTGTACCCCGCCTTTCGCCCGTAGTCAGCTGGGATAGGCTCCAGCTTGCCTGCGACCCTGTAGAACAGGATAAAGCGGCTACAGATAATGAGATTAGATGAGATGATGCTATATACTTGTATCCACTGTGCTGAAAACAGCTGAACCTAGATCAGAAAAGCAAATCCAACAGTGTTTGCTGATTATTTTGTAATGCTGGGTTGTTGTTTTTTTTTTTAATTGTTCGGCGGTATTCACCTGTCACAACTGGTTGACTACCGCGTGAATCGGTAGGATTGGCAAGAATGCTAGTCCACTAGTCCTCTAGTCCAGTTTTGCAGTGAAGTACAAGCAACCCAAACCCATCATAGCTAACTTTATATAAATGTGTTGTGATGCAGCAGGTAGTTTTGCTGCTTCAGTGCTCCAGAGTCCCAAATTCAATCCTGAGCTCTGTTTGGAGTTTTACATGCTCTTCCCATGTCTGCATGGGCTTCCTTTAAGTTCTCAGGGCTCCTTCCATCATTAAAACATGCCAGTTGGTGATAATCAGCTGTCTCAGGTGTGAATGAGTGTGGGAATATGTGCGTATGGTGTCTTGCAGCGGATTGGTATGCCATCCAGGGTGTATTCCCACCTTGTGCCTAGCGTTACAGAGATGGGCTCCAGGTTCACAGAATCCCTGACCAGTATAAAACAATTACTGTAGATGAATGAATGAATGAATGAATGAATGAATGCGTGATTTTCATTTACTGGTAGCTCTGGTGTTACAGTTCTACACTCCTGGCATGTTTGTGATGTCAAATCCCTAAAGGTTGTGAGTTCAAATCCCAGGACTGGCAGAGAGACATTGTTATTATACATCTCTTGTCACTTGCTTTGGATAAAAATGTCAAATGAATATATTCAGCATATAGTATACAGTTATCCAGACAGGTAGCAAATTAAAGGAAAAACCAACATAAAGGGAGTCTTGGGACAGCCACGTCACAAAAGAATCTTTCATAAGTATTCAACTGGGTTGAGATCTGATAACTGTGAAGTCCATAGTCCTTATAATTTACATAATTTACATCAAACCATTCAGCGAACCCTTGTGCCCTGTCGGTGGGGGTGGAGTTATCCTGGAAGAGACCACTCCCATCAGGATAGAAATGTTTCATCATAGGATAAAGGTCATCAGAAGAACTTTGTATCGATTTGCAATGACTCTTCCCTCTAAAGCATGCCGAATCATGCCGACAAAAATAAATGCCCCCCACAGCCTCACAGAGTCATCAGTTTTTCCTTTAATTCGTCAGCCTGCTCTATCTGCTGGTGTGTCATCACTTTGTTTGCATCAAGTTGTCATCATTTCTGATGATGCTCTTACAATTTGACAATTTTTTCTCCCAGAAAACCCACTGATTGTGCTGAAAAGCTGAGCACCATTAATTAGTTCTTTTCCCTTTGGGGTTTGAATAAACGGAGATACAGCTTGAATGCTACATGTCTCGGGCCAGACAGTTCTGATAGATAGTAAGAGCCCCTCTCTGAGATGCGAATAGAGGTTATAATTAGCCACGCTGGCTAAGAGGATTTCTCCTCCCCGCATTCCCGGTCTCCAAGCAGTGTCTGATCCAGCAAGGGCATTTAAAACCAACCTGCTTCTAAGCGAGAGACAAAGAGAAAGAGGGAGGGGAGAACTGGAGCGGTGTTTATTCTCTCCGGCAGCAGCATCAGCATTGTTTTATCGCATCACTTTCAGGCAGCGAGAGCAGCGTACACCACCTGCCTGCTCACGGCCTGGCTGCAGCAGGCAGGGGGGTAAATACATACGCCTACACACAAAGCAGAGCATGAAAAGAGTGCCCACTCTTCACGGGACAGCCAAACACACCATGGCCAGCCAGCAGGACTCGGGGTTCTTCGAAATCAGCATCAAGTCTCTGCTAAAGTCCTGGAGCAGCAGTGAGTAACTTCACCACTCTGTGCAATGGGACATGTTGTTGTTGTTATTGTTGGTTTTGTTGGATCTGTGTCACTTCTGCTTAGATTCGAGTGGTTTTTAGATTTTATCTCCCATTCCATTTCACAGCTAATATGATTAGGGATGGTTTGATTTATCACTGTGTTCTCTGAGCTTACTCTCTTGAGTATGATATGGAGATGCTTACTTCTTGTTTCATCAGCACTTCAGTCTTGCATTTACATTTATCACATTTTCTATTTACAAATTGACTGATTGTGCAATGCGTCATGCATTTCTCTTTGCATTGATAAGCAAAAACGTAACTTACTTATACATACATTGCTGCTACTTGGGATTGAAATCCCTTGCATTTATTCACAGCCCTTGATCTAAATGTAGTCAAAAATTTCAGTAAACACATTTCTTTGAACTTGCTTTTGGCAAGTAATGGTAGACCGTAATATTTAAAACATTCAAATGTGGCAGTTTAACCTTCAAATATCCAAATTCTGAGAAAAGTATTAGAACTTTGAATTTATTTCTGATTGTCATAATATAAATGAATTAATATTGAGGAAAATGTTGATGCTATGCTTTTCACACAGAGAGTGATTATACACTACGTTCAGACTGCAACCTGAAACGACCCATATCCGATTTGTTGTGAAATCCAATTTTTTTATTAGGCCGTTCACATTACCAATTATATGAGACTTGTATGCGATCTCCAATATGAACGGAAAACGACCCAAAAGTGTCCCGCATGCGCAAATTGACACGTAATAAGCACATCTACGTAATACGTAAGCAAAAAAAAGCGCACTCTTCAAGTTTAATGATTTCTTTTTTTGTTTGTTTGTTTAATTATCTGGTTAGTGTTAAAGTGTGAGGTCTCGTGTGTGTTTTTGTTTCTGAACTGAAATGAAAACGTGTAGCCTGGTAACGAGGGTTGACTCCTAAATGTCTCTCTAATTTCTATATAAGTGCACTACATGTTACTAGGAAGTAATGGATTTTTAAACTCTATATAGTGCACTCGAGCTTCAGTAGGCAGTCATTTGGGATACGGCCGCTGTATTACCAAACTCTTAATTCAGGCTTAATAATTTGCACATATTTATTTCGTCATATTAATAAACTTTTTCTACAATTTTATAAATATTTATTTAGATTGTTTATAGCTAGCTGAATTCTGCAACTTCTCTCAGCGCTGGCTCAAGGTGCAGAAACACCAGTGCAGTTTGCTATGGAGATGAGGTGAGACCTGGCGATGTGGTTTTTGTGGCGGCGGCGGAACTCACACAATAATCTGATTAATGTGGGCAGCAGACTAATGAGACCGAAGGTGTCAAATTACTGGAAATTTCCAGAACAATCTTATAATCTTGTAATACAGGATGGTTTAAGTTATAAATCAGTTATAGAAACTGTTTTATTTAATCAGGCTAACAGATCAACATCCAGGTCCCGACCAAATCCACCATTAGCTTGATCAATTCTATAAAAGTCTATTTAAATTCTGAAAACTGTACAAATGTTGTTGTTTTCCACCAAAGAGGCGGGATTAGCCAACGCAGAATAGTGACGTTTGTCTCTTGTTGATGACGTGTAGGTTGCATGAATGCGACCTGTCCGGTCAGACTGCAGTCGCATGTGAAAATATCGGATATGCATCGGAATTAGGACCACATATCCAAGCGGCCTGGGTCGCATGTGAAAAAATCGGATCTGCGTCGTTCAGATTGTCAATAACAAATCGGATACAGGTCGCATATGGGCAAAAAAATCGGATATGGGTCGTTTCAGGGTGCAGTCTGAACGTAGTCATACTGTCGAGGATAAAAATCCACAATTGAGATGCATAAAAATAAAGTTAACCTGATATTACGGAACCCTAAATAGAAATTTAGTCAAATTTCGAAATGCCTGGAGATTCCCACGGTTAGAAAACAAAACAGCTAAGATGCTGCTTGAAACAGGAACTTGAGACACAATATAAATATCAGTGGCGAACCGTTACTATTAAAGCTGGGACTTCAGCTCAGCCAAAACTTAGCCAGACACCAAAAAGGCAACAGGGCAAAGGATTTTGTAAGGGATTAGCAGCAGGCTCCCAGGTCGCTCCGTTGTATGTCGTTGTCGATGTTGATTTTAAAAATAACTAAGTAAATTACACCGGGAAATGAATACTTAAGTCTGAGTGAAAAATACTGTAGCGGGCGTGCATGGAAGAAGAGTCTGGAAACAGAAAGTTTAGTTTCTTGGTCGTTAGCCTGTGCTACTTGCGCTTGACCACTTTATTAGCATCCACTAACACTACTGAGGAACACTACACCGGTTGGAAGGTGACGTCACTGCTGTGCTGACAGCTCCAACTCACGGTTAAGCTCGCGTTGGCCTTCGAGAAGTCAGAGGGCAATACATTTTTGGTCCCTCCCACTATGAATCAAAATCTCATCTCATCTCATTATCTCTAGCCGCTTTATCCTGTTCTACAGGGTCGCAGGCAAGCTGGAGCCTATCCCAGCTGACTACGGGCGAAAGGCGGGGTACACCCTGGACAAGTCGCCAGGTCATCACAGGGCTGACACATAGACACAGACAACCATTCACACTCACATTCACACCTACGGTCAATTTAGAGTCACCAGTTAACCTAACCTGCATGTCTTTGGACTGTGGGGGAAACCGGAGCACCCGGAGGAAACCCACGCGGACACGGGGAGAACATGCAAACTCCACACAGAAAGGCCCTCGCCGGCCACGGGGCTCGAACCCGGACCTTCTTGCTGTGAGGCGACAGCGCTAACCACTACACCACCGTGCCGCCCCTGAATCAAAATCTGATTGGTTAATTAATCTGTTACTTCCTACATAAACATACACTGCCATGGCCTTCTGTCCCGGCAGTGAAGTCCTAACCAATGAGTGAGCCAGCTCGAAACTCTTCTCAGCCTAGAGACAACAAACAAAAAAAATCTAATTGGATAACTCGATTTTAATGTTTTCAGGACAGTAACCCTTTCATTTCTGAAGCAAATTTGATAGAAAATGAGGCCAAATTAGAATTAGAAGAGAATAATTATAATGAAATCATGAAAGAAATTAAAGCATGAAGGGAATTAAATATAACATTTGAAATGCTGATATGTTTGGGGCTCCTCTGAAGGCCTAGAAGGCCCTGATGGTTCCTCTCTGATAAATATACATCTTTTACATTACCTTACATTTAAGTGTATGATTAGATTCATGATAGAGATGCTTACCGAAGGACCATCACTCTGGATTTAAAGATAATAAAGAACAGCAAGAGAATGCTTATTCTATTACACCAATACTCCAACAGAGTCTCAGTCCTTGTCCTTCTAAAAAAAAAAAAAAAAAGGTTCACTTATTTAATGTCCATATTTAGATCTGTAGTCTGGAAGGTGGAAGGTTACAGGATAACTCATTAACTCATGCTCAACAACTCAAAAAACAACTTACTCCATGTCATGCTGCACCATCACTGGGGACTCTGCACTTCTAGAAACATCGTCTATCTCGGCCACTTGAGGAACAAAAAGGCGTTTTAAGTTAGTGGGTCAAGCCAAACTTGACTTGTAGCTTTAAGTTAGGTGATAGTGGTCCTTTTTGGGGTTTTATAAACTATAGGGGTGCTACACAATACCACTATCTCTATCTGCATCTGTTTAATACCTTAATATCCATAGTGGCGGCACGGTGGTGTAGTGGTTAGCACTGTCGCCTCACAGCAAGAAGGTCCTGGGTTCGAGCCCCGGGGCCGGCGAGGGCCTTTCTGTGTGGAGTTTGCATGTTCTCCCTGTGTCCGCGTGGGTTTCCTCCGGGTGCTCCGGTTTCCCCCACAGTCCAAAGACATGCAGGTTAGGTTAACTGGTGACTCTAAATTGACCGTAGGTGTGAATGTGAGTGTGAATGGTTGTCTGTGTCTATGTGTCAGCCCTGTGATGACCTGGCGACTTGTCCAGGGTGTACCCCGCCTTTCGCCCGTAGTCAGCTGGGATAGGCTCCAGCTTGCCTGCGACCCTGTAGAAGGATAAAGCGGCTAGAGATAATGAGATGAGATATCCATAGTGAAATCAGTATTTTGATTTAAACCATAGAAACACTGGAAAATACTGAAAAAGACCAGAGGTACCATGCCAACACTGTCAGCATGGTATTAATTCTGGCTCTGAAGTTCCTTTGCTTTAGCAAACTCATTTGAGTTCATATTTGGTCAAGGGATGTCTGGAGGACTTTTTCAACTCTTCTTACGCAGATCTCAGATTTGTTTTATCTTCCTGCAGTATTTCCAAACAAATTGAGTTGGTTCTGTTTGCCAAGCTGCCTCTCACCTGAAGTTGGCTGAGATTGGCTCTAGTTTCCCACATGACCCTGATGGATAAGTGGTATAGGTAATAAGTGGATGGACAAATGGATGTTTCCCAAACTATTATAAAAATCCAGTAGCCTAATTTAAGTCACAGCAACTGTGATCAGGCAGTTACTAAGGATGAATGAATGCTGTAAGTGTCCCATGTAGCACCTTCCCATTTTTTGTTTGTCCCTGATGGCTCTCGCACCCATACAGGAAAGTTAAAACCCTCATGCTCATATGACTTTTAGTTGCTTTTCTGCACGACCCCAGTCTTAATGCACACCTTGAATCTCAACTAGACATCCAGGTCACCTCTGTCTGCCTATTTGTATCTGTATAGACCACGTTATCTGTTCATTCTCAATAATGTACTGTATTTGTATTCAGTTACATCCCTAGCTGACAAACTTAATGGAGTTAGCGAGACCCTTGGAAGCTGGATATGGGTATACGGCCCTGGTCATGCTATTGGTCCCAAGTATGTTGCACAAGGGGTAAAATTGAAACATCCTTGTATGTACCCAGTACGACAGCATACTTTTTGATTTCCTAATACTCAAAAGTTAACAAATCACAGGGACTGAGAGCTCAATGGGACCGAGTGCACATTATCCAGGCATCTGAATGAAGTGACAAGAAGGATCTTCTGCTTCAAATAAGGTGGTGTAAACTCAGTGTTTCTAAAATTCACTTTACCTAGGCTTGCCAATGAGCCGAGCATGGTAAACATACTTTCTTTGTGTCAAAACTTAAAATTTCAGCAGAATTGGAACACCGCTTACAGAGGAAATTGAAATTCCATATGTGACGTAAATGTTTACGGAAAATAGTCGAATGAACTTCAGCCAAATGGCACATCTTAAAATTCTCAGCTTTTCAGAAGTCTGTGTATTACATCTATATATGTTGGACTCCGCCTTCTCAGAGAGCATTTTTTTTTATGACTCCAGTTCTTACCTGTTGGGACACAGCAGCCTACAAGAAATAGCTGAAAGGTTGTTTACGGGAAAAGTCACATACAGAACCATGGGGTTGCATTGCATCTGGTGAGACTGACATTCAACATGCAGCTTGAATCTTACTACACATTTAAACTATCAACTCTTAGTAGTCCAGCCAAAAAGAAATTTAGAGGCTATGCCAAACAGGCAAAAACTATGCACAGTTCCTATCTGGTCCTATGTCTGCATGCAACACGGCATACGGCCAAATGGGAGGCTTTGGGTGACTGTGGTGTGATCACCTGGGAATAGATCAGAAAAAAATCATTATGCTACCCAAGCTAGTCCTATATGAACACTATTAGGACATGTTGTGCTTTTGGTAATAAATATCTAACATGATCTAATAGGAGCTTAGACATGACATTTTTTGGAGTAGGACTAATAGTGTGGGTGGCACGGTGGTGTTGTGGTTAACACTGTTGCCTCACAGCAAGAAGGTCTTGGGTTCGAGCCCAGTGGCCAAGGAGGGCGTTTCTGTGTGGAGTTTGCATGTTCTCCCCGTGTGGGTGTGTGCTGGTTTCCCCCACAGTCCAAAGACATGCAGGTTAGGCTAATTGGTGGCTCTAAATTGACCATAGGTGTGAATGGTTGTGTGTCTCTATGTATCAGCCCTGTGATGACCTGGCGACGTGTCCAGGGTGTACCCCACCTCTTGCCCATAGTCAGCTGGGATAGGCTCCAGCTTGCCCATGATCCTGCACAGGATAAGTGGCTACAGATAGTGGCTGGCTGGACCAGTAGTGTGACCAGGGCCATACATAACTGATGCATGTTCCATATTTTGTGTTTTATGTCAAAAGATATTACAGAAAAGGCTGTTAATCACTTAACTCCTGCTCACTACGAGCTTCATTTCTCTTCCAATCAGCAGTGGAGGGTTTTCATTTGGGAGACAGGAGTTGTGTTCATGTGAAACTGAGCTTTTTTTTTTTTCCTAGATGAAGATGACCAATAAAAAAGAACCAGTTCATTAACATTTTGGTTTTCCCCCAACTCAGTGGAAAATCAAAAAGTTCAAACTGTAAGATGTTTTTTTTTCCCACCTGAGATAAATAGAAGTAGAATTGTTGCTTTGTTGTTGTTGTTGTTGTTGTTTTCCTAGTTCCCACCCCTATAGGTTTCCCTGTGTGCATTATGAAAAGATTTGTGATGACCTTGGAATGATCATGAATGACTTTCACAGTTTTAAACCATCCATTACATTCATGGCATTTAGCAGATGCTCTTGTGCAGCGCGATGTATAACATACCCAGAGCAGCCTGGGGAGCAGGTGGTAGTTAGGTGCCTTGCTCAAGGGCACTTCAGCCATGCGTACTGGTCTAGGGAATCAAACCAGTAACTTTTTGGTCCTAAAACTGCTTCTCTAACCATTAGGCCATGACTTCCCCGAGCTGTTCTTTGACATCTACTTGCATGAAATGATGTAGCAAGTCATGTTTAATGGTTATAGCTTCATAAAGGGGTCCTATTGTCCTGGGATATAGGATCCAGACTAACAATGGTCATGGGTTCACAAATTGTTTGTACCCATGGACCCTTAACAGAGTAAAAATATTTCCAAAGACCACTTTATAATCATAGGATAGAGTTAACTTAATGAACAGTCGAACAAATTGGAACATAGTGCATCATATTAACCCCTTCAATGCCCCTGGAGAAGTCAAGTACGTCATGAAATCTTTTACCGCTGTGCCTTATGATGTACGCTACTGGTCATAAACACCGCCTTTTATGTACCTTACATGGCACATTACTTTTATTTCACTGCGGTGCATACTGTAAGTTGACATGGTGGTTAGTGTGTCTGCCTCTCAACTGGGAGATAATGAGTTCTGTTCACGGTCGGGTCATATCAAAGACCATCATAAAAATGGTACCCAGTTACTTGGAATGCATGGACCCTTGGTATACATTTGTTTTCAAGTACTAGTAATTCCTGTTTATGGACAGGTTCTCATTGACAAGACCCGTTGTCTTGTGGTTTGGGTTTTTTTTTATGTTTTTGAAGTTGTTTTTGATTACTAAAGTTATTTTTACTCTACAACAGTGTTTTTTTTTGTGATTTTGCTATATGAATATTAAAAAATATAAAGTTCTGGACAAGTTAAAGAAAGATTATCAAAATATCCCAATTTTGACCTATTTTTGTCCAAAATGCCTGGCACATTACAATTAATTATGGGTGGCAGCCATGGGGTTAATAGCACTTCCTGGTTTCGTTCGAATTGTAGTTATATTCGAGTTAATATTATTAATATATGGTATATCATTTCTGAGTTTTAGATTAAGTCTTTTTCTTTCAGGTGACCAATTGGGCTTGAAACTGTGATCAGTAAAATAATAACTATAGCAATACGAATAATAGATGATAGTAATCTCTACCACTGTCGTGCGATTTTAAAAAATAATAATAAAGAAGTGTGAGTTCACCTTTTTTCCTCCAGACTGGTTCCTGAATTTAAAGACAGTATTTACTTCCTGATGCAAGAATGAGCTGCACACTGTCAAAACTAGGGGTACAGTAGGAGTCCATTTCTATCTCCCAAGGTACAGTACAGTCTACACCAGGGGTGGGCAATTATTTTTTCCATGGGGCCACATGAGAAACAGAAAATTTTGTGGAGGGCCGGACCAAAAGGCTGAACTAAATTCTGCATAATATTAATTGTATTTCTTTATATAAAGCAATAAATAACATTGTTTTTACAAGCTGCTAAGACTGGTAAGAGTATGGAAAAAACGAGGTTGCCTTACAAAAAATGTCATTTATTTAATCAAATTTCCCAAAACAATGGTTAACAAAATGTGAACGTTTGTATCATTTTTTTTCAGTCACATTCACCCCAAAACACAATAAAGACATCACAATATTGTCTTTCTACTCCAAATATCAAGCAAGATGCATCATATTATAATAATGATGCCCACATTTCTAGTCTAATCACCTCATTTGGTGTTTTTTATTTGTTCAGTGAGAGAAATCTAGTCTCTGTTGGTCTTTAACGAGTGCATCAGAGTCAGGTTGAATGTCTGAGGTGGAGATGCGAAGCACAGCTGACAGATGATCATCAGTCGATTCGATGTAGGTATCAGATCTACAGATCGGCTCGGGCTCCGGCGCCTGCTGGTGACGTCACACTATGTGATTGGCTGGACCGTTTGAAGGATGACATACAAGTTTGTGGTTGGTCTGGACAAATTACGGAAGTAGTTATCGCAGGATTAGGTTTCGTGGGATTTCATGTCGCGCGCATTGCGTTTTTGTTGAACACAACTTCAAAATAAAAGCAATGCACATTCAGTCCATTCATGGGGTAAAATTAGAAAATACGTTTATTTTGTAATTTCTAATTAACCTTACGCGGGCCGGTCAGAATGAACCAAAGGGCCGGATGCGGCCCGCGGGCCGTAAAATGCCCAGGTCTTGTCTACACTAATATACCCGCCTAGGGCTTATTATTAGACCTCAAGGTAGCTATATGTATGGTTTTAGGACCAAAAAGGTACATATATGTTCCTAAGCAGTATATAAAGGGTACAGATCAATACCATAGAAGGAACTGCTCCAGTGACAAGCTGTTGTACCCCTAAAGGTACAATAATGTGCTTTAATTTCTGAGATTGCACTCTGTCTATTGGTTCAGTGCTTTGGTGTTCTCACTGTTCTAAGGCAGTGACATGTCATATTTTTATGTCCATAACTCATCTGGCTGTTTTCAGCAACAGCTCAATTCTTCATCATCACCTGATCCTGTTACCAGGCTCCTGGATTCTCAGGGACGTTGTAAAAAAAGAGACTCTTGTGTTCATGATCCGGTTGTCAGTCTTGTTCTGTGAAGGACATCTGGCTTTCATGAGCAGATGGTGATGGTTCAGGTTTTATTCCAGAGAAGTCTCATCACATCACACACACACACACACACACACACACACACACACACACACACACACAAAATGTAAATTTGCAGTGATGAAGTACCCTTATCCCTTATCTTTTGTACCTTTTATGTGAATCTTTCACCCAAAAAATATGGATATCGTCTACCTTTAATAATAATTTGATATACATATAGTACCAGTCAAAAGTTTGGACACACCTTCTGTAACTAATTCAATGTTTCTTCTTTATTTTTATTAATTAAAAGACACTTTATGTCTTAAAGTAATGATGGATGTCATTTCTCGTTACTTAGTTGAGCGGTTCTTGACGTAATATGGATTACTACAGTTGTGGAATAGGGCTATTTACTGTATTATTATTATTTACTATTTACTGTTTGATCACAAACACGTTAAGAAGACAAGAAACTTGTCCACTAATTGACTTTTGACGAGGCACACCTGTTAATTAAAAAACATTCCAAGTGACGACCTCACGAAGCTGGTTAAGATAACGCCAATCGCGTGTAAAGCGTCATCAAGGTAAACGCTTGATATTTTGAAGAATTAAAATATGGAACATGTTTTTTGTTTTTTAACACTTTTTTGTTAACCACATAATTCCATATCCAGTACTGTGCAAAATTCTTCGTCACCCTATTTTATTTTATTTCATACAAACTTTGTTATAGATTTCTATTTTATGACGTCTACATTATCGAGTCAAAACAAAAACATGTTAGAGTCCAAATGCTTGTTTTCCAGCACAAAATTAAATATTACAGGGGAAAAAATGTTTGTATCTGAGCAGCATTTACATAAGCGAGCACTTTTCAGATTAAAAAAGAAAACATACTGAAGGCTACTGAGTTTTGGTGCAAAATTAAGAAGCAAGTGTGACAGTCAAAGTGTCCAGAAGAACTGGGGCTGGTTCTGTAAGATGCTCAGTAAAACCTACAGCTCATTTCCACATAAAACTGACCTCACTGGACCTAAGACTGCCATTTTTTTTAAAGCAAAGGGTCGTCTCACGCCAAATTGACTTTGTTTCATTTATTATGGCTTACTGATTACTTTTTATAGTTTTTTTTTCAATATTGAAACATTTCATTTCATTATTTTTAAGGCATTTTTGGTCTATAGCATTTCTTTACATGTGCGGAAGATTTTTGCACAGGACTGTATGTTCCATGTGTTATTTCATAGTTTTGATGTCTTCAGTATTGTTCTACAATGTAGAAAATACAAAATACAGAAAAACCTATGAATGAGTAGGGGTTTACAAACTTTTGCCTGATATATTAGGGATGACGGGGCTATTTTCACATTACAAGCTTCATTGCACAATTTTGATTTTTCATTCATATTGGATTTCGCTATTTTGTAATCATGGGTGACCCATATCTAGGAGTGGAAAATACTTGAGTACTGGTACTTCAGTACTTAAGTATTATTTTGCCATATTTACACTTTACTCAAGTATTATTGAAACTGAATACTTGTACTCTTATTTACATTTCCATGATTTTTATTCCTTATATTTTTATTTCAGTCTTCAAAGTATGTTACAAATCTCTTCTTTTCTCATACAGCCAATGAGTGCATGCTATCCATGAGTGATCTTGACTCATGTACGATTTGGGGAAGCCATGGCCTAATGGTTAGAGAAGCAGATTTGGGCCCAAAAGGTGGCTGGTTTGATTCCCAAGACCAGCAGGACTGGCTGAAGTGCCCTTTCGCAAGGCACATTACCCCCAACTGCTCCAGCAAGTGGTGTGGTGTGGTGTACCTTGTGTCTGATTAGCCAAAGAAAAGCTGATGATGTGATCATCAGTTCAGTCAGTGCCTAACTGAAACAAACAGTTTAAAGCAGCCAATCAAATGCATCAATTTAGAAAAAAAAAAAAAGTTTCAATCCAGTCATGTCAGTGCTGTGAGCCATGCAATTTCTACAGTTAAAGCATTTAGTCAAGTCACTTTATCATACATGTCAGCCTATACGGAATGTCCGTATTTTATATGGATTTGATTCAATAAACGTAATATAGGGCGGCACGGTGGTGTAGTGGTTAGCGCTGTCGCCTCACAGCAAGAAGGTCCTGGGTTCGAGCCCCGGGGCCGGCGAGGGCCTTTCTGTGTGGAGTTTGCATGTTCTCCCCGTGTCCGTGTGGGTTTCCTCCGGGTGCTCCGGTTTCCCCCACAGTCCAAAGACATGCAGGTTAGGTTAACTGGTGACTCTAAATTGACCATAGATGTGAGTGTGAATGGTTGTCTGTGTCTATGTGTCAGCCCTGTGATGACCTGGCGACTTGTCCAGGGTGTACCCCGCCTTTCGCCCGTAGTCAGCTGGGATAGGCTCCAGCTTGCCTGCGACCCTGTAGAAGGATAAAGCGGCTAGAGATAATGAGATGAGATGAGATGAGATGAGATGAACGTAGTATACGGGCGTACAAATAAAGGCAAGGCAAGTTTATTTATATAGCACATTTCATACACAGTGGCAGTTCAATGTGCTTTACAGAAGTAAAAGCAAAACAGTAAACAATAGAAAATAAAATTACATAAAATAAATGGGGAAGAAAATTAATAAGAATTAAACAATAGTAGAAATAAAATAATAAAATGAGATAAAAGCTCAATTAAAAAAAACAGCAGAATAAAATAGAATAAAAGTTAAGTAAAATTTAAAACATGGAGAGACTGTAAAAGTAAAGAGTTTAAAACATGTAGAGATGGCAATATTAATAATTTAGCAGAAAGCATCTGAAAACAGCTTGGTCTTTAGTCTAGATTTGAAGCTGCCAACAGCAGGAGCATTTTTGATGTCCTCTTGGAGTTGATTCCATAGCAGTACTGCATAGTAGCTAAAAGCTGTTTCACCACACTTTGTTTTAACAACAGGCTTTAACAGTAAATTTTTCTGCTGCGATCTGGTAGATCTGATTGGGTTAGGCCGCTGCAACATATCAGAGAGGTAATTGGGCCCTGTACCATTTAGAGATTTGTACACCAGCAGCAATGCTTTAAAGTCAATTCTGTAGCTTACTGGAAGCCAGTGAAGGGACCTTAGAATTGGAGTAATGTGCTCTCTTCTTTTTGTTCGTGTGAGAACCCTCGCCGCTGCATTTTGAACCAGCTGAAGTCGTTTGACGGGTTTTTTTGGCAGGCCTGTGAAAAGGCCATTGCAGTAATCAACCCTACTAGAGATGAAGGCATGTATAAGTTTTTCCAGATCATTTTTTGACATAAGTCCTCTTAGTTTGGAAATGTTTTTTAGGTGATAAAATGCTGTTTTAGTGATTGCTTTCATGTGCCTGTCAAAGTTTAGCTCGCTGTCAATGAAAACACCAAGATTTTTAACCATTTCTTTTGTTTTAATCCCCTTTGTGTCAAGAATAGTGGTAATCCTGAGTCTTTCATCTTTTTTTCCAAATAGAATTACTTCTGTTTTATCTGTGTTCAGCTGAAGAAAATTTTGTGACATCCAGTTGTTGATTTGATCGATACACTGGTAGAGACATTCAAGGGGGGCATAATCATTAGGTGATAGAGCAAGATAAATTTGGGTATCATCTGCATAGCAGTGATATAAAATTGAATTGTTCTTGATAATTTGCCCAAGTGGGAGCATAAAGTTATACGGATTCTTTAAAAAAACTTCAATATTTATTTAGAGCTATAATCAATTCCCACAATGATAAAAGAGTGCATAACATTTACAAACGTACTGTACACCACACAAAGCACAGACAGCCAGTAAAGAGTCTTATGAAATCGCGCGTTATCTTGTGGTAGCGAGACTTCGTTCCACTTTTGATCATGCGCACACCGCATTGCGAGAATCCCGCCAACCGGGAAGTTACATTTTGTTTGAAACACGTATTTCCACCTGAGCGACTTTCAATAGCGACTGAAAAGATTCTGAATGGGCACTCCGGCAAGATCAACACAGACACTTGCTGTGACAGGCAGCCTAGTGAGGTATTGGTGCAGACTGCTAAAAACTGTCATGGAGTACAATTCAGAACATTAGAGTGACACTTTGTGTTTTTGTCAAACATTGGAGCTTTGTATTCATTCTGAAGGTTTAAAGTAACTTGGATATATCATTGTAAATTATCATTCAAATTTTAGGTAAATTATTTTAATTTGCATCTTATAAGGATTTTATAAGGGAAATACGGATTTTGGAGGTTGGTTATACAGGTTTGATTGACCAAAGGTTGACATGTATGCTTTATTTATATCGCAAATTTTTAAAACAACCAGTGGTTTGACCAGAGTGCTTTACAGAGTTAATAGCTAAAAATATAGAAAGTCAGAAACAAACAAACAAATAAACAAACAAATAAAAGAAGGCATACAATGAAATAGTTATTTATTGAATTATTTATAAGTTAAGTAAATAGTATATTTGAAGAGTTTGGTTCCAAAACGTGATAAATGCCAAATTTGAAAAATTGAAACTCCCGCCACCAAACCATCAGCAATTATTATATCTTACTCGTACCATATTCAGTTTTCGCCAAAACACAATATCTGCCATTGATTTACACACTGCATTACAGCCTTTCGTTCCAAAACGCAACAAGCACCATCACCAATTTTTCTCAAAACCAGACCTATCTATTCGGCCAATCAGAGGTCGCCTTTGGCATGAAGTCTTCTAAGATGGCTGCACCCATGAAGTTGGAAATCGCTTCATCACTTCTCGCATTTATTGGACAGTTTCACGCTGAATTATGAATAATTTTGATAAAATAATCTAAAAAAATAAATAATTGATAAAATAAAATAATCTGTCATGAAAGAACATGGGGCGGCACGGTGGTGTAGTGGTTAGCGCTGTCGCCTCACAGCAAGAAGGTCCGGGTTCGAGCCCCGTGGCCAGCGAGGGCCTTTCTGTGCGGAGTTTGCATGTTCTCCCCGTGTCCGCGTGGGTTTCCTCCGGGTGCTCCGGTTTCCCCCACAGTCCAAAGACATGCAGGTTAGGTTAACTGGTGACTCTAAATTGACCGTAGGTGTGAATGTGAGTGTAAATGGTTGTCTGTGTCTATGTGTCAGCCCTGTGATGACCTGGCGACTTGTCCAGGGTGTACCCCGCCTTTCGCCCGTAGTCAGCTGGGATAGGCTCCAGCTTGCCTGCGACCCTGTAGAAGGATAAAGCAGCTAGAGATAATGTGATGTGTGATGTGATGTGACAAAAAAATTATTATTTGGCTCAGTTCAAAGCTGTTAATTAGTTCTGGATTTCATTGTTGAAGTTTTTGATCATTAAGGAGTTAGTCAATACATTTTAAAACAGGATACAGTGGTTTTCCTTTTATTACTTCCCATAGTCAGAAAAAGTGATTTTTCTCAAAACAATGGAATTGGATATATAGCGTTTTGGAACCAAACTCCATCCATTATCTGTAGCCACTTATCCTGTGCAGGGTCGCAGGCAAGCTGAAGCCTATCCCAGCTGACTATGGGTGAGAGGCGGGGTACACCCTGGACAAGTCGCCAGGTCATCGCAGGGCTGACACACAGAGACAAACAACCGTTCACAGTCAATTTAGAGCCACCAATTTGCCTAACCTGCATGTCTTTGGATTGTGGAGGAAACCAGAGCACCCGGAGGAAACCCACGCAGACACGGGGAGAACATGCAAACTCCACACAGGAAGGCTCTTGCCGGTAGCTGGGCTCAAACCCAGGACCTTCTTGCTGTGAGGCAACAGCGATAACCACTACACCACCGTGCCACCTGGAACCAAACTCTTCATTTACTAATTTACTTTTTCATACTCGAGCAACTTCTTGACTTTGGCTTGAGTAGATTTTTTGACCATATTCTTCGATTTTTACTTGAGTAACATCTTGACACATTATCTGTCCTTTTATTTCGTATAATTTCTCAGTACTTTTTGCACTTCTGCCTATATTTGTCTTTAATGAGAATAAACTTGTCTGCTGAACCGCCCTGCATCCACGCATCAACTTCTTGGTCAATTATTTCATTCCACTTTTCTGTTTTGGTACGTTCCTTCCAGGTTTGCTGGAACTCACCAACAAACATATTTTGTCCTCTTTGCAGAAGAAGAAGAAGATGCCTTTATTTATCACATGTACACTCATGCACAGTGAAATTCCTCCTCTGCATTTAACCCATCTGAAGCGGTAAACACAGACATGCACACACGAGCACACACACACATACCCAGAGCAGTGGGCAGCTATACCACAGTGCCCAGGGAGTAGTTGGGGGTTAGGTGCCTTGCTCAAGGGCACTTCAGCCATGATACAGAGGGAAGAGAAAGTGCTGTTCATTCACTCAACTCCCCTCACATTTTTCCTGCCGGTTCCAGGAATCAAACTGGTGACCCTTTGGGCCCGAGGCTGCTTCTCTACCCTTCAGTGCCCTCCTTTGTTGTTTTGCTGCATTGCTGACACTGAATGATCATCATGACTTGTGCCAACAACACAAAGCCACGTCAATTTTGATTTGGTCGTTCTCATTCATGTCACATGACCGTTTCTCAGATATAAAATAGGATTTGTGTCACTTCAACCTGGTAATGGTATGAACGTAGCCTAAGATTTGTGTGCTTCACTCACTCATGACCCGCTCTGTGCTGTGAGAACAGTCTGAAATATCAAATGTGTGGGCTGCGAGGTTGGTTGTTCTAAATGTGTTGATCCGATAAACATCTGAGAATGGAGGGGGATTTTGAGTTCCCATTTCTTCATAATTATACAGTTTCCTGGAGGACCGTTTATAGAGTTAATTATTAAAGAACATCCTACACTATTTACAGTGAAGGAAGATTTTTCCCATGGTGAAGCTGAAGCAGGAAGTTTGGATAATTTTGTGGATGCATGTACAGTATGAGCCCATGTGTGTGTTTGGGGAGATGTTTTTTATATCTTGATGAGAACCAAATGTCCCCACAAGGAGAGGAATATCTGATAGTTTTAACCTTGTGGAAACTTTTGTAACTGAAAGAGCCAAAAAGTTTCCTTTTGGTTACTGGGGTTAATATTTGCTAGGTTCAGGTTTAGGCATATCATTAATTAGATAAATTATTTAGAAGGTCCTCACTAGGACAGTCAGTCCATGATTTTATGAGTGGGGGGGGGGGGGGGGGGGGGCGCTCACGCTTGTATTCTATTTTTATATTTTCCCTTTTCTAAAACAGCATTTTATGTAGCTATAAATCTGGGAAAAATCTGGGAATTAATGACTGATTTGGGATTTTAACTCTTACATACTCAACATACTGGTCACCAAGTGTCACCAGGCAAAACAAACCTCGCCCGGCAGCACTTATTTTATACCTATATGTTGATAACGGTAATGTTTTTCAATCATCAGCTGTCAGGTTATAGTCCTGTGAAAATCCATGACCTTGAGTTTGACATTTCAGAGTCATTCAAGGTCAAAGATCATGGTGCCAAATGAAAGCCCATATGGCACTCCCTATAAGTTGATAATGGTAAATATCTGTCTACCATCAACCATTTTCAAGTTACAGCCCTCTGAAAATCTGTGACCTTGAGTTTGACCTTTCAGGATCACTCAAGGTCAAAGATCATGGTGCCAAATGAAAGGCTATATGGGAGTTCCTATATGCTCATAATAGTAAACATTTGTCTATCAGGAACTGTTTTTGAGTTATCATGGAAAATGTTATTTTGACCGAAAGGTTGACCTTTCTGGTGACCTTGACCTTGACCTGAATACCCCCAAAATTTAATCAGGTAATCTATGGACCATTGCCCACCTACCCCGGAAATTTGAAGTCAATTGGTGCAACCGTCTAGACGCTAGATTGTTAACAGACAGACACACAAACAAAAAACAAACAAACTGCACTGATTACAATAGCTCACCCCGCTTACTCCATCGCGGGTGAGGTAATAATACAGAACCTTTTTTGAAAAAAAATCATTTGCATTTTTGTATCTTCCTCGTTACTGTAAGTGGTATGCACACGTGTGTGTGTGTGTGTGTGTGTGTGTATTACTGAATGCAACATGAATGATAGGCTTATATTAATTCACAAACATGTTATCGCTCATTCACAGGCATTTGGAATCTGAGACGAATAATAAACACAGCCAATCAGTGTTACTGTCCCAAAACCACTACGGAAACCTGTTTTGCACCCTAATTTTTTAAACTAAAATCTTGAACCTTGGTCTGCCATCTTGTTTAATTTTCTGTCTCTCCTCAACATTAGCAATGCCAGCCGTTTCACCCCAAAAAGCATTTCAGCTGCTAGATGAAGAAAGAAGTGAACACTACCTCAACTTATAAACAAAAGACTTCAGAAAAGCATGCATAAATAAAACTCAGATATTCTCTGAGACAACAATCCTTGCTTCCTGGCTGCAGTGCATTCTGAGAAATGTAGTTGAAAATCTCTTTGTGCTTTATTCTTTTACTCGTAGTTATGGCCCGTGAACCTGATTTCTTCTGAATGGCCCAGTGGAGAGTTGAGTAGACACGTGTGATATATACGTTTTCACTGTGTTCTGTCAAAACGATGTATATCGCTCCCCGTGTCTCCTCAGTGAAGTAGACTCGGCCCTTGCGAAAGTCTCCGGTGAGGAGCATTGATTGCGAGGTCCTGTACAATTGAAACTCTCAGGCGAGTCGGGGAGGGGATTCCCCGCCGAGACTACACGCAGTGTGTTAGCACGAGCATGTAGCCTATGTGAAATGAATAATGTGTTGGATTAGCACTAATTCCATGTTTTGGAAAATCGAAAAGGTTGTCTTGGGCCCCTCTGGGGTTTCACCAATCCATGTGCGAAGTATAGAGTATGTGCGTCCAACCATGTCGATTTGCACAGGTGAACAGACAGACAGAGAGACAGACAGCCTTCCTTTAGTAGTGTAGATGTTGCATGATCGAGGAGGAGAGACTGCATTTCCCATGACTCTCAGCTCAGCCTTGGTGTCTGTAGTGTGATAACGTTGATTCAGCTTTGCGAAGCAAAGTGGGTGTTTTTTTTTTTTTTGCTTGTTTGTTTGCATGAATTTGTGACATTATGATCTCAGAATGGGGCGGCACGGTGGTGTAGTGGTTAGCACTGTCACCTCACAGCAAGAAGGTCCGGGTTCGAGCCCCGTGGCCGGCGAGGGCCTTTCTGTGCGGAGTTTGCATGTTCTCCCCGTGTCCGCGTGGGTTTCCTCCGGGTGCTCCGGTTTCCCCCACAGTCCAAAGACATGCAGGTTAGGTTAACTGGTGACTCTAAATTGACCGTAGGTGTGAATGTGAGTGTGAATGGTTGTCTGTGTCTATGTGTCAGCCCTGTGATGACCTGGCGACTTGTCCAGGGTGTACCCCGCCTTTCGCCCGTAGTCAGCTGGGATAGGCTCCAGCTTGCCTGCGACCCTGTAGAACAGGATAAAGCGGCTACAGATAATGAGATGAGATGAGATGATCTCAGAATTTCTGAGGGTTTTTTTCTTGCAAATTTATGACGTTATAATTTCAGAGTATCCAAGTTTTTTCTTGTAAAGTGACGACTTTAATCTCAGAAACTTTTTTTTTCTCAGAATATTACCCCTTCCTTCAGCTCCATAGTGCACAAAAAAACCTCACTATTTTCCAGTTTGTTTGTTTTTTCTCGTGACATTATGACTTTATAATCTCAGAGATTATCAGAGGGTTTTTTTCATGGAAATTTATTATGATTCTGAGTTTATGTCTTGGAATATTACCACTCCTTTTTTAATTTTATTTATTTATTTATTTTTAAAAATTTTAACCAACAAACCCAGTGTCCCTCATATGCCGTCATAGTTCTCAAATGTGAAGGTGTGGATTCATTTTCAATTGTATAACAGTAGTTTTGGTTGTAGTTCAAATCACAGGTTTATAATGATAATAACTCATTTGTATACATTATTGCTTCTATAGTAACGGCTCATCCACAGGGACCTATATGGCAGACGCCCCACATAATTTAAGCCTAATAATAAATGATTTTTTTTAAAGTGCTGTTATTTAACAAAGGAAAATATTTGTATAATCATTGCTATTCTATCTACCATCACTGGATATGAGCAATTGTGCGCTTTGATTGGCTACTCTACTCCTGGGATATTAGCTTATATACCATGAGTAGAGAAAAACAAAATGGCGGAGTGTGTTACTGAACCAACTGAGGACGAAATAAAAACTCAACTTGAAAACAAAACTCCAAAAAATACAAAAAAAGCAACAAAATATGGAATGAAAGTATTTGATGGGAAGAACGTATCTTTTTTATTTTTCAAGAATTATTATTATTATCGCATTTTTCACAACTTGTTACTGTCATTTCGCCGGTTTGTTTACATTCTAATCAGAAATGGTTTTGTCGGATGTTTTGTATAAAGTTTTTATTTATCAAATTTGCAAAAAATAAAAATAAAAATGATCCGTTTCTCAAAATCCAGTGAATGTGGATAGAATAAAACAGTTATTCCACTCAATCTCGTCGTCCGTGGCTTATAGCCAACTCGGTGCTATGCGCCTCGTCGGCTATCAGCTCATGTACGACTTGATTTTGTGGAATAACTGTTATATATGGTGAAGATTGATGTAAGGAGATGTTTATTTAACTGTGAGTACATTTTGCATCATGGGAAAGCCTTCAGGACAGAGGCGTTTGTGCTTTGTGGTTTCTTAGTGAAATGACCAGCTGTAGCTTTTTGTCTTATTGACTTCAAGAGAGAGAAAAATGAGAGGCTGGTGAGGAAATGGCTGTGAGAATGTAAATGATAACAGGAAGTAACTTGTCTCACCGATGTTCCACAACATTAACTGTAGCTATAAAAAAGTTAAAAGCATGACATTGCTCTTTAATAAACGGGAAGAAAATGCAACTGTGCAAGAGCAAAAGAACACTTTGGGATGTGCTGGTCTTCCAGGTGTTATTCCTTGTCATGGATTATTTTCCGATAACAGCATTCCTGGTCGTATTTTATTCCTTATAATTCAGTTAATACAGTTTACCAAAACAGTTTTAATTTATGTACTCATGTATCTGATGAGCGTATGGGGTTAAATGTGTTAAAGGGCTACCTTTCGACAGTTCTCCGGTTGTAACTTCTCATGAGGACAGAATCTTGAGATATTATAAAATTAGATTTGCATTTTTTTTTTTTTACATCTACTTTTTTTTGCCTTTGTAAGCATGTAGTTGGCTGAACTCATCAGCATTTTCTGGGGAAAAAAAGTGTAAAAAGGTTGACTGTGGCCTGTCAAGAGCTGAACTGTGTTCGTGTGTGTGTGTGTGTTGTTGGGAGTTGTTTACACTGCTGGTATGGGTGGGTTGATCTCTCAGTATAGTGTGTACTCAGGGATAAATATAGCCAAGCAGCTATGCCGCTGCAGTGTGTCAGTCCTCCACACATGCCCGGGCCCCCAGCTTAAAATTCCAACCTGACCTTCAGATTCACGAGCCACAAACTGATCACACTTCTGCACAGAGACGTCTGGCAACAAGCTGCCGTGGAAAACATCCTGCCCTGTGCTGAAGGCACAGACAGAGATGGAGGCTGTGTGTGGGAACGCAGCAAGTCGGAGATGCAGTAGGAACGGCTGATAACGACGTGTGATGTGAAAGTTAGCAAGAATGGATACGGTATACCGGTGTCCCACTATGGACGGTACAGCCATGTGCTGGAGCAAAGCCAGCGTGGTCAGCTTCATCAAGGGCCTGGGTATGTTGCCATAGAGAGAGAGAGAGAGAGAGAGGGAGGGTTACTCTGTATGAAGTAGTTCATGCATGCATATACTTTATACACTTTATTTTTAAAAAAAATGGGATGGAGGATTCTGAGAGGAATTTTGGGATACAGTGAAAGGGAGTCGGTTTTAAAGATGTGTGCTTTTGGTGTTCAGCTCGAAGCTCTCTGTGTGCTCTAACTGGGTGAGTGTTTTGGCTTGTTTCCCTCCTTTAACACTTCTGCTGTGTACAGTAGCACCTGTGTGTGGAAGTGTAAAAAAAATCATGGAAGAATATTGCTCTTACATGCTCACTAGTGAAGTGAAGGGGGGGTTTTTTTGGTCAGAAAATGATTATGTATCTCAGTAAAAATATATCTTCGGAAATAATAGTGAATTTTTCCTTAATAACAAGCTTAATAACTCCAAAACCTCTTTGAGTTTACAATAATATTTCACATTAACTGTAGTTATACAGCAGTACTACTAAATGAATGCTCAAAACCGATTGATCAAAATGTATTCATTAATTTTCTCTACGAGCAGCTCTTACATTAATTCTGGCTGCAAGGCAAATCACAGGTTTATATTCAAGCGCTTGTTATTGTTTCTACTTACACAGAAACAACTTACAATTAGATAGAGACTGTGACTGAAGTCACAGTAATTTGCACAAGCTCTTACACACCAGGACATCTGGTCACCGTACCCTATAGATCCGGAACGGTAAGAGATAGAGAATGACGCTTAGTGAGGAAAAGTTGCGCCCTGCCGCCCTGAACAAAATAAAAAAGTGATTGAAAAAATCATGAGAATTGACAGCGTTATAACTGATTGAAAAAAATCCCGTTTTTCATGGATCATTCCGGTTCGGTGATCCAGATCAGCACCAAAAGTCATAGCAATGTAATTCAGCCCAGAGATATTCTGCATGTGAAATTTGATGATGATTGGTTGAAAATTGAGTGAGAAGAAGAAGAAGAGAGAAAGATCCTGAGTGAGGGTAACAACTTACACCAGTGCTGCCAGCATAAATTAAATTTGCTGTGAGAAGTTTATTTCATATTTGCGGAAGGAGTTTCCTGTACAACTTACGCTGGTGTTTTCCGACATGGGGAAGTCTTCAGGATGGAGGGATTTGCGGGTTCTTTGTGATATTGATAGATAAGCTGCATTTTTTGCCTTCAAGAAAGAAAAAACAAGAGGCTGGTGAAGGAACGACTGTTTATATCTATTAATATGAGTGATTAAAAGAGCGAACTTGTTTTGGAGATGTTCCACAAAATTAAACATACTTATTAATGGATAAAAACAATGAGGCATCATTCTTTAATTAATAAAAATATACTGTATAGTTGTTGGTTCTATTTCTATAAAAGCACGTCATGCTTTGTTTTATTCTTTACATTGCATTGTACCATATACTGGATAAAATTTATCTTGATATTTTATCTCACTGATGTAAATGTGGGGCGGCACGGTGGTGTAGTGGTTAGCGCTGTTGCCTCACAGCAAGAAGGTCCGGGTTCGAGCCCCGTGGCCGGCGAGGGCCTTTCTGTGCGGAGTTTGCATGTTCTCCCCGTGTCCGTGTGGGTTTCCTCCGGGTGCTCCGGTTTCCCCCACAGTCCAAAGACATGCAGGTTAGGTTAACTGGTGACTCTAAATTGACCGTAGGTGTGAATGTGAGTGTGAATGGTTGTCTGTGTCTATGTGTCAGCCCTGTGATGACCTGGCGACTTGTCCAGGGTGTACCCCGCCTTTCGCCCGTAGTCAGCTGGGATAGGCTCCAGCTTGCCTGCGACCCTGTAGAACAGGATAAAGCAGCTAGAGATAATGAGATGAGATGATGTAAATGTATTCAAAATGCAGCGCTCCGAATGAATAAGCTCTTTTTCTCACACACATTAACATGAAAATGCAGAATTAGGATGTCGATCTTACAAAAGTGTGCATTGAACTTACGCTGGTGTTCATCCATGCAGGAAAGATAAGCGTTTTCATTTCTAAGAAAATGTGGTTGCAGTTATTTGTGAATTTTCTCTTTGTCTCAAATTTAGGCACTTTTTTTTTTTTGCCTTACATGGTAATGATGTCACATTTCAGTGGAGGAATGTGAACAGCAGCTGTGAGTCTGGGCGTTTTACTTCCGTTTGTCTGCGCTGAGATAAGAGTGACCCATGTGTTCAGCTGTGTTTGTTCGAGAGACAGAGAACATGGAAATGACTTAACGTCTGACACTGTAGCTTGACAAGTTTGGGGTTTTTTTTCACTGTATAGCACATGGGTTATGATGTCTTTTCAAAAAATAGAAAGAGGAAACATCTCAATCTTGCCATATGTACTTGGTTTGAACTCGGTTTGAACTATTTCAGATTCTCACATTCCCAGCCAAATGTTTGTTAACGTGTATTTCTGTGTTATCTTTGGCAGCCTCTCCTGGATACAGCAAGCCTCCTGTGTCTTCTGTGTACCACTCTCATAGCGAGAAGGGCCCCGGGACCATGATGTCCATCAACGTGGATCCCGAGAGCCGCCCTGGCGAGTACGTCCTCAAGAGCCTGTTTGCCAACTTCGCCACGCTTTCCGAGCGCAAAATCCGACTTGTCATGGCCGAGCCACTGGTGAGTAAACCTGGATGTAGAATGTACGATTACAGCGTTTCTCACAGCGTAGTCCTGACATGGCCCTGGCTGAATTCTGTAACAGACTATGTGATAACATGCATTCTTCATGTCAGACTGAATGTTGAAGATCCACTAATGATAGACCTGTAATTGAAGAAAATGGCTGAGCTTTGCCTATGTCATCGATCAGTGTGATCCAGGTTTTTGTACAGCAATGCAGCAAGGGTTTGTAGCTCCTTAGTTAGGATGCATGAAATAATTTCATGTTGTCGTAATGATAAACAAACTTGCCATGTTTGATCGGAGCATTGCTTTCTAATTAGCTGCCTACATAGCATTTAAAGCTTTAATAGCATGCTTTGTTTACGCTTCACCATTGCCACTACCAAAGAGGAACCATCAGGGCCTTCTAGGCATCCAGAGAGGGCCCAAACATATCAGCATTTCAAATATTATATTTAATTTCTTTCATTCCTTAATTTCTTTCATAATTTCATTATAATTATTTTCTTCGAATTCTAATTTGGCCTCATTTTCTATCACATTTGCTTCAGAAGTGAAAACGTTGTCCTGAAAACATTAAAATCGAGCTATCCAATGATATTTTTTTGTTTGTTGTCTCTAGGCTGAGAAGAGTTTAGAGCTGCTCACTCATTGGTTAGGACTTCATTGCCAGGACAGAAGGCCATGGCAGTGTATGTTTATGTAGGAAGTGACAGATGAATTAACCAATCAGATTTTGATTTAAGCTCTGTGATGACCTGGCGACTTGTCCGGGGTGTACTCCGCCTTTCGCACCGTAGTCAGCTGGGATTGGCTCCAGCTTGCCTGCGACCCTGTAGAACAGGATAAAGCGGCTAGAGATAATGAGATGAGATGAGAGATTTTGATTTATAGTGAGAGGGACCAAAGATTTATCACCCTCGGCCTTCTCAAAGGCCAGCGAGAGCATACTCGCAAGTCAGCGCCGTCAGCACAGTGGTGAAGTCACCTTCCAGCTGGTGTAGCATTCATTAGTAGTGTTAGCGAATGCTAATAAAGTGGTCAAGCCAGTGCTGTCGAGAGCAAGTAGCAAAGACTAACGACTGAGAAACTAAGATTTCTGTCTCCAGACTCTTCTTCCACATTGCACGCTCACTACAGTATTTTAACTCATGCTTAAGTATTCATTTCCCTGTGTAATTTACTTAGTTACTTTTAAAATCAACATCGACAACGATACACAACGGAGCAACCTAGTAGCCTGCCGCTAATCCCTTGCAAAATCCTTCACTCTGTTGCTTTTTTGGTGTCTAGCTGAGCTCAAGTCCCAGGTCTCATACTAACGGCTCGCCACTGGCCACTACCATACATGTATCTGTCTTGTGAACTTGGCATAATCCAAATGCACACACTGAGAAAAAATTTTGACCTTGACAGAGCATTGTTATTGTCTGTCTTGGGTCCTAAATTGACAGTAAGTGAGATTTTCACATTAGATCCCAACTTACAACCAAAGAACTATTTTACAATGAATCATCGACAAGTCAATGACACCATGATACATCCATACCAACAGAGGGCCCCCTCCTGTGAATTCTATGCCACAGCTTGTTTCACAATCACTTCCTGTTTATGAACCGGATAAGGACAATCAAGTTCACAGTGATGTTGCAAGGTTTGAATCATACATTTGCAAGTTCTGAGCCATTGCTTCCTGAGTGACATCTCTGTGCATTGGTCTTTACTCTGGTATTTTGGCTGCTCTTTGGATTTTTCCTCTGGCCTTGATAGTATCATGGATATTTTGTCCCTCTTCCTGTTATTCAGCATTCCCTTTTGGATTGTGTGTAAAGTTTGACCAAAACCTCCAGTACATTGAGCCTTCGTCATCTCCTGAGTCTCTAGTGTGACAGCTGGCCGAGACAGACAAGCATCCTTTTTGTCAAAAAGTACAAACTTATTTATTGGCCCTGTTGGATAACAGGTCATAGATCTTTACTTGACTCTCCTGCTTGGTGCTTTTGTTTTTCTGTTTTTTTTTTTTTTCTTATTGGTCATTTCTGAAGGTCTCAGTTCTGTTCAGGTCTTTAGGTCCCTGTATTCCTGAGTCACCACACACTCTGCACACTGCCTACTCATCTAATAGTCAAAGTCATGGTTTGGCCACTTATGCAAGTGATCTAATAGTCAAATCAGTGGGATTAATGATGACTCCCAGATGATTGGTTTTGCTTTGATTCAGTCCTATGAGGTGAGTGATTTGCAACCTGCATAGGCCTTTCGTTAACCTTTGGTTCTTCTACAAATCCTTCAAATCTGAGAGGAAATTTAGTTGATTGGTTGTAATGTGTAGCTCATAAGGTTAATAATCATGAGATCTTTCTGCAGGCGAGACATTGTGCAGCGTGATATCAAAACTATCTCGATATTACATTCAGTTTCTGGAAGAAACAGAGGTGATATGTTGCAAGTATGTTTATAACATGATTTTTCTTTTACTATTCTAATTACGTATTCAGATAGTGTTGATTAATTTACTTTATTATATGGCACGAGTTACTTCCGGTAAAATCGTGCGCTCTGATTGGTTCCTTGGCGAGCAGAATTTTCCCATAATGCCTGTGGGTGATTACAGACTTACTTTCCAAGGCACCGGCTTTCAATATTACAAAAGACAAGCAAAAACAAAACGACAAAAAAAGATTCATTGGGACTCAAAACAGAATCAAAAATGGCTGAAACACAAAAGACAAACAAGTGTCACCGAGTTATTCAAGAAATGAGCAATGAAGAGCATTCAGAAACAGCTAACCGCTAAGAAAAATTCAGTTTTGAAACCGCTAGCTGTTTATTCTGCGTGCGTGACTCAACTACGTTACAAATGTGACTTGACTGAAAGCAGCATCACACTTCATTATAATGAGTGTCTATTTTAATCTTAGAAATAAAAAAGCCAAATAATAAACTCCTTATTGATCTCGCTTGCTCGGTCTTTACGGGAAAATATTAGCAGGGATGTGATTTTTCCGCGAATTCGCGGAATTCCGCTTTTTTCACCTCAAAACTTGAAAAAAAAAATGTTTCCGATTTTTCCCTCAAATCCACATTCGTATCCTATTCATTCCGACTTTGTTTGAAAGATGGCAGCCTCGGATTTGCATCTTTATGCCTCAATCATGGAGGCTGCCATCTTTCAACTCTTCGTTTGAAGCGAGCGCGTTCATTGGTTGTTACAGAGCGATGGGTCAATCACGTACCTCATTTCATCTCATTGACGTAATTATGTCATTTACGCAATTACGTCATTGAGATTAAACGAGGTACGTGATTGGCCCATCGCTCTGTAACAACCAATGAACGCGCTTGTTAGCTGTACGTAAGCTCGCTTCAAACAAAGAGTTGAAAGATGGCAGCCTCCGTGATCGAGCGTAAAGATGCAAATCGAGTTAAAGAAATCGACAGAATAGTGAAAAACAAGTTCCGCTGGGAATGGTTGGAGAAAGAGGTTGCTACAGACGTTGGACATAAGACTGTGAGACATTTGTTCAGCGATTTCGTTCTTTGGGGAGAGGGCAGAGGTCTCTGGCTGTCAAGTTTGGGGATATTGGGACCTCCCCTGCCCGAGCTACGAGCGTCCAAAGTCGGGATAGAAACGAAACCTAAGCGGAGCGCCGCGGCTTGCCTCGGGGCGAATTACGTCCCAAGGCTAGCGGGCCCTGCTCGCGCTGGTTCTTTGGGGGGAGTGTGAGTGAGAGTGAGTGAGTGAGAGTGAGTGAGTGAGTGTGTGTGTGAGAGTGAGTGAGTGAGTGAGTGTGTGTGTGTGAGTGAGAGTGAGTGTGTGAGAGAGTGTGTGTGAGAGAGAGTGACCGTGTGTGTCAGAGTTGCATGTTGACCATTAAATTGGCTTGAATTTGTTAATCATGACAAGTTTTTTCTTGTGTGTTTTGCTTGCCATTTTAATACAATTTTTAAGTCAGAAAAACCCAGGAGCTTCGGGGGGCTTCCCCCCTTGTCCCCCCACCAGGGCGCTGCCCTGGACCAGCTGGGGGCCTGCGGCCCCCAGACCCCCGCTTAAAATTTTCAGATAATTTCACCAGCCCCAAATCACATCCCTGTATTAGACCTCAGTCTTTTTGTATGGGCCGAGCCAATATTTTTCCGTAAAGACCGAGCAAGTGAGGTTAATAAGTACTTAATAACAGCAGCTCTGATAGTAAGTTGGTTGCAAGGCAAATCACAGGTTTATATCAATGTATATTAATGTCCTTATTCTAATACTTCATTATTTCTGGAGTAGCAACATACACAGGAACTTGGTGGAAACTTCACATCTATGGAAATCTAAGGAAAATGCGGGCACTTATTGATATAATCACTGATGATAATGAGTGGGATGAGACATTTACGTATTACATTCACATTTATGGAAGGTGCGTCAGAGTGTTGTATAGAGTAGTGTTGTCATACTTGAGACCGGTCTTGGTCTCGGGATCAGTCTCGAGACTACTTTTTGAAGGTCTTGGTCTCATCTTGGACTTGACCACATTTTTTTCTCGGACATAAAGGACTCAGGATTTTATTTCAAGACCATTCAAGACCACAAGTGTGGGGATTTCACTAAATTGCCTGTTCATTGTCTGATTTATTTGTTAACATCATGACTGTGATTGAATGTAAATGCGACCAATACCGTGATTCATTGCTAATTTGAATTTTTTCTTCCTGTTAACAGCCGTCACCTTTCCCCCACCCCCCTTCACACACACCGGTCTGGTCCTGATTTTGACTCGGTCTTGCCCTGCCTTGGTCTTGGTCTTGACTTGGTCTCAACCCCTCAAAGTCTTGGTCTTGTCTTGGTCTCTGTACACTCTAGTCTTTGTCATGACTTGGTCTCGGTTTAGGTGGTCTCGACTACAACACTCATATGTAGTAATTTGGATGTAATAGTCAGGGGTAAAGCTGTTGTGATAGGAAAGTCCCAGCAAAAGTGAAAGGTAAGATGTATAAGATAGTAGTGAGACCAGCTGTGATGTATGGATTGGAGACCGTACCCTTAACGAAGAGACAGGAGGCAAAGTTGGAGGTGGCAGAGTTGAGGATGTTAAGGTTTGCGATGGGAGGTTGGACAGGATAAGGAACGAGCACATCAGAGGGACAGCACACGTGGAGAGCTTGAGAATGAAGCTAAGAGAGATGAGACTGAGATGGTATGGACACATCCTGAGAAGAGATGCAGAGCATGTGGGAAGGAGAATGTTGAGGATGGAGCTGCCAGGCAAACGAAAACGAGGAAGGCCAAAGAGGAGATTCATGGATGTGGTGAGGGAGGACATGAAAGTGGCAGGTGTGGTAGAGAAGGATGCGGAAGACAGGGAGCAATGGAGATGAAAGATCCGCTGTGGCGACCCCTAATCGGGAGCAGCCAAAAGAAGAAGTAGTCAGGGGTAAAGCTTTAAGTTGTATGACACTCGAAGGTCTTCATGATGTTTTTTTCTTATTAACTTGAGGAAAGAGGAAAAAAGAGAAGATAATGAGGGAAATACTATTTATAACTGTTAAAATGAAAGTAATGACAAGAACCAACTTCTTTTACATTTAATCCACAATGTTAAATGTAAAGATAAACATACACTCACTGGCCACTTTAATAGGAACTTGTTCTTGATTCTAAGATTCCTGTACTTGGCTGCAGGAGTGGAACCTAATGTGTTGTTCTGCTGTCGCATGCTGAGATGCTTTTCTGCTCACCACGGTTATAAAGAGTTGCTATGAGTTACTATATCCTTCCTGGCAAAAAAAAAAATCTCGAACCAATCTGGTCATTTTCCTCTGACCTCTCTTATGAACAAGGCATTTGTTGCCACCCACAGAAATGTCACTGCTCACTCAATGTTTTTTGTTTTTCGCACCATTCTGTGTAAATTCTTGAGACTGTTGTGTGTGAAACCCCAGGAGATCAGCAGTTTCTGAAATACTCAAACCAGTCCATCTGGCTCAAACCAACACCCATGCCACAGTGAAAGAAAGTCACACTTTGAGATCACAATTTTTCACATTCTGATGTTTGAACATTGTGAACATTAACTGAAGCTCTTGATTTGTATCTGCATGATTTGATGCATTGTGCTGCTGTCAAGGGATTGGCTGATTTAGATCACTGCATACAACGGCAGGTGTATGTGTGCTCCTAATAAAGCAGCTGGGGAGTGTAATGTACAATGTGGCATTTTGTAATAAATAAAAATTGTGTCGTATAAAAGGAATAAAACACTTCAGGATGTACTGTTATTGGAAAATGATCAGCTTCCGGTTGGTCACAGTAACTTGCCTTCACACGTCACACCTCTTTGCCATTGATTATTTTCCTGTAACAGATGTTGCAAAGTCACAGATGTTTTATTCCTTACATTATTCATGATGTCACTGTATATCTAAAGGCGATAACACAAACTGGCATTTTGTAGTATAAAGCAGAACAGGAAGTAAGGTAACCTACATATAATGGTGTAACTTACAGTAGGGTCAGAAATTTAACCTGACCCACATGTCTTGAGGAGTGGGGTAAAACTTTCAGGCATTAGCTTTCAGTTGAGCGAAAATGGAATGAAATTTAATTTTCACTGCTAAAAGGGAAAAGGAATCAATATGTGACCTCACATTGATTTTGTTTCCTCTGAGATGAAGACAGGATATTGGTTTATGCAACTTAATATAGCACACTATTTAGCTAAAATTGGAGGGTTCCTTTCCTCAACTGAGGACACAGTTCCTCAGTTATCAAAACCTCATAGCATTCAGTCTACTGTACTGTACCTCTCAAACAGGATTCCAACATTCCTCAGTGAGATAAGACTGAAAATTCATCCTGACTGAAAGCTGTACAGATTTCTCAGAGATACAGTGGTGCTTGAACGTTTGTGAACCCTTTAGAATTTTCTATATTTCTGCATAAATATGACCTAAAACATCATCAGATTTTCACACAAGTCCTAAAAGTAGATTAAGAGAACCCAGTTAAACAAATGAGATAAAAATATTATACTTGGTCATTTATTTATTGAGGAAAATGATCCAATATTAGATATATGTGAGTGGCAAAAGTATGTGAACCTTTGCTTTCAGTATCTGGTGTGACCCCCTTGTGCAGCAATAACTGCAACTAAACGTTTCTGGTAACTGTTGATCAGTCCTGCACACCGGCTTGGAGAAATTTTAGTCCATTCCTCCATACAGAACAGCTTCAACTCTGGGATGTTGGTGGGTTTCCTCACATGAACTGCTCGCTTCAGGTCCTTCCACAACATTTCAATTGGATTAAGGTCAGGACTTTGACTTGGCCATTCCAAAACATTAACTTTATTCTTCTTTAACCATTCTTTGGTAGAACGACTTGTGTGCTTAGGGTCGTTGTCTTGCTGCATGACCCACCTTCTCTTGAGATCCAGTTCATGGACAGATGTCCTGACGTTTTCCTTTAGAATTCGCTGGTATAATTCAGAATTCATTGTTCCATCAATGATGGCAAGCCGTCCTGGCACCAGATGCAGCAAAACAGGCCCAAACCATGATACTACCACCACCATGTTTCACAGATGGGATAAGGTTCTTACGCTGGAATGCAGTGTTTTCCTTTCTCAAAAATGTAATGCTTCTCATTCAAACCAAAATGTTCTATTTTGGTCTCATCCATCTACAAAACATGTTTCCAATAGCCTTCTGGCTTGTCCATGTGATCTTTAGCAAACTGCAGACGAGCAGCAATGTTCTTTTTGGAGAGCAGTGGCTTTCTCCTTGCAACCCTACCATGCACACCATTGTTGTTCAGTGTTCTGATGGTGGACTCATGAACATTAGCATTAGCCAATGTGAGAGAGGCCTTCAGTTGCTTAGAAGTTACCCTGGGGTCCTTTGTGACCTTGCTGACTATTACACGCCTTGCTCTTGGAGTGATCTTTGTTGGTCGACCACTCCTGGGGAGGGTAACAATGGTCTTGAATTTCCTCCATTTGTACACAATCTGTCTGACTATGGATTGGTGGAGTCCAAACTCTTTAGAGATGGTTTTGTAACCTTTTCCAGCCCGATGAGCATCAACAACGCTTTTTCTGAGGTCCTCAGAAATCTCCTTTGTTCATGCCATGATACACTTCCACAAACGTGTTGTGAAGATCAGACTTTGATAGATCCCTGTTCTTTAAATAAAACAGGGTGCCCACTCACACCTGATTGTCATCCCACTGATTGAGAACACCTGACTCTAATTTCACTTTCAAATTAACTGCTAATCCTAGAGGTTCACGTACTTTTGCCACTCACAGATGTGTAATATTGCATCATTTTCCTCAATAAATAAATGACCAAGTATAATATTTTTGTCTCATTTGTTTAACTGAGTCCTCTTTATCTACTTTTAGGACTTGCGTGAAAATCTGATGATGTTTTAGGTTATGTTTATGCAGAAATATAGAAGATTCGAAAGGGTTCACAAACTTTCAAGCACCACTGTATCTATATGAAGTGTGTTCAAATATTTTCCTGGACTTTTTTTTTCAGAAAGTAGATACAGCTACAAACACACAAACATACAATGCTTATTCGTTAAAAAAAGAGACAAAAATAACTTTGAAAAATTGGAGAGGGGTGGGAAATTAAGGTATACTCATCGAAATTGAATAATTAAGACTTTCCTACCAAACAGTTCTACTTGGAGCTTTTCTAACATGAAAACATGACGTTATAGGGTTCTTTAAAGGTTTCTTCGTGAATAAACCTTGGGTGTCTTACATTTTCTGAAAGTGTCCTCTTAGAAAATGGATGAGAGAAGAGAAAATGGCCAATTTGTGGTTTAGAGATTGTTGGGGTTCTGTTTTTAAAAGGTTTCTGTTTGAAATCTTTTGTAAAAGAACCTTCTTCTGTAAGGGTCTTCATAGGACTTTTAAGCGTTCATTTACAAGGTCATACTGTACTAGAACATTCCTTGAAGGTGCAAGATGTAAACTTTTTCTTTCTTGCTTTTAAATATCTATCTATCTATCTATCTATCTGTCTGTCTGTCTGTCTGTCTGTCTGTCTGTCTGTCTATCTATCTATCTATCTATCTATCTATCTATCTAAGTGAAAATCATGTGACGATTTTAAATAAATATACCATCAGGAATAATGAAGAAACTAAGAGGAGGAACATTTTTCCCTAAGATCAGAATGCATTCTTTAATTTAAAAAAATAATCATAATATGTGGTGAAAGAAGAATAAAACACTTTGGGATTTTTCTTTGGTGTGGTATTTAACAGTTATTCCATGAAATCGAGTCGTACATAAGCTGATAGCTGACAAGGTGCATAACACCGAGTTGGCTATAAGCCATGTCCAACAAGATTGAGTGTAATAACTGTTATTATATCCATGTTCACTGGATTTTGAGAAACAGAGCAATTTTATTTTTATTTTTTGCAAATTTTATAAATAAAAAACTTTATACAAAACAGCCAGCAAAATCATTTCTGCTTAGAATGTAAACAAATCGGCAAAATGACAGGAGCAATTTGTAAAAAATGCTATCATGATAATTCTTGGAAAATAAAAAAAAACATATATGTTCTTACCATCAAATACTTTTATTCCATATTTCATTGATTTTTTGTATTTTTGAGGGGTTGTTTTCAAGTAGTTTTTATTTAGTCCTCGGTTGGTTCAGCAAACTGCTCCACCATTTTGTTTTTCTTGACTCACGGTATATGATCTGATAGCTTAGTAGTAGGTTAGCCAGTCAGAGCGCGCGATTGCTCTTATCCAGTGAATATGGGTAGAATAAATTCCGATATTCTGTTATTGTGATGGATGAAACTCGTCAAGCTTCAGATCAAGTGTTTCAACATTTCAAGACAAATCCTCTTCCACTGGCTAGTTTGTATGTTGATGGAAATCCTTCTTTTTTTTTCTGTACTGATGAAAACAAGCATCAAATTATGTGTGTTGAATTGTCAGCTTGTTCATTGGCTGCAAGTTTTTCCACTCCAAGTTCTTCCTCTCAAGTTCTTCCACTCCAACCTTGGCAAACCATGTCTTCATGGAGCTGGCTTTGTGCACAGAAGCCCTGTTATGGAACAGGTTTGGGCCTCTTAGTTCCAGGAAATGGAAATAGTAATTCTACATTGCACAAAGACATTCTATCCAATAGTTTAATTTCAGCTTTTGTGGCAGTTATTGGTGGAAGGCCCACATATGGTCAGGTATCCATATACTTTCAGTCATAGAGTGTATGTGACTTAAACTGGGCCTCTATTATGAACAAATTCACAACTGCTGGGTCATTAGTGTAGTACTGCTTTTAAGGGAACTGGTACATACAGAACGGATGCCAAGAATGCCAGGAAGCTCAAACACTGTTCCATGAGATACTAGGAGATGCTGGGACATTTTCCACTTGCCTAAACTATTTGCTTATACTGTATTGACTTTTGTATTGCTGATGTTACCAAGATTTTTTTTTATTAAGTTCTTTAAAGAATACTATTTGGATGAAAAAGAGGTAGAGAACTATATACATGTATATATAAAAAAGATATGACTCAAATGGTGTGTCAGTAAGAAACCCAAAGCAACATTTCCCTCATTCCATAATGACGGCTCCTCACTCCAAAAACTCAGATCACATGTTGTTGCTGACGTGATCACTGGCTTTAAAGAGGTATGGAGTAAAGACAAGCCAGGAATAAGGCCAAGGAATAAAAACAGATGTACGACAGGGTCAGGTTAAGGTGAAAGGATATTAGAGAATGGTGCCGGATATGTCAGCTAGTAACGTTGGAGACCAGCACCTGCTACCCTCTACTCAAGAATAAAGTGAGAGATAGAGTGTGGAGTATTCTCGCTGTTTTTGTAGGTTGCATATGTAGTTTTTGAGTGATTGTGTAAGATTTTTATGATATTTTTTAGCAACAGTGTCAAGTTCTATTTCTGAGAAATTTTGACTAGCAATTAGCATGGCGATATGGTGGTTAAAAAGAAAGTTCATTTTTCTTTTAATAAAAAAAAACTCATTGAAATTTGACTTTTTCTTCCAATATGGAGCCATTTAATGAACCATGATGTTCATATGTCAAGAAAAAATCAAGCAAGTATCAGTACAACAGATAAAGGCAGAATTCTCCTCTTGGCTATTAGCATTGATGATTTTTATGGGTGAGAAAATGTCTTTACAGCCTGATCGTGCATCTGGATAGTACTTAATGCCAAAAAGTTTTGCCTTAAAGGGTTTAGGACTGTTTTGCAAAGTACAATATTTAAATAATACTGGCTGGCATTGAGTGGTATATCAGATATATTTCGTTCAGCTAGTATGATATTGAACGAGTTGAAGATGAGTTCAGTATCATGCTAGCTGAAAGGAATATATCTGATATACCCCGAAAATAAACCAGCCAATATTATTATTATTATTATTATTATTATTATTATTATTATTATACATACACCAGAGGGGAACCGTCAGGGCCTTCTAGACCTTCAGCAAAGGCCCAAACATATCAGCATTTCAAATGTTATATTTAATTTCTTTCATAATTTCATTATAATTATTCTCTTCTAATTTTATTCAGCCTCATTTTCTATCAAATTTGCTTCAGAAATGAAAACATTGCCCTGAAAACATTAAAATCAAGTTATCCAATCAGATATTTTTGTTTGCTGTCTCTAGGCTGAGAAGAGTTTAGAGCTGCTCACTCATTGGTTAGGACTTCATTGCCGGGACAGAAGGCCATGGCAGTGTATGTTTATGTAGGAAGTGACAGATGAATTAAGCAATCAGATTTTGATATATAGCAGGAGGGACTAAAAATTTATCGCCCTAGGCATTCTCAAAGGCCAGTGCTAGCTTAACCGTGAGTCAGCGCCATCAGTCCAGCAGTAAAGTTGCCTTCCAGCCGGTGTAGCATTCATCAGTAGTGTTAGCGAATGCTAATAAAGCGATCAAGCCAGTGCTGTCTATCGAGAGCAAGTAGCACAGGCTAACGACCGAGAAACTAAGATTTCTGTCTCCAGACTCTTCTTCCACACTGCACACTCATTACAGTATTTTTCACTCCGACTTAAGTATTCATTTCCCTCTGTAATTTATTTAGTTTTAAAACACACAACAGAGCGACCTTTCTCTTTCTCTTTGCATCTTTCTCTTTCCCAGCAAACAAATAAATGCTTCTGCACATGTGCAGTAGAAAACCTTCTCACTGGATATTCGTGTCAGCTCCAACGTGTAACGTCATGTTGTCTTGACAACCACGCAATATTGTAAACCATATTCAACGCTCATTCTCCATTGGGTAGAGTGACGTAATACACGTAGGATAAGCAATATGCTAACAATATTGCACGCTATCAAACCAAATGAATTAAACCAGCTAGAACGGAATAGAACACATGTTTTAACCCATCAAAAAAGTGTCCTGTATGTATAATAACGTACAATATTAGCCATGTTATTAGGTTTCTGTAAAGGTATGCTCACACAGATGTACTCGTCTTTGACATGAGCCAAGCCAGTACTAGGTAGTGTAGAAATAAGTACTCCTTGCAAGCAGTGCCTAGTGATATGAAGTCTAAAATATTCTGTTTTCCTGTGTAGAAAACATACGGTCAAGTTACTATCCATTTTCATGCTAGTCCAGTCTTGATAATTCATATCCGTAAGGTTCAGAAAGGCATTTTTAAATGGTAGTACTGTCTATGACTATATATTTTTATTCACAATTTTCCAAGACCTGTAAGCATGCTAAGAAGGTCAAAAAGATTTCGAGGTTGAGGAAGATTTACCGAGAAAAGTAAGGAGGCGGAAAAGGAAATAAATTCCTTTCCAGGTTACAGCATCCTATAAAATGTAGGGATGGAATACACGCTGTAAATCTTGACTGTGCTGTAAGTGCTGTCCATTTCCTAAATGTAAAATCCAGCGTTTTCCATGACATCTTTATTATTAATGAGAACGTTGTTTGTACTTTTAATAAACTGAATAACAGTATCTCAGATGAGTTATCAAATGGCCAGGCCTTATTTTTGTTATGAAGGTCTTAACAACTGATCAGTGACTGCATTAAGCTCATACAAATGGAAAAGAACATTGCACGTTCTATAAATATATGCTTAATCAATTCTGCTCCAGAGCAACTTTCAGCTGAAATATTTATGAGCCCAAAACTAAAAGGCTTCATTATTGAGCTGAATCAGCATAAATTGAATTGACCTCAGCGTCCTGTCCGTCTGCTCCTGTAGACTCGTTTAGCGCCGGTGACTTTTCTTTGCTCTTGACTGCACTGCCTAAAGTTAAAGCCGATAAAAGTGTTTGATTGAGCTGGAAGAAATCCAACAGCATGACCTTGGATGTCTTATTTATGTGTCCTCGAATAACTTGGGGATGGAAAAAGCATGGCTTGTCTGACCGGAATCACCAAGACCAGGACCAGGACAGTGTGAACAAACACTTTTTCTTGCATTTTATGTGAATCATGTAGGTGGAAGGTTCCACAATGGTGGTGCCGTTTATGACCAACTGATCTTGCATTTAAAAATACTGTATGTATGTAAAGCAAAGGTGGAAGCCATTTTAATAGACACAGGTAACATGTCCTTCACAACCATCTGTGTGTAAGTTTCAGATAAATATCTGAAAATATTAATAAAATATCTGTAGCACTTTGGGGGAAAAAAATTGCCCCATTCCAACCCAGCGTAACTACTCTTTAGAATAAAAATAATTCTGAATTCAAATACTTCAAAAGTCTTCTTGTTTTTTGTTTTTGCATTAATATGTGAATACTGTGCATTTTACCTCTTGTGCTGGAAACTTTTCCCTTTCCATAAGACTACGTTCAGACTGCACCCTGAAACGACCCATATCCGATTTTTTTGCCCATATGCGACCTGTATTCGATTTGTTATTGACAATCTGAACGACACAGATCCGATTTTTTTCACGTGCGACCCAGGCCGCTTGGATATGTGGTCCTACTGTAATTCCGATGCATATCCGTCATTTTCACATGCGACTGCAGTCATGCAACCTACACGTCATCAACAAGAGACAAACGTCACTATTCTGCCTTGGCTAATCCCGCCTCTTTGGTGGAAAACAACAACATTTGTACAGTTTTCAGAATTTAAATAGACTTTTATAGAATTGATCAAGCTAATGGTGGATTTGGTAGGGACCTGGATGTTGATCTGTTAGCCTGATTAAATAAAACAGTTTCTATAACTGATTTATAACTTAAACCATCCTGTATTACAAGATTATAAGATTGTTCTGGAAATTTCCAGTAATTTGACACCTTCGGTCTCATTAGTCTGCTGCCCACATTAATCAGATTATTGTGTGAGTTCCGCCGCCGCCACAAAAACCACATCTCCAGGTCTCGCCTCATCTCCATGCTTTACTTGCAAACTTGAAGAGTGTGCTTTTTTTTTGTTTACGTATTACGTAGATGTGCTTATTACGTGTCAATTTGCGCATGCGGGACACTTTTGGGTCGTTTTCCGTTCATATTGGAGATCGCATACAAGTCTCATATAATTGGTAATGTGAACGGCCTAACAAAAAAATCGGATTTCACAACAAATCGGATATGGGTCGTTTCAGGTTGCAGTCTGAACGTAGTGTAAGTCATCCATTATCAGTTATCAACAACCCTGTGATCTCCAACAACCCTGTTACCTGAACACGCCCACCCCATGAAATATTTGCAATTTTACGCAAGTCACATATTCAACATGAAACTGTGACATCAAAACTTCCTGAGGATCAAGGGAAGGAAAAATAAGTTGTCTTATTTGTTAGCTCACCGGCCGTAGGCGATAAGCTATTGCCATTACGCAGCATCCGTCGTCCATCCATCCACAAAAATTTGTGACTCCTCCCTGAGTTTTCAATGGATTTTGATTGTTTTGTTTGGAAGATATAATTGTTCTAATCGTTCTCATGAAGAGCAACTTAGCTAAACGAGTCTGGTTTCTCATGGTATAGCCGTGTGCGCTACTACATCACTGGCGCTCTGTTGTTTTTTTTTTTTTTTTTTAATTCCTATTGACATTGTGATATTAACTGGCCAGATCCCTTTGAAAGTACAGCCCTGTTACCCAAATTATAGAGTGACAGTAAATTATTCGTTAAAAAATGACATGTTAAGTAGATCATAAGAATGTCATCATGCCTTTAGCATGGATGCAGGTTAGCCCACATTTTGTGTCTTTGCTAATGACATGCTAAAAAAAAAACCTCTCTCAATCTTTTTACTCATTTAAGAGTACAATGCAGCCACTGTCCACTTGAGAACCTTGTAGAAAATAAACTATATTTGCCTGTGTTTGGTTAACATGTTTTTTGAACGCTTCAAGGCGTGTTTTCTTAAATTTCTTAAAATAATAGTTTCATTTCTAAGAGTTACAAAGGGACCTAGAAGGGCACACGGTAGAGTCCATATCTCCACCAAGCCACATGTTATCAACATCAAAATCAAATCACTTGAACCTAGGATAATACTAAAGCTGTCCACCAAATTTCATCCAAATCCGTTCACTACTTTTTGAGTTATGTTTGGAACAGACAAAAAAAATCCTGGATACATATGTATATATCAGGATTTGCATCAAAAGCTAATCAATTGTTCCTTGGCCCATGGCCCACCTTTTCTCCAAATTTCATCCAAATCCATTCACCACTTTTTGAGTTACGCTGGGAACAGACAATGAAACAAACAAAGAAACAAATGGAGGCGAACACATAACCTCCTCCAACAAAGCTGGTGGAGGTAACAATAGCACACCAAACATGAAACCAGCCTTTCAATGATGTGTTCATATGATATATTTTACAAAATCTTTAAAATAATTCTTTAAAATAATGTTTGCTGTACGACAATAGAATACGACTGTTCTTCAGGTGTAATACATTTATCTGATCTTTCTTTCTTTTCAGGAGAAGCCTTTAACTAAATCACTGCAGAGGGGTGAGGATCCACAGTTTGACCAAGTACGTGCACGTTACTCACCAGAGCTCTAAACATTTTTTTTTAATAAACAGAACTGTGGCAGGGTGGTGTAGTGGTTAGCGCTGTCGCCTCACAGCAAGAAGGTCCGGGTTCGAGTCCCGTGGCCGGCGAGGGCCTTTCTGTGTGGAGTTTGCATGTTCTAGATTTACTTCGGTGAATTAGGTTGGCATTCTTAAAAGGGATTTTTTTGGGGGGGGCAGTCTTATAAAGGAAGCAGAGCATTTCAACAACCACTCTCTAGTCACTTTTCACCCTCATTTCTCACTTACCCCCTTTGCATCTTCTGTCCTTTTATACATCTCTACCCAGAATTACGCTTACGTACTGTATATACTTGTCTTTCTAATTTAATTTGCTTCCCCCCCACTTTTTACTGTCCTTGCTGGGACTCGAACTCAGTTTTCAAAGTTTTCTGCTTTGAAGTTCACCACTACACTACGAAGGATTCAGTTGCATCTAAGAAAAACATTCCACTGGATGACCCAACCCTGAACCTAACCCTAAGTTCTAACTCTAGAATCACATTGGTGAATCCAGAGTCACCTGATTTCAAAAATCACCTGTGACGCTTGGGGCGGCACGGTGGTGTAGTGGTTAGTGCTGTTGCCTCACAGCAAGAAGGTCCGGGTTCGAGCCCCCTGGCCGGCGAGGGCCTTTCTGTGCGGAGTTTGCATGTTGTCCGCGTGGGTTTCCTCCAGGTGCTCCGGTTTCCCCCAAAGACATGCAGGTTAGGTTAACTGGTGACTCTAAATTGACCGTAGGTGTGAATGTGAGTGTGAATGGTTGTCTGTGTCTATGTGTCAGCCCTGTGATGACCTGGCGACTTGTCCAGGGTGTACCCCGCCTTTCGCCCGTAGTCAGCTGGGATAGGCTCCAGCTTGCCTGCGACCCTGTAGAACAGGATAAAGCGGCTAGAGATAATGAGATGAGAACTGTGCAAAAGTTTTAGCCCCCAGTTTTTTTTAATACAAACTTTGTTATAGATTTTTATTTTATGACTTCTACATTATCGAGTCAGTACAAAAACATTTTAGAGTTCCAAGCGTTTGTTTTACAGCACAACATTAAATGTTACAGGGAAAGTAAATTACATCAGGGAGCACTTTTCAGATTAAAAAAGAAAACATACTGAAGGCTACTGGGTTTTGGTGCAAAATGAAGAAGCGAGTGTGACAGTCAAAGCGTCCAGAAGAACTGTGGCTGGTTCTGTAAGATGCTCAGTAAAACCTACAGCTCATTTCCACATAAAACTGCACTCTTTGTACATCATACTGCTATATTTTTTTAAAGCCAAAGGGTCGTCTTACACCAAATATTGACTTTGTTTCATTTATTATGGCTTACTGCTTACTGTTTATAGTATTTTTTTTAATGTTGAAGCATTTCATTTCATTATTTTTAAGCTATTTTTGGTCTAAAGCATTTCTTTACATGTGCCTAAGACTTTTGTACGGAGCTGTGTGTCGATATAAAGATGAGATAGTTCATACACAGACAAACAGATATATCCAGGAAATGTGATATCCGAGAAATGACCAAATGTCAGCTCCTGTATACGGGAACCTTTTAGGCTGATCTGCTGAGCCAAAGGTGAATCAGGCTTTATATTTTATTGAAATGTTTTTGGATCACTCCGGCAGGCATCAGCAGGAATACAGAAATGATTTATAAATAATGAATGAATAGTAAAGTTTAAGAATCAGCACAGGATTAAAGGGTACTTCTATGGCGTATAAAAGCGTATTTGTTTAACTTTTTTACCTGGGTCTTTTATCTTTTTAAATATACTTTTAACTATACATTTGGAAATGATTACAACTTTATTCATTCTGCTAGATCTGTCGTTAGTCCAACATTGAGTTTGTAATTCTGATTGGACAGATGGTTGTCATTTTCAAGAACAGCAGCGATGACACTAGTGCTGGTTGGATACTAATAAAAAATTCACCAGGAATAAACAGACTTTTCAAGACAAAACTGCCTTATTGACACACCAAATAACATTTTTGAACTTTTCTGATAAGAGACATTTATTTAACATGAATGGTAGGAGTCTCATGTATCAGCATTGGTGCTTTCTGGATTCTCAGTCACAAGACAAGCTGCACTGGGGGAAAAAAGAGGCTGGTGAGGGAATGACGGTTTATAGCTCCGATAATATAAGTGATAACAGGAAGAAACTTTTTTCAGATGCTTGAATACTTTCAGTATGTCACTGGCAAATTGTTGTGGTGTAGTGGTTAGCACTGTCTGTGCAGTCTAGAAGGTTCTGGGTTCGAGACCCGTGGGTTTCCTCCGGGTGCTCCGGTTTCCCCCACAGTCCAAAGACATGCAGGTTAGATTAACTGGTGACTCTAAATTGACCGTAGGTGTGAATGTGAGTGTGAATGGTTGTCTGTGTCTATGTGTCAGCCCTGCGATGACCTGGCGACTTGTCCAGGGTGTACCCCGCCTTTCGCCCGTAGTCAGCTGGGATAGGCTCCAGCTTGCCCGCGACCCTGTAGAACAGGATAAAGCGGCTAGAGATAATGGATGGATGGCTGGATGGATGGATGGATGGATGGAAATTGTTGTGGTAGAAGAGAAATTATTAGATATCAGAGAAAGTAATTATTGGATATTAATGTTGAATAAAACCTGTTGTTACAGCATAAAAAAAAATCCAAATGTTCTGGTGAGCAAGTAGTGTTCATGTTTATTTCCATATTCAAGGTTTGTAGGCATTCTGTGTGTGTGTGTGTGTGTGCGCGCGCATGGGCGCGCACCAGATAGATAGCGGGCTCATTCAGGGCTCACAGGGTCGTGTGTGTGTGTGTGTGTGTGTGTGTGTAGTTCCTGGTCTTTCAGCTACCTCACAGAGACATGATTCTTCTTTCAGAATGAACGGTCCTCTGTGTTCTCCCCAAGCCCCAAATCTATCTCTCCTCTCTTCTCTTTTTTACTCCTCACCTCCTCTCTCTTGCTCTCTCTCTCTCTCCCTCTTCTTTCACCATGCCCTCCTTACCCAGCTCCTTTCCTCCCCACTATCTAAGATATCCTCATACTCTTTTTGAAATCTTTTTCTGTTCTTCTACCTGATACACATGAGCTTTCTTGGATGTTCTCATCTACTGGGACTTTCCATTTCCAGGGATTTTCTTTAGCCTGCTTTCTTTTTTCATGAGAATTGTACTTAACTTTAAAAATCCATATTTTGTATGATTAAATCTTTTCAGATGGATCAATTGATTTTATTTTTTTGGTGGCACGGTGGTGTAGTGGCTAGCACTGGCTCGTCACATCAAGAAGGTTCTGGGTTCGAGCCCAATGGCAGTCGCAAGACAAGCTGCACTGGGGGGAAAAAGAGGCTGGTGAGAGAATGAAGATTTATAGGTGCGATAATATAAGGGCCCGTTTACACGAGGACGCTGTCGGGTAAAAACGACTAAATATTTTATCGGAAGTGCCTTTCGTCTACACGAGGACGGCGTTTCCGAGGCTGAAAAACGGAAAAAATTGAAAACGCCTTCCAGAGTGGATAAGTTAAAAACAGCCCCCGTTGCATATCCGTCTAAACTACCCAATACGCGAAACTCTGCTCGGATCTGCTCACGTCGGGTACGCGTTTACGTCATACATATGTCATATACTGTACATGCCAGCCTGGGAAGTAAGAAAGTAAGTAAAAAAGTAAGAGCTTGTCTGATTACATCGATCCAACGGACCTTCAAGCTGCTCTGGCAGCTTTAATAAACGTCCAGGAGTCCTTCGAACATCTATACCGAATCTGCACATATACCGTTAATGAACAGAGGCGGGTATAGCATGCTCTTACTTTTTTACTTACTTTCTTACTTACCATAGTAGTCAAAGTTTTCGCGGCGCAGATGTGCAGATCAGACAAGACGGAAGACGTTGCGCATGCGTGCAGACATAGCGGAGGTCTTTCACAGCACCACCTAGCCGCCTGGCATGCGCATCCAATTAAATTCCACACATTTATGCGTCACCGTATAGACGCAGATTTCCTCCTTGAAAACGGCCGTGTAGACGCGGAAAAAAGTGAGAACGAAAACGGACTTTTGCGTTTTTGTTTCAGGCCGTCCCCGTGTAAAGTGGGCCAAAGTGATAACAGGAAGAAACTTTTTTCAGATGCTCGAATACTTTAAGTACACTCCTGTTCAAAAGTTTGGGGTCACTTTGAAATGTCCTTATTTTTGAAAGAAAAGCACTGTTCTTTTCAATGCAGATCACTTTAAACTAATCAGAAATCCACTCTATACATTGCTAATGTGGTAAATGACTATTCTAGCTGCAAATGTCTGGTTTTTGGTGCAATATCTCCATAGGTGTATAGAGGCCCATTTCCAGCAACTCTCACTCCAGTGTTCTAATGGTACAATGTGTTTGCTCATTGCCTCAGAAGGCTAATGGATGATTAGAAAACCCTTGTACAATCATGTTAGCACAGCTGAAAACAGTTGAGCTCTTTAGAGAAGCTATAAAACTGACCTTCCTTTGAGCAGATTGAGTTTCTGGAGCATCACATTTGTGGGGTCGATTAAATGCTCAAAATGGCCAGAAAAATGTCTTGACTATATTTTCTATTCATTTTACAACTTATGGTGGTAAATAAAAGTGTGACTTTTCATGGAAAACACAAAATTGTCTGGGTGACCCCAAACTTTTGAACGGTAGTGTATGTCACGGGCAGATTGTTGTGGTGGGGCGGCACGGTGGTGTAGTGGTTAGCACTGTCACCTCACAGCAAGAAGGTTCTGGGTTCGAGCCCAGTGGCTGACGAGGGCCTTTCTGTGTGGAGTTTGCATGTTCTCCCTGTGTCTGCCGTGTGAGTAGTGTTGCGACTGCCAGTGGCGCCTGTGTATGCCTTCGACTTGGCCATGTTGAGCTGAGTCCTTCATTATTCAGCTGCAAGAAAGGATGATAGCCACCCCAAACATTATTAATGAAGGAAGAAAAAATAAATTATTATTATTTAATTAAATTATTTAATTAATTTGGGAAGGGTGGTTAGAATGTGAAATTTGTCACTGCAGCGTTTTTGCCCCATTGTTTTAAACAGCATGAGGCTCTGAAAATCTTATTAGAAGTTAGGAGAGCGAGGGGTTAGGATTGAACATGTGACAGGCACGTGTTATTACATCATAACGGGCGGCACGGTGGTGTAAGTGGTTAGCACGGTCGCCTCACAGCAAGAAGGTACTGGGTTCGAGCCCAGCGGCCGGCGAGGGCCTTTCTGTGTGGAGTTTGCATGTTCTCCCCGTGTCTGCGTGGGTTTCCTTCGGGTGCTCCGGTTTCCCCCACAGTCCAAAGACATGCGGTTTAGGTTAATATAGGACAGCCTTGGGCTGAGGTGCACTTGAGCGAGGCACCTAACTTCCGACTGCTCCCCGAGTGCTGTTAGCATGGCTGCCCACTGCTCTGGGTATGTGTGTGTGCTCACTGTGCATGTGTGTGTTCACTGCTTCAGACGGGTTAAATGCAGTGAGGAAATTTCACAAGTGTGTGATGAATAAAGTTGTGCTTTCTTTTCTTTCTTTTTGTTTTTCTTTCTATCATACATTTTAAGAGCCGGGCGGCACGGTGGTGTAGTGGTTAGCGCTGTCGCCTCACAGCAAGAAGGTCCTGGGTTCGAGCCCCGGGGCCGGCGAGGGCCTTTCTGTGTGGAGTTTGCATGTTCTCCCCGTGTCTGCGTGGGTTTCCTCCGGGTGCTCCGGTTTCCCCCACAGTCCAAAGACATGCAGGTTAGGTTAACTGGTGACTCTAAATTGACCGTAGGTGTGAATGTGAGTGTGAATGGTTGTCTGTGTCTATGTGTCAGCCCTGTGATGACCTGGCGACTTGTCCAGGGTGTACCCCGCCTTTCGCCCGTAGTCAGCTGGGATAGGCTCCAGCTTGCCTGCGACCCTGTAGAAGGATAAAGCGGCTACAGATAATGAGATGAGATGAGAATGAGATTTTAAGAGCCTATCAGGATTTTGTATGCAATTGCTGGTCTTTTTTTTCCATGTTAATAGCGTCTGTACATTTTAATGAGAGTTTAAAAAAAATACAGGCATGATTTTTGTGCCTTATGCTTTAGTCTGAAAGGTTCTGGATAGCTTGTGATGTCTGAATTATTTACGCAATTTGATATTACTATGTAGCAAACAATCTCAAGTGAACTAATGTCAAGCAGTTAGTATGTAAGAAGAAGAACGTTTACCAGGTCTACCAAGGGTTTTGTCTTTGGTCATGCTCGAGACAAATAAAATGGTGATAAAGTCCATTCACTTCACTGGTAGAGGATGCAGTACACAAAAAAAAAAAGGGGGGGTTGTGATTTGTTCTCTTCATGGTTACTTTTGTATTCGCCTTCTTCACTTTTGCTTTGCTCCAAGTTTATCTACATGAGCGTTAATCCTAAGAAGCCACCAATATTAGAAGTGTGGACACAGGCCTGAGGTCATTTTCTGCCTCGAGCTGGCTAAGGCTAATTTTCCACTCAACTACTAGCTTTCCTGCCAGAAACATGTCACCCCAGCACCACTGATAAACGCCTGGTTTCACTCCGCTCTGGTGAAGAAATTCACAAAGACAGAAATCTGTTGCGACCACACCTTTAGGTTTCTGCTGCTATGCTCTCCACCCTGCTCTCTTCTTTCCGTTCATCTTCACAAAAGCAAGGCATTGTTTTGTCTGAATGGACTGTAATTAAAACACATTTTTGAAAAGGGACTAAATATGCCTGGAATGAAAGTGTGCCAGAAACAGTTGAACTGTGATTTCAAGCAGTTAATTATCCAATCTGAGATACAGAGTGAAACACTTTTGTCCTCATCTCTGAGATTGCAGGTCTCTTCCTCTTTTGAAAATGCAAGTAAACGGCATCTTTTTTCACCTTGCTTTTCCACTCACATTATCGCTCACACATGTGGCATCATCCATTTTTTTGTTTTACTCTTTCTTTTAGTATTATTGTTTATTACCGTTTGTCTGTCTTTTGATTTTATTCCTATAGTCCATTTAACAATGGACATTATTCTATCCACATTCACTGGATATGAGCAATCGTATGCTCTGATTGGCTACTCTACTACTTGTCTATCAGCTCATATACCGTGAGTAGAGAAAAACAAAATGGCGGAGCGCGTTGCTGAACTAACCGAGGATGAAATAAAAACTCTATTCGAAAACAAAACCCCAAAAATACAAAAAAATGCAACAAAATATGGAATGAAAGTATTTGATGGTAAGAACATATAGTTTTTTTTCAATAATTATCATTCTTCTTCTTATTATTATTATTGTTATTGCATTTTTCACAAATTGTTAGTCATTTTGGGGCGGCACGGTGGTGTAGTGGTTAGCGCTGTCGCCTCACAGCAAGAAGGTCCTGGGTTCGAGCCCCGGGGCCGGCGAGGGCCTTTCTGTGTGGAGTTTGCATGTTCTCCCCGTGTCCGCGTGGGTTTCCTCCGGGTGCTCCGGTTTCCCCCACAGTCCAAAGACATGCAGGTTAGGTTAACTGGTGACTCTAAATTGACCGTAGGTGTGAATGTGAGTGTGAATGGTTGTCTATGTGTCAGCCCTGTGATGACCTGGCGACTTGTCCAGGGTGTACCCCGCCTTTCGCCCGTAGTCAGCTGGGATAGGCTCCAGCTTGCCTGCGACCCTGTAGAAGGATAAAGCGGCTACAGATAATGAGATGAGATGTTAGTCATTTTGCCGGTTTGTTTACATTCTTCGTCTTAAAGCATTAAAATTACACATATATGCAATTTGTCATGTGTCCGCTAAGCAGAAAGTATTTTGTCTGGACATTTTGTATCAATTTTTTATTTATTGAATTAGCAAAAAATAAGAATAAAAATTCGCTGTTTCTCAAAATCCAGTGAATGTGGATAGAATAAAATAATTATTCCACTCAATCTCATCGTACATGGCTTATAGCCAACTCGGTGCGACGCACCTCATCTCTATCAGCTCATGTATGACTTGATTTCATGGAATGATTGTTAATTATCACAAAGCAGTGTTACAGAAATATATAAATATTTTAAATAAATTTTACATATACAGTACGATGCAAAAGTCTTTGGCACATGTAAAGAAATGCTGTCGACCAAAAATGGTTTAAAAAATAATGAAATGAAATGTTTCAACATTTTAAAAAAGTACAGTAAGCCATAATAAATGAAACAAAGTCAATATTTGGTGTGAGACGACCCTTTGCTTAAAAAATAAAATAAAATAGTAGTCTCAGGTACAGTGAGTGCAGCTTTATGTGGAAATGAGCTGTAGGTTTTACTGAGCATCTTACAGAACCAGCCACAGTTCTTCTGGACACTTTGACTGTCACACTCACTTCTTAATTTTGCACCAAAACCCAGCAGCCTTCATTATGTTTTCTTTTTTAATCTGAAAAGTGGCCTCTTTTGTAATCTACTGCTCAGATCTCAGATACAAACTTTTTTTTTTCTGAAACATTTAATTTTGTTCTGGAAAATGAACGTTTGGACTCTAAAATGTTTTTGTACTGACTCAATAATGTAGAAGTCATGAAATAGAAATCTATAACAAAGTTTGCATGAAAAAAAATAGAGTGCCTAAGACTTTTGCACAGTATTGTATGTATTAATAAATGTATTCCTAATGAGCGAGCCAGAGATGACGGTGGTGAGGAAAAACTCCCTGAGACGACAAGAGGGAGAAACCTTGAGAGGAACCAGACTTGAAAGGGAACCAATCCCATAATAAAGTACAGATACGGGTTACAAATATCGCATGTTATAAAATGTGCAATTTTTTTTTTCTTTTTTTGCCTTCCAGGCAAAAATCAGGGCTATGAGATCTTATATCCTCCTTGTCTTTCTTCACCTTTGGAGTAATTGTGCATTGCATTGATATTCTGTGTACATTAGATTGTATATTTAACTGGATAACTCATTTACCTTCCAGTTGATCAACACTATGAGTTCTCTGGCAGAGTACTGCCTGCCTTCTATCCTCCGCACGCTGTTCGACTGGTACAGGAGGCAGAATGGAGTGGACGATGAATCCCATGAGTACAGACCACGCTCCAGCACAAAGTCCAAAAAGTGAGACTTGTTACCCTTTTTCACAAGGCTAAGAGCATTAATCATTGTGCTGTAAGACCATTACATTCTTGTTTTGCTCTATAAAACTGAAGGGACCTTTGTTGGTATTGAATTCCATTTGATTTTGTATTTGGGTGTGTTTGGGTGGGTATATTTTCTCTTCCATGGACTGTATGACACTCCTAATAAATATCACTGACATAAGAGAAATGCACTATAATGGACCATTAAAATGTTCGCCTCCAGGCTTGACTGGATGGATTGGTTCAACATGCCAAAATAGCCCAGTGACATCACATGTTCAGCCCAGCACTCGGTCATGGAAAGCTGTTTCATCACTGCAGAATAATATTTTAATCTGTGATTGAGGATGAGACAATGAGAGTGAATATTACTCACATAACCTATTCATTGTTCTTCTCTCTCTCTTTCTCTCTTTCTCTCTCTCTCTCAGTGATGAACAGCAGAGAGATTATCTCCTGGAGAGGAGAGATCTGGCCATTGACTTCATCTTCTCCCTCGTTCTTATAGAAGTTCTCAAACAGGTACTTGAGACAGTCATATCTCAGTTTAACCAGCACGTGAATTGGCACCTCACCAGATTGGATGGATACTTTATTATCTACACAGGAATATTGCCTGAGTACAATTTACTCAAATTGAAGAAAATTTTACTCTACGCCAGATAACATTTGGTCCCTCTTGAAAAAGAGTAAAATTTGCTCTTTTGATAGAGCTGTTTTTCCAGAGTCAGTTCTCCTCAATTCAGTGTTAATCCTTCAGGGTCGAGAGCTTCGCCGGCAAAGCTCGGCAGGTTTAGAATGAGTAGGTTTAGATAAATATCTTCACAAGTTTTTTATCATACAAGCATGATAAACATATTGACAGAAACTTTATACTTTACACTTTCAGAGGCTCCAACTCTCTCGCCGTGGGCGGGAGATCTCCCGCTGTAGGGAACATTTAGAAAATCCTCCCGACCTCCCACTGACAACATAAAAATCTCCCGCCCACCCTTACTACACATTATTAGTTAAAAAAATATATAACTTGATACGTTTATGTTGACGAAAATTAATAGTTGACTTTCCGCTTTTCGTGCGTCTGACATTGTATGGGTGGACTCAAGTGTGTACCCCACAGTATACGACGATTCCCCAGTCGGTACACCGATCGGCGTACGGTAACAGGGGGATTGGAGTGAATGCCGGAGGCATGCGCGCACAGATCAAGCGCGCATATGAATCGAGCGGAATTCGGTATGCCGCGGGGTACACACTTGAGCCCACCCAATGTCTTAGCAGTTACTGATAAAGCGTACAGATGGCGCTATTAATGATACGCGCGAGAGAACGAGAAAACCCGTGACACTCAACCGTTTTGTTTGCTTTTTTGCGTCTGCATTTTGTCTGCATTTATCGCCTGCTCGTCTTTAATTTTATGTTCTCTTGAATGAGATAATGAAACGAAGTTCCGTTGGTGGAAATGGCAAAAGCCAAACTACGAAGAAAAAATATCAGAAAATCACCAAGATAAAGTTCGGATCGCCTGTCGCAATGGTCGCCAGGGATAAATGGCGGACTATTTTGGACGGCAGCAAGACGACCCTATATCTGACAGGGTTAGATCACCAGACCAGATGTTAGATTCTAACGAACTTGTCTGACTTTTTTTGTCTGACTTTTACTAACTTAGAATATTATTAGAAGAACATTATCATCAGAGGGTCTACCATTGGCAATTTATAATAGTCACTATTGACATTAACATTGACTTTAGGCATATTAAAGTTTGGTCTATAGTCACTGGATTTATCTCGATCCGTTACTATTAATAAGATTTAATTGACATGAAATGTGGTGAATCATTCATATATATATATATATATATATACACACACACCATTTTTTATATATATTTTTATATATATACACATACACACACACACACACACACACACACACACCATTTTATATTTAGATATAAAACTCGCCTTCGCGCCTATGGTGCTCAAACTTGTCTCCCTCCGAGCTACTCGCAGAGAGGGAGAATCTCCCTCTTTGCAATTTCCCAAGTTGGAACCTCTGCACTTTCCTCTGTGCCCACTGCCAAATAATATTATAGTTTTAAATTACCTAAATTAGATGAAATGTAAAACTTGTCACCTTACTCAGTCACACTAGAGTCGGAGCGCTGACCATACACTTACGCATTCATAAAAGACTATTCACATGGAAACTCTTTCGGTTTCCATTGGTTTCTCTTTCACCATGGGAACGCCCATCGTAAACAGGATAAAATCTGTCAGACATAGTTTGGGCTGTTTGGAGGTAAAACTTGTTGCGAGATGGCACGCGTGTTTTATGCATTCAGATGATTCAGGACAGCGATTCAATTCATGAATCATTTCATGATTCAGGACAGCGATTCAGTTCAGTCTTGAGAACTGTGATACTGATGATGAATGGTGCCTTTTTTTTTTTACTTTGACTTGATCCAGCCAAAGATCAGCTCGAGTAAGTGTAAATATGTCTTCTATTTTTGATGAGCAGATCGATTGATATGGTGTGCTGTAGTGCATACACAGGGAAAATGACTGAGCACTTTTTTCCAGAGTTAAAAGTATTAAAAGTTGATTGTAATGTAAATTAGAATGAACAGGCATTGAAACTAAACCTCATTTCACATTATGCTGATGCTAAGTTCTCACAGGTCTAATTGTGGTTATTAACATTACCATTCATTATCCGTAACCGCTTATCCTGTTCTACAGGGTCGCAGGCAAGCTGGAGCCTATCCCAGCTGACTGTGGGTGAGAGGCGGGGTACACCCTGGACAAGTCGCCAGGTCATCACAGGGTTGATACATAGAGACAAACAACCATTCACACCTACGGTCAATTTAGAGCCACCAGTTAACCTAACCTGCATGTCTTTGGACTGTGGGGGAAACCGGAGCACCCGGAGGAAACCCACACAGAGAACATGCAAACTCCGCACAGAAAGGCCCCTGTCAGCCGCTGGGCTTGAACCCAGAACCTTCTTGCTGTGAGGTGGCAGTGCTAACCACTACACTACCGTGCCGCCTATTAAGATTACTTTCATTGTTATTACTTATAGACTACAATGCCACACATTTATTTATTTATTTATTTATTTATTCATTCGAGACTTTCATTTTATTACTTACCTACAAAGCAAGTATTTTTGAGACTGGTAAAATGTTATGCTCAACTTTGTACACACACACATACACACACACACGCACGTGAGGGCGAAACGCCAAAAATGAAACTGATGAATGAGGAAACTGTTGGTGGATCTTCTTCTGGCCTCAAGTTGACTGATACTTTTTTTAGATGCTATATTTTCGTTCATATAAAGTCTCTTCCTTTGTCCTTGATTAGTTACAACACAGTATTATTTTCCTGAAATATTCAGGTTAATGGTTACAGATATTGGTTTGGATTCGCTGTCAAAATTGAGTTTAGGGTTCATCCACAAACGCTGCACTTCTCAAGTTCTTTACGATAATAAAACATGGATATAGCATGTTAAAGATTTTAAAAAAAATCTTTGCCATGCTACAAGGCATATCAGGTGGCGCCGATCTCCATTTCAGTAGCCCTCGGCCTCTCACGTATTACATAGGGTGGCACGGTGATGTAGTGGTTAGCACGGTCGCCTCACAGCAAGAAGGTTCTGGGTTCGAAACCAACGGCTGGCGAGGGCCTTTCTGTGTAGATCTTGCATGTTCTCCCTGTGTCTGTGTGGGTTTCCTCCGGGTGCTCCGGTTTCCCCCACAATTCAAAGACATGCAGTTAGATTGACGTGGGGTGGCCTTGGGCTGAGGTGCCCTTGAGCAAGGTACTGAATCCCCGACTGCTCTGAGTGTGTGTGCGTGTGTTCAGTGCTTCAGATGGGTTAAACGCCGAGGATGAATTTCACTGTGCTTGAAGTGTGCATGTGACGAATAAAGGTTTCTTCTTCTTTTCTTCATAGTTTGGGTTATACTAGGGGGCTAGTCCTCTGGTTCATAGTTTCTTCATAGTTCACAAGAGTTTGTGAAAAATAATGGCAGGAGTTAAATATAAGCTTTCTAATGATTATTTATGTCTCTCTCAATGATTAGATGCCTCTCCATCCTGTCCTCGACAATTTGGTCCAGGAAGTCATTGACCTGGCCTTTAAGCACTTTAAATACAAAGAAGGGTAATATTCAGATCTCCCTGTATCCACGACAAGCATTGTATGTTTTCCTGTCCCACTCATCTCTAACATTATGGTGTTTTCTGCATGTTTTTAGGTACAACGGTCCGAACATGACCAATTTGCACATTGTAGCAGATTTATATGCAGAAGTAATCGGAATCTTGGCTCAGGCAAAGTGAGTAGATCACACTCGCACACAAAGAGGACATTACACTATGCAGGCTTTACACAATTTACATTAAATATATTACAGGACCACGGGCTTCTAAAAAATTCGTACTTTCTTTTTAATGTTGTAAAATTTACTTAAGTATCTGGATGGTATAATTGCACCTTTTTAAATTAGATATGTTAATGAAGTGAGTATTAATTAACCTTTTATTATTTAATTTTCTTACACACTTGTCATAAAATGGGGGCGGCACGGTGGTGTAGTGGTTAGCGCTGTCGCCTCACAGCAAGAAGGTCCGGGTTCGAGCCCCGTGGCCGGCGAGGGCCTTTCTGTGTGGAGTTTGCATGTTCTCCCCGTGTCCGCGTGGGTTTCCTCCGGGTGCTCCGGTTTCCCCCACAGTCCAAAGACATGCAGGTTAGGTTAACTGGTGACTCTAAATTGACCGTAGGTGTGAACGTGAGTGTGAATGGTTGTCTGTGTCTATGTGTCAGCCCTGTGATGACCTGGCGACTTGTCCAGGGTGCACCCCGCCTTTCGCCCATAGTCAGCTGGGATAGGCTCCAGCTTGCCTGCGACCCTGTAGAAGGATAAAGCGGCTAGAGATAATGAGATGAGAATGAGACTTGTCATAAAATGTTTGGTCTGAGAGAGATAATAGGACAATGGGAGTATTTCCAATATACAGTACTTGTCAAAAGTTTGGACACTTCTTCTAATTCAGTGGTTTTTCTTTATTGTTATACATTAAGATACTTCTTCATGTCTTAAAGTAATGATGGATGTCGTTTCTCTTTATTTAGTTGAGTGGTTCTTGACATAATTTGGATTACTACAATTCTGGTGTTGAATAGGGCGATTTACTGTATTTTTTATTATTTACTATTTACTGTTTGATCTCAGACACATTAAGAAAGCAAGAGATTGCACTAATTAACTTTTGACAAGACACCTGTTAATTGAAAACCATTCCAGGTGAATTCCACCTCATGAAGCTGGGTAAGATAATGCCAATAGTGTGCAAAGCGTCATCAATGTAAACGAGGCTACTTTGAAGAATCTACTGTAAAACATGAAAGAAATCTACATTGTTTCCCACATAATTCCATATATGTTCTGGATGTTATTTCATAGTTTTGATGTCTTCAGTATTGTTCGACAATGTAGAAGATCGTCAAAAAATACAGAAGAATCCTCTGAATGAGTAGGGGTGTACAAACCTTTGACTGTTACTATATCATATATTTAATTAGCTACAGATCTGGACTGTGTTGGTTAGAATATTCTTTATTCTTTTTATTCACGCGCCATGTTTCTAGCTTTGTCTCTATCTTTCCTTTTGAGTCTTTGTGTTCAAATTGTGCAAACTGAGGAGAACATTCCAGGTGAACCGGTTTTCTTTGAACTTTTAAATTTGAACGTGTTTCAAGTTGGTCGCAAACATTACAAATTTAGCTTGGTCAGCATACGTCGATGATATTAATCCTCTCGGCTACTAATAACAACCCAATGACCAGGTCAGACAGCAGGGTTCAACTAGTTTTCAACTACTTACATCTACCTGTGATAACAAAATTGCAGGTAGACGCAAGACTGGTCTTGCGTCGACGCACGACAACGCAGATAATGACAGAGTGTTGCAGAGAGTCTTTAGTAGAGGCAGGTTGACGCAAGTGGATCACGATCTGTTCGTATTTCAGCTGCGATTTGCTTCCAGTCGGTGCAAATAGCAGGTTGACGCATGTAGAGGCAGGTGGCCGTGCAACGCTTGAGCAACCAATTGCAGGTTGAAGCAGTAATGGCAGCTAGACGCAGTCTGACGCAGAGGAAGGCAATTCTTTCGAGATGACTGCGATGCATCGCAGGTAGATGCAGACTGCACCTGCAAATAGTTTACAACAACTTGCGAGCAGTCTTATGGCCTTATATTTTTTAAAGGTTTTCTGTACGCTGCGCCAACCTGCGTCTAGCTGCGTCTGCTTCCGACTGGTTGATTCAGCTTAAAAACCCTGTATCTTGCAATACATCTGACCACAACGAAGGATTTGATGCAAAACGCCTGCATCTACCTGCGATCAGTTGCCACTCGACTGATCGCAGGTCGCAGCATGCATCTTTCTGCTGTCTGACCTGGGCACAAGGTGTCAATTCAAATTTTAAACACTTAACACTTCAGGTGCATGTGATGTATGCAAGTTATGCTAAACTAACAGCCACAGAGAGCAATACAGTCGCTTAGCTAATGCTAAGGATTGATTAATACAAAAAAATCAGAAAAAGTCGTAGTCTAACTAACAGACAAGTTTTCCACTTGAATTACTGTAAGAACATTAAATAAAATGGAACACTTGTGTCTATTTTCGGGAATCTGAACACAGATAGTCCTGCAGGGTGCTTAGCTACCCTCCTCACCAGGAAAACCTGGTGGGGTTGCCGGTTTAGTCACCGATGACCCGACCATGTACAGATGGTACTGGATTACACGGTTACCAGTAGCGGGTTTATGACCTGACCTGACACCTCCGACTGATTATGAAGATCTCTTGGAGGGACAAAATTACAAATGAGGAGGTTCTAGACAGAGCCAGCCTTCCCAGTATGGAAAAAAATACTCATTCACAGAAACCTCTGGTGGCTTAGTCATGTCTGCCGCATGGACTGAGAGCATCTGCCCAGACAACTCCTCTACTCCCAGCCCTTACTTGGAAGCCAAGGCAAGCGTAGACCAAGACTACAGTATAAAGACACTATCAAACGAAACCTCAAGTGTCTACAAATAAATCTTGACTCCTGGCCCTTCTTAGTGGCCGATCATTCATTATGGAGATGTTGTACTTCAGACTTCTTCCAAACAGATTAGGCAGTCTTCGTTGGTCATCAACAGACAACAGCATATACAGTTGTGCTCATAGGTGTACATACCCTGGCAGAATCTATGATTCTTTGACCATTTTTCAGAGAATATGAATGATAACACAAAAACATCTTTTCCACTCATGCTTAGTGGTTGGGTGAAACCATTTATTGTCAAATGACTGTGTTTTCTCTTTTTAAATCATAATGACAACAGAAACTACCCAAATGACCCTGATCAAAAGTTCACATACCCTGGTGATTTTGGCCTGATAACATGCACAGAAGTTGACACAAATGGGTTTGAATGGCTACTAAAGGTAACATCCTCACCTGTGATCTGTTTGCTTGTAATCAGTGTGTGCGCATAAAAGCTGAGTGAGTTTCTGGGATCCAGACAGACTCTTGCATCTTTCATCCAGCCACTAACGTTTCTGGATTCTGAGTCATGGGGAAAGCGAAAGAATTGTCAACGGATCTACGGGAAAAGGTAGTTGAACTGTATAAAACAGGAAAGGGATACAAAAAGATATCCACGGAATTGATAATGACAGTCAGCAGTGTTCAAACTGTGATTAACAAATGGAAAATCAGGGGCTCTGTTAAAACCAAACCACGGTCAGGTAGACCAACAAAAATTTACGCCAAACAGCACAGAGACGAGCCTCAAAACTTCTGGAACAAGGTAATTTGGAGTGATGAGACCAAAATTGAACTTTTTGGCCACAACCATAAACGTTACATTTGGAGAGGTGTCAACAAGGCCTATGATGAAAGGAACACCATTCCTACTGTAAAGCATGGAGGTGGATCGCTGATGTTTTGGGGATGTGTGAGCTACAAAGGCACAGGAAACTTGGTCAAAGTTGAAGGAAAGATGAATGCAGCACGTTATCAGCAAATACTGGAGGCAAATTTGCACTCATCAGCCCGGAAGCTGCGCATGGGACGTACTTGGACGTTCCAACATGACAACGATCCAAAACACAAGGCCAAGTCGATCTGTCATTGGCTACAGCAGAACAAAGTGAAGGTTCTGGAGTGGCCATCTCAGTCTCCTGACCTCAATATCATTGAGCCACTCTGGAGAGATCTCAAGTGCGCAGTTCATGCAAGACAGCCCAGGAATTTACAGGAACTGGAGGCTTTTTGCCAAGAAGAATGGGCAGCTTTACCATCTGAGAAAATAAAGAGCCTCATCCACAACTACCACAAAAGACTTCAGGCTGTCATTGATGTTAGAGGGGGCAATACACGGTATTAAGAACTGGGGTATGTAAACTTTTGATCAGGGTCATTTGGATGTTTTTTGTTGTCATTATGATTTAAAAATAGAAAACACAGTTGTTAATCAATAAATGGCTTCACCCAACCACTAACATGAGTGGGAAAAAAGTTTGTGTTATCATTCATATTCTCTGAAAAAAGGCCAAGAAAGCTAAAATTCTGCCAGGGTATGTAAACTTATGAGCACAACTGTATGGACACAGATAAATAATTCTCACTTGGGCACACCTTCATCCAGCATCCATGTTTGTTCACAGAGGACTACCTTCCCAGACCATTTGTGTGTTCTCAAATGTTTGCAGTGATCTCAAATCAAACAAAAAACTGTTTGAAAATGTCTGCCTTTGTTTGCTAATTTGAACATACCTATGCTTAATGGCTTACTTCAGTGTCACACATTGTTTTATTACCTACGTCAACTTTGTTGAAGGACGTCATGTTTTCACCTCTTTTTGTTTGTCTGTTCCGACCATAACTCAAAAAGTAGTGAGCAGATTTTTATGAAATTTTGAGAAGTGAGCCATGGGCCAATGAACAATCGATTAGATTTTGATGTAAATCCAGATATATATGTGGATCCAGGATTTTTTTGTTTGTTCCCAACGTAACTCAAAAAGTATTGAACGGATTTGGATGAAATTTGGCGGACAGCTTTAGTATTACCCTAGGTTCAAGCAATTTGATTTTGATGTTGATAATATGTGCCTGGAAGAGGTATGGACTGGACTGTGTGGCCTTCAAGTTTTGTCTTGTTTTCACTCCTTTCGCTTTGTCCTACTTCAGGTTCCCTGCCGTGAAGAAGAAGTTTCTGAGCGAGCTGAAGGAGCTCCGTCAGAAGGAGCAGAACCCCTGTGTGGTCCAGAGTACCATCAGTCTCATCATGGGTCTGAAGTTCTTCAGGGTGAAGATGTATCCTGTGGAGGACTTCGAGGCGTCTTTTCAATTCTTGCAGGTGCTGTGAAGTGATGAGAAAGTGGGGAATGTCGCAAAGTTTCCTGGAAGTTAGACAACGTAGTGCACATACTGTTTAACTATCGTTATGTATTCTGTATCAGGCTATTTATATCACATTCACTGATATAGATATACTATAGTTTAACTGAACGTTTATGTGAGTTTGCTTGAAACTTTCCATTTAGGCATTAAATCTGCAAGATCTTTTCTTTTGCACTTTCAGTTGTCAATACAATTTGCCAAATTGTGAACCCATTTGTTCAGTGGAAAAATACCTGACAAAGAATGGAATTGGTTTTTTTCCACTTTTGGAAACATTGCATAAGCTTATTGCATCATGGGTGTGTCAAAATTATTCTAACAACACACATTACTTCCTCAAAAGTAACATTATAGGGGAACTGTGAGCTCTATTTTCATCATCATGGTCCACATGGAAGAAAAAAAAAACAACCAAGATGTAAGATCAGCACATTGTTTGGAATCTTTGTGCCTGTTGGTGCATGTAATAATGTAACACAGAGCAGTGCAAATGTAAACCATGTCCACAATAACATCATAAACTCACACTTTATTGGCATGAAGATCTACAGTACCAGTCAAAAGTTTGGACTCACCTACTAATGCAATGGTTTTCTTTATTTTTATTAATTAAAAGTCACTTCATGTCTTAAAGTAATGATGGATGTCGTTTCTCTTTACTTAGTTGAGCGGTTCTTGACATAATATGGATTACTACAGTTGCAGATTTGGGCTATGTACTGTATTTTTATTATTTACTATTTACTGTTTGATCTCAGACACATTAAGAAGGCAAGAGATTGCACTAATTAACTTTTGACAAGACACATCTGTTAACTGAAAAGCATTCCAGGTGACTACCTCATGAAGCTGGTTAAGATAATTCCAATAGTGTACAAAGCGTCAAGGTAAACGCTGGATACGCTGAAGAATCTAAAAACGAAACTTTTTTAACCACCTAATTCCGTATGTTCCAGATGTTATTTTATAGTTTTGATGTATTCTGTATTGTTCTACAATGTAGAAAAATAATAGTAATAATAATAAGTTCAAGTTATATTGCACCTTTCTCACACCCAAGGTCGCTTTACAATTACTAAATAAATAAATCCACCAAAAGAAGGTCAGGATGTAATTCCAATGGCGTAGCCACCCACAGTTCCACAAAAAAGCGCACAAAGGTATGTCCCACACCGCCTGCACAGCCGCCACGACGCCACCAGGCAACATTGCCTGGAACACCATGCCAATGACCCACAAAACGGGCACAGAGGCACTGCCACACAGAGCGCCGGCATGTCCCAAACCACCTGCAAAGCCACCGTGATGCCACCGGGCAACATCTCTTGGAACACTGTACCAACCACAGAAGCACCACAAAGTGCTGGACAACCCTGATGCCAAAAGAGCAACGAGCCCACCGCAGCCCACAGCGAGGAGCATGGGCACCATCCACGGCAGACCAAGGCCCGAAGGAAACCGATGCTCAAAACTGGGTCCGGAGCGATGCTATAACCGGCAGACAAAACACCCAAAGAAAGAACACTCAAACAAAGAACAAACATCAAACCATACAAACACAAAAAGAAAAACCAAAGGCGAACAAAAGCAAAATAAAAAGGTCCGGTGAGAAGCGGCAACCAAAACGCGCACAGCGTACCCTCAACCATTAAACTACAAAATAATCAAACTACAGAAAATCCTCTGAATGAGTAGGGGTGTACAAACTTTTGACTGGTTCTGTAACTGACTGGAAACATATTGTATTAAAACAGCATAAGAGCTACAGTATATGTAAAAGCCTAAACCAGTCTATGCATCTATAAATGTCATTAGTGACAGTCAGACTGCAGTATAAATCATGTACAGTGGAGTTGCTTTGCCGTCTCGTTGAGTTGGTGCTTTGGTGAAGTCATCAGTATGGCTCAGAGGAGGCATGTGAAACCTCACTGTGTTCTCTGTTACAGGAGTGTGCACAGTACTTCCTGGAAGTGAAAGACAAAGATATCAAGCAGGCTCTGGCTGGTCTCTTCGTGGAGATTTTGGTGCCTGTTGCAGCAGTGAGTACCGAAGTATTGGCAAACTTTCTGCTTATATACTTCTAGAATTCTAGTAAAAGTGTTCACCCTGTCATCCAGAGATCCTGAGTTCGATTCCTGATGTTGTCACAGCCATCCATAGCCAGGAGCTCAAGCGCTCAAGAGTGCTCAGTCTCTCCCCTGTCAATTACAAGTAACACTAACCAGTTATGGGTGTCTCTGAGGGTGTCTCATGCATACGGAGGTGGGCGGTGGGCACTTTACTCCAAGTGTGTCGCCGCCCACTGATGTTGCCTGTGCAGCAGTTTGAAAATATTCTGTCAGCTGACTTCATATGCCTTGGAGGAAGCATGTCTCTGCCTTCACCCTCGCTGGTTGGTCGCTGTAATGAGACAGGGGAGAACTGTCTAATGGGCAGGAAATGGCCATAACTAAATTTGGAAGAAAATCCCCCCAAAAAAGAAAATAAGGTGAAATATGACCCTTGTTCATTTTTGTTTTCACGGCAGGCTGTGAAGAATGAAGTCAACGTCCCTTGTCTAAGGAACTTTGTGGAGAGTTTGTATGATACAACGTTGGATCTGTCTACTAGGAAGAAACACTCTCTGGTCAGATGATACTGCTGTACAGCTCTCTTTCTGCTTCGAAGTGCTGTTTTAACTGCAGCTTCTATTCACGACTTAAAAATGATTACTGGATTACTTTGACCCAATCTGTGTCATCTGAGTTTAATAACACTGGTTATTCTATCCACATTCACTGGATATGAGCAATCGCGCACTCTGATTGGCTATTCTAATACTAGGATATCAGGTCATATACCGTGAGTAGAGAAAAACAAAATGGTGGAGCGTGTTGCTGAACCAACCAAGGAAGAAATAAAAACTCTACTCGAAAACAAAAATCGTTATTAAGTTTTTAAAAGAAATAGCTAAAAGAATATAGGGTTGTTGTTTTATTTTTTTTTTTGGGGGGGGGGGGGTGTTTTGTTTTCTCACTATCTCCTGTTCCATACTCCAGCCCAGTCGGTGGCGATAATGCACCTTTAAGTTGGTTTGCCAACCACCAGAAAAACCCTAAAGAAGAACAAAACCCCCCAAAATTGCTGGGTTTCACGTGACGTCACATCCACCTCATTTGTTATTCAGAACTTTAGCTGGTGGTCTACCAAAGCTCAGTTGACAAAGTGTTTGTACAGAGAAGGCCCATTGCCACAAGAAAAATGCCTTACGCTTGCGTTGTTTTAGGTTGTTTGAATCGATCAAACCATGAAACTGCTAAAAGTTTCTTCAGTGAAACATTTATTGAATGTTTATTGAATTTAATGAACACAGGATTTCACAAAAAGACGTCGAGAAAGGTGGCTTTCGAACCTCTCACTGAAATCGAAGGGAGCCGAGTCGAAGCATGCTCGAGTTTGCAGTGATCATTTGGTGAAAGGTTTGTATTTCCCTCCCAGCTATGGCCTTAGTGTTTTCCAAGTACTTTTCTTGCTATATCTCGTTATTTTACGGTACTTTTTTCAGTCACGAAGCGCTAAAGTCCCCAGCTGTTTCTTTGTTTACTCCTCACAAAGTCCAGGTGCATGAAGGTCACGACAAAATTCTTCCCCAGCCGTACAGTTACAATGCGCCGTGATCACTTCTCCGTCTTGTTTAACTAAGATCCAGGTCTTTAAAGGGGTGAACTGTTGTTTGTTTGCACTTCAACTTGCAGTGCTTCATTGTAAAAATGCGAACGAAAAGCTTGAAAAAAAACCATACTTACACGGGCAAAAACAATACAGGATTCATTTGGCAGCGACTCGATACTGAGGTCCTTTACCCAGCCACATACAAAAAAGTTGTAAGCCTCCGTACTTTTCCACGCTTTCATCTGTTTTGCGGTGTAGAAGGACGTCTGCAACACCAGATAGTTCGAGATGTCGGGGAACTCGACTGAAGGGTAGTTTTCCAGATCATATGACAAATCCTTCTTTCCCGGACTGTAGGGGTCGATTCCATTGCACATAGCAATCTTATGAATATATCTAAAGCCAGCAGTGGCTTCTAGATTACGAGCATACTCTGATAAGTTATCGCTAGTTGTTTGCACTACGACAGCCGTTTAGACCACCAGCTATTTCACTTCTGGTAAAACCGCTAAGAAAAGTCACGTCACTGAAGCCCAGCAATACAAAAAAAAAAAAGCAACAAAATATGGAATAAAAGTATTTGATGGTAAGAACATATCTTTTTTATTTTTCAAGAATTATTATTATTATTATTATTATTATTATCGTATTTTGGGCGGCATGGTGGTGTAGTGGTTAGCGCTGTCGCCTCACAGCAAGAAGGTCTGGGTTCGAGCCCCGTGGCCGGCGAGGGCCTTTCTGTGTGGAGTTTGCATGTTCTCCCCGTGTCCGCGTGGGTTTCCTCCGGGTGCTCCGGTTTCCCCCACAGTCCAAAGACATGCAGGTTAGGTTAACTGGTGACTCTAAATTGACCGTAGGTGTGAATGTGAGTGTGAATGGTTGTCTGTGTCTATGTGTCAGCCCTGTGATGACCTGGCGACTTGTCCAGGGTGTACCCCGCCTTTCGCCCGTAGTCAGCTGGGATAGGCTCCAGCTTGCCTGCGACCCTGTAGAAGGATAAAGCGGCTAGAGATAATGAGATGAGAATAAGATTATCGTATTTTTCAAAAATTGCTACTGTCTTTTCGCCCGTTTGTTTACATTCTGAGCAGAAACGATATTGTCGGACATTTTATATAAAGTTTTTATTTATCGAATTTGCGAAAAATAAAAATACTCTGTTTCTCAAAATCCAGTGAATGTGGATAGAATAAACTGGTTTTTCCACTCGATCTCGTCGTACATCGACGCTGTGCGCCTTGTCGGCTATCAGCTCATGTACGACTCCATTTCGTGGAATAACTTTTAAATATATTGTCTCTTAACGTAAGTTATTCTCTATGTAAACATCATTCATGAAAATAGACAGCAAAACCCAATTCATGCTTGGGAATCGTTCAGAAAACAGAGGTGTGTATGCGCATGTGTGTGTGACCATTGCTTGTGGAAAACTGAGCCCTGGAATATGCCAACTGTTTTAAATTCAAGCCAAGTAGATATAGTTTACTGCTGGAAAACATCCTGATCATCTGTCTGTCTTTGTCCTCAGGCTCTTTACCCACTCGTCACATGTTTGCTGTGCGTCAGTCAGAAGCAGTTCTTCCTCAACAGATGGCATGTCTTCCTCAGCAACTGCCTCTCAAACCTGAAGGTAGTCAATGTTCTTCTTTCACTCTGTACTGCTTTTCAGATTTCTGCATTCAATTCACTGCCATTTTGGATTAAGTCTTATCTTCTTTAGCGAATTTTATATACTTACCTATCAAATGCATATGCACAAATACACGTGCCAAGGTACTGTATATGTGCTGGATATAATTGTGATTTAACATCATATTCAAAAGAGCTTATCTGTTGTACAGAGCAAAGACCCAAAGATGGCCCGTGTAGCACTGGAGTCTCTATACCGTCTCCTCTGGGTGTACATGATCCGCATCAAGTGTGAAAGCAACACTGCAACACAGGGGTGAGTCTGTACCCGTGTTGTGTAACACTCCTGCAGTTAAAGCCCCACTGAGAGCCAGGCGTGAGCAGAGCCAAAGGAAGTGGTGTTTACGTCATCAAGCCTGCTCCATCAATGCCATCTTTCTTGGTAGATTATGGGCTGGCTGGAGCAGTGAAATAAATAACACACGCTCTGTACCCCACCCAGTGGCGTCACCGGTGTGTGTGTGTGTGTGTGTGTGTGTGTGTGGAGAGTAAATGTACTCAGTGCCTCAGCGTAATTAGTGAAGGAGGACCAGGAGCGGGTGGAGGACAGAAAAAGGAAAACTCTGGGAACTTGGCTCACAGCCTTTTTTGGTACTGGGCTTGGATGCAAACAATGAATAGTGCCTTTTTGGAACCTAGACATATGTTTGGACCTTTTTTTAGCTCATTATTTATTAGGTTTACTAAAATAACTCCTCATTGGATGCAGTTTAAGCTTTAGGGTGTTCATTTAGTCCAAATGCCAGACTCCTGTAACTGCAGGAGCACTTTAATGAGGTGGACTGAGGTCCAGTGTCAAATGCCAAGTCTATAAAGAACTATTATTTTTTCCATTATTTATGAAAAAGCTAATATGATTTTATAATATTTTATACCACAGCTCTGTTGAATTCTCAAATCTGATAGGTCAGAAGGTTTATGTTTCTATATTTTCTATAGTAGCAGCTCTGACAATAATTCTAGCTATAATACAAATCATGGGATTATACAGAAGATATTACACGGTTGTGCAAAGATATGAAGTTTATCTTTGAGTGGTGAATGGATATATCACGAGTGAGCAAAGCAAACAAGTGAAAATATTTTCAACACTTCAGATATTCGTGCCACCGTGTAATGTTCTTTATATTATACTAGCAGGTTGCCCAGGTTTTGCAAAATTCTGGGTTGCCCCCAGACTTCCATGTCAAATTTGGTGAAGATCCGGGGACCCCCTGGGGCCCAAATATGGAGTTTCTGAGTTCTGCCAAATTGTGGCTATCTCCTGTACCTACATGCCAAGTTTAGTGAAGATCTGTTGAGAGTTTGTGTTAATAAATGTAACATAAAAGGCATTGAGGGAGGGGGTAGGTGGATGCTGTGCCCCCCAGGGACCTCCCTGGGGCCCGTACATGAATTTTGTTTATATCTGCAAAATTCCGGGTCATCCCCGGACCTACTTGCAAAATTTGATGAAAATCCGTAGAGAAATGGCAACGTTAGTTCAAGACAAACAAAAAAATTATAGTATAGCAGGTTACCCGGCATTGCCCGGGTTTTGCAAAATTCTGGGTTGTCCCCAGACTTCCATGTCAAATTTGGTGAAGATCTGTCGAGAAATGGTGATGTTAACCCAAGACAAACAAAAATCCAAACATCCACCACCCAGGGGCCCACCAGGGACTCCAAATATGGAGTTTCTGAGTTCTGCCAAATTGTGGCTATCTCCTAGTCTGGTTAACACCAGACCATATCACAAGTGAAATATGGTCTGGAATCCGCCTATTGAATTTCTTGTAGGGGAGGTGTGGTTTACGATTGTCAACGGCCGTTTATTGGACGTTGCGAATGTCTATCATTTGGCGTATACGTAGCCCATGGCCAATCATGGCAATTGTACCCGGTGACGTAGTTAAGAGCGACGAAGAAGACGAAGAGGCGAAGAAAGACTGTAACGCCAAACGCTGTTCTTTTTTTTAAAACAAACTTTCGCTCTAAACTATTCAGAACAGTGTCTAAAGCTTGATTGAAAGTTTGGTTCGTATCGCTCGCCGCCATGTTAAATGTGATCCGTAAACAGTCCCAAATAAACTACAAGCTTCCGTTTGTCGAGTAGTACACGTCACCGTCTTTCCACCCCTCCCCACTCTCTGATTGGCTCCCTAACTCAGGCGAGCCTTTAGACCATAGTTTCCATGCTGTCTTTTCAGATCGGAACGATTGTGCAAAGCAGCATGGGATTTCCCAGGCTAGCTATCTCCTGTACCTACAGTACGTGTCAAATTTGGTGAAAATCCATGTAGAAATGGCGACATTAGCTCAAGACAAACAAACAAACTTTGCAGATTATTATATAGATATGGACAAAGCCACAAAAAAAAACAAGTTCATTAAAAAACAAAATTAATTTTGAACCGGTTTGCCATTTTGACAACGCACGTCTAGTCAGCGGGAAAACACTGGGAGTGACGTCATCGGAGTGAAATATCGCGAAATATGTCACTCAGATCCGTGACATATTTCGTACAAAAAATGCAAGTTTTTCAACACGAGAAGATAAACTTCATATCTTCAAGCCAACATGTGATTTTCTTTTTATTATACAGACACATTCACAAACAAAAAGGACCCAAATTTATCAAAACAATTCATGGATTTCCTCACGAGTGACATATAGAGACTTATGTCACGGTTTTGGTTCTCTATGTCCCGGATGGAGCTCATATGAAAAATACGAGTGATGTATAGATTATATGGTTATATACATTATATGGTTATGTCCATATAATATTTAACAGTTATTCCACGAAATCGAGTTGTCCATGTACAGTGTACATTCGTGGCTCAGGTGGATAGGGTGTCATACCATAAATCCAGGGACCCGGGTTTGATTCCTAATCACTCCCTGTCTCTCTCTCTCCCGCTCATTTCTTGTCTCTATACTGTCCTATCCAATAAAGGTGAAAAAGCCCCCCCAAAAAAGTGATATATCTGACTTGATGCACTCCGCCATTTTGCTTTTCTCTACTCACGGTACAGTATATGAGCTGATAGTCTCCTAGTAGAGTAGCTAATCAGAGTGCGCAATTTCTCATACCCAGTGAATGTGGATAGAATAAATACAGATGTTACACATGAACTTGAATGGTGGATATTCTAACACCTAAAAGTCTTTTTATTTAATTATTTGAAGATGTAAGTTATATAGTAATTATTGACATTGTGATGTTTTCTATCAGGAGATGTTTATTTAAAATTTATGGAAGGAGTCTCCAGTGTCAGTGTTGTGTTACAGTAGTAGTTTTAGTTTTCCACCATGGGAAAGTCTTCATGGCAGAGGTGTTTTAATCTGAAAGTAAGAAACAAACAAACAAACATGACTAACTTGTGCTGTGGCTGTGCCACAACATGAAATATCACTTTAAGTGGTTTAAAAGCATGACATGTGATTGCTTAATTGCTAAAATTTGTAATTATTGGTAAATTGCTGTGGTATAAAAGGAAGAAAACACTTCTGGTTTGACTGTTTTTGGAAAATAATGAATTTGGGGTGGTAACAGTAGTTCTGCTTTGTATCGAGCCACAGTGTACCACCCCACCATTGATTATTTTCCAATAACAGTATGTCCCTTTTATTTATATTCCAGATGAAATATTCCATTAAAATAATTTGTCTAAAATTCCATAAAATATTCCATATTTTCCATATTGGGCCGCAGTGTACCACCCCACCATTGATTTTTTTTTCCTATAACAGTATGTCACTTACATATTTAAAGCAAAAACAAAACAAAATATTCAGTATTTCCTAAATATTAGTGCTGTCAAGCGATGAAAATATTTAATCGCGATTAATGTCGCGACTGTCATAGTTAACTCGCGATTAATCGCAATTTAATCGCACATTTTTGTCACATGAAAAACCATTGTAATTCTCTTATCAGCATAAAAAAGTGAATGGGCTTGCTCACCGTTCGAACTACGGGGGGGTACTCGGGGGATCCGAGATCCCCTGAAACAGACATGAGATCCCTTGAAAACATGATTTGGGAAATGTTGGGGGGTCTCTAAAATATTGGCAAAATGATGTTTATTGACATAGCAATCGTGTGTAACGGGAAGCATTTGCATATCCGAAGTGAGCGCGCGATGGAGAGCTGCGCTCTGAGACAAGCGCAAGCACCCCACCCCCCCCAAGGGAAAAAAGGGACCCCCCGAAAATATCGGCATAGGTTGAACACTGGTTGTACCAATGTGTTTGTTTTTTTTTTATTGCAGAGCATAACACATCTTGTCACAGCCACTGCAAAGTGGGGCTGGAGCCGCCGATGGGAAAACGAAACCTAAGCCGAGCACCGTGGCTCTTCGGGGGAGGGCAGAGGACTTTGGCTGTGCGGGGCATTACAGTCTAGCTGCTATCGTTTTTCTAAGCAAAGTCTCTGTTCCAAGTTCCTGGCAGTTTCAAAAGCTTATGAAAAACCTACATCATGTCACAGAGCGTTAATCTCGCGATAAAAAAATTATCGCCGTTAAAATTGAGTCAAGTTAACGCGTTAATAACGCGACATTTTTGACAGCACTACTAAATATATATGATTGATCTCACTAAGATACAGCAGGAGGGAAAATATCTTGTTACGCCAACCGGCTTATTCAGCAGCTTATCATGTTTTGTATAGTTCAAGCATTATTTCTTTTCTTTTCTGATTTTTCAAATTACATGCAAGGGCGGCACGGTGGTGTAGTGGTTAGTGCTGTCGCCTCACAGCAAGAAGGTCCTGGGTTCGAGCCCCGGGGCCGGCGAGGGCCTTTCTGTGTGGAGTTTGCATGTTGTCCGCGTGGGTTTCCTCCAGGTGCTCTGGTTTCCCCCACAGTCCAAAGACATGCAGGTTAGGTTAACCGGTGACTCTAAATTGACCGTAGGTGTGAGTGTGAATGGTTGTCTGTGTCTATGTGTCAGCCCTGTGATGACCTGGCGACTTGTCCAGGGTGTACCCCGCCTTTCGTCCGTAGTCAGCTGGGATAGGCTCCAGCTTGCCTGCGACCCTGTAGAAGGATAAAGCGGCTAGAGATAATGAGATGAGATGAAATTACATGCATTGCAGTTACTGATAAAAGGTCTGGTTCATGACAGATTTTAAACTTTTGTCAAGAATAATGGCAAGATGAAAAATCCAACTTGGAAATTCATAACAATTTGCACAACTCAAACCGTATATAAAGTTTGCATGGTTCAAATCAGAGTCTCAGAGTAAGCTACTAAACACAGAACACTGAAAAAGATGTTATCAACACACCTTCCTGAAGGCGGAAACCCATAATGATCTGAAAGTGAAAGTAGTTCTGTGCTTTTGACCAGGGTTTATTTTTTGCTACATTTTTTTGAGAAATTAACTGTTTGTGCAGGTTGAGATCTTGCCCTTGTCATGATTAGCATTATTAATTTATGTAATAATTTGTTTGCGGGATATACGGTGTATATACAGTATAATAACAAATTATTATATTGTATGCTGCAGTATCCATAACACTGTAACCAGTCAGCGACAGTGTTGCTCGCTTTGCCCTCAAGTACCATTAAGTCCTGTTAGTCTGTGAGTATCAGTCAAAAACTGATATAAACTGGACTGATGGGCAGTGAATAAAGTATCATTTCATTTTTTAAATTGCAGACTTTCTAGTTTTTTAATTGCAAACTTTGTGCAGTAGATACACTGTTAAAAATTTACTGTAAAATTTACAGTAAATTACTGGCAGCAGAGTAGCCAGTATTTTACTGTAAAATTTACAGTAACAAAAAACCCTACTGTAAATTGTGGAACAGTGTTACTATAATTTTTACACTACTGCAAGATGTTACTGTAAACTTTACAGTAAATTTTTAACAGTGTAGACACAGACAACCATTCACACCTACGGTCAATTTAGAGTCACCAGTTAACCTAACCTGCATGTCTTTGGACTGTGGGGGAAACCGGAGCACCCGGAGGAAACCCACGTGCAAACTCCGCACAAAAAGGCCCTCGCCAGCCACGGGGCTCGAACCCGGACCTTCTTGCTGTGAGGCGACAGTGCTAACCACTACACCACCGTGCCACCCTGAGGCTAATGTTTAGGCCTAAAAACCAACGTTAGATTGTGTCCGTATACTTGTAGAATTGATACAGATGTTGCCGACTTATGCACACGTTGAAAAATACGTCATAAAAACAAATCAGTATGAGTTCAGCATCCAGTAAAGCTTATTATATTTAGAGGCAACTTGCGAAAGTGCTTGCTTCCTGCTCCCTTACCAGATTCACAGCAGTGGGTGAGTGGGTTGCATCAGCATCCGTCTGCTCGCTTCGTGCTTAGCGCCAAAAAATTCCCAGAAACCTTTGCGCATTACGGTAGCAGTACACTGTACTGTATAAACGTAGCCACCTATAATTATTTACTGTATAAGTGTCACACAGTATCTTACTGTAAAATAATACTGTGCTATACTGTAAGTTTTACAGCAATTGTTTACAGTATACATTCCTTGAGTGTGCATTGTGTCACAGCCTGTGCTCTGGGGAGGTTCTTGTTGGGTTGGCAGTTGATTCAGTGGTCTTCGAGTCTGTAGTTACAGGGTACAAGAGGCTACATTTACCTCTGTTAACCTCAAGCACAATGACGTTGCTTTGTCACTTTAGCAGGTCATAAAGATATGAACTGGGATTAGCACATTGCAGGTCAAGCAGTCACCCCGGTCACTTGGAAGCTGTCAATCTCTCTCTCTCTCTCTCTCTCTCTCTCTCTCTCTCTCTGTCTCTCACACACACACACACACACACACACACACACACACACACACAAGTGCGGCCATTACTTTAAATAAAGCTAGTGTAATGGGCTCATGCCAGGGTTCCACCATGTACTAATTAGCCCAAAATAAAGCCAAAAAAAACTTAGTTGAATTGAGTAAAATAGCCGGCGATGCTACAACAGCATCCACGTACTTTCTGTCACTGGTGCCACTGAAAACTAGTGTATGTCAGTTGTTAGAATGAATTCTGTTCATTGTTTAATTGATTGATCTTGATACATTAATATATTTTGTCTACTTTTTTTTTCTAACCAGACGTCTTAACAATATTGTCACTACGCTGTTCCCGAAAGGGTCTCGGAGTGTCGTCCCAAAAGACATGCCTCTCAATATCTTCGTCAAGATCATTCAGTTTATTGCACAGGTAAAGAAAAAACATATGCAAAAAAACCACACACGTACGTACACACACACACACACACACACAAATTAATTATATTTATTAATGATTTAATTTAAAAAAAGCTGAAAAAGACATTTTCCTCATAGGAACCAGACAGATCTCCCCATGATGTCAAAATTTTCATTCAAAGTTTCATATGTAGAAATTATTAAAAGTAAAATGAGTAAGTAAGCAGGAAATAAGTAGTAAGTATGAAATAAGTAGTAAGTCGCAATAAGTAGTAAATAAGTTGTAAGTAAATAGTAAATAGGTAGGAAGTAAGAAAGTAAGTAGTAAGTAGCAAGGAAGTAAGTAGTAAATAAGTAGTAAGAAAGTTTAGTAAGTATGTAGGAAGAAAGTAAGTAATAAGTAGTTCGTAAGTAAGTAGTAAATAAGTAGTAAGTAAATAGTAAATAGGTAGGAAGTAAGAAAGTAAGTAGTAAATAAGTAAGTAGTATGTAGTTAGTAAGTAAGTAGTAAATAAGTAGTGAGTTAGAAGTAAATAAGTAGTAATTAGTAAATAAGTAGTAATTAGTAAGTAAGTAGTATGTTGTTAGTAAGTAGTAAATAAGTCATGAGTTAGTAGTAAATAAGTACTAACTCATGACTTATTTACTTAGTAGTAATTAGTAAGTAGTAATTAGTAAGTAAGTAGTAAGAAAGTATGTAGTGCATTAGTAGTAAATAAGTAGTAAATAATTAGTGAGTTAGGAGTAAATAAGTCATAAGTAAGTACTAAATAAGTAGTAAGAAAGTAAGTTGTCAATCAGTAGTAAGTAGTAAATAAGTCGTAAGTACTAAGTAGTAAATAATTAGTAAGTAATAAGTAGTAGATAAGTATTAACTTGTAAGTAATAAATGTTTAAAGTAAGCCCATTCTATAAGTTGAAACAAAAATATTAGATGTGTACCATGTTTAACTGTCTGTATGACTGTTTAACAGTTTGTGAAACTGTTTGCAAAGAATATTCTTATTTTAATTTTTAATGCCATCGTTACAGGAAAGGCTTGATTTTGCGATGAAAGAAGTCATCTTTGACCTGCTGTGTGTTGGGAAGCCTGCAAAAGCTTTTAGTCTTAATCCCGAGGTACATAAATAATGAAGTTATTATCATACTAAATCAATATATTCTGCACTGTTTTGTGTTGTGTGTTATGTTAATGGTGTTGCGCCTCCATTCACGCTGTTTCATCCACTAATGCTTGCAGTACAGAATGTAATAAACCGAGTCCCTTAATGTATTTGAACGCCATTATGTTACCCTCTTGGTGCCTCTGTGTTTACTTCAGCGAATGAATATTGGCCTGCGTGCATTCCTGGTCATCGCTGATAAGCTCCAGCAGAAGGACGGAGAGCCGCCGATGCCCAACACGGGAGTCGCTCTTCCGTCTGGGAACACACTGCGAGTCAAAAAGACATACCTGAGCAAAGCACTTACCGAGGATGAGGCCAAACTTATAGGTGACTGACTGAAACTATGAAGTGTTGACTGGAAAAGATATAGATGTATATCTACAGATGTACTCTCTATAGATGTATAAAGTATGCACTCACTGGCTACTTTATTAGGAACACCCATCCACCTATAGTTTTATGCATTTCTTTAATCAGCCAATCCCTTGGCAGCAGCACAATGCATAAAATCATGCAGATACAAATCAAGAACTTCAGTTAATGTCTACTTTGAACATCAGAATGGGAAAAATTGTGATGTCAAAGTGTGACTTTCACTGTGGCATGGGTGTTGGTTTGAGCCAGATGGACTGGTTTATTTGAGTATTTCAGAAACTGCTGATCTCCTGGGGTTTTCACACACAACAGTCTCGAGAGTTTACACAGAATGGTGCGAAAAACAAAAAAACATTGAGTGAGTGGGTGACAGTTCTGTGGGTGGAAACAAACGCCCTGTTGATAAGAGAGGTCAGAGGAAAATGGCCAGATTGGTTCGAGCTGCCAGGAAGGATATAGTAACTCATATAATCACTCTCTACAACCGTGGTGCGCAGAAAAGCATCTCAGCATGCGACAGCAGAACAACACATTGGGTTCCACTCCTACAGCCAAGAACAGGGATCTTAGAATCAAGAACAAGTTCCTATTAAAGTGACCGGTGAGTGTATATACTGTGTACAGTATATAAACTTAGTGGTTTGTAATTTTTACAAGTGATTTTTGGATTTTAATAATCATATTTTAAAGACACCTTATAAAAATTTTATTTGGAGTATTGTTATGAGGAGAATCTGCCTCATTTGTTTGTGTCAAAAATTTCTGGCCCAGAAATTAGTCCTGCCTCTTTTGACCTAATTGCTGATTTAGGAAGTCTACATTCTGTAATTTGTTTGGGCATGTTAAGTCACGCTAAGTAGAGTATGTACGCTACCATCCAAAGTTTAGGCACACTAGATTAAAAATGTATGTATAAGCAATATAGTTTATAAAGATAGGTGGTTGAGATTTATTTCATGAATATTGTAGCCTAAATCTTGAAGTTGATTATGTTTAAGAAGTTTGAAGCAGGTTTTTTACAGTATTACGTACACCTTATCCTTGCAACCTACTTACAACCCTGACAATCCACGGACATGGAGAACAATACGTGTGAAGTGCAATTCTACACATAGCCTTCTTAGGCCTTTAACTTGTCGTTTTTAAATATTTATATTTTGTTACTAAGCTAGTGGTCATCATCATGTCATCTTAAGCCTCGGTCACAACCGGCCGTACGCGCTCCTACGGCCAATCTATGTGCAAAAAACGCAAGAAACGCACGGAGGGCACGCGTGTGACGTGCTGATTTTCGAGCCGTAGACTGGCCGCAGACCAGCCGCAAAGGTTCTTTGTCATGTCAAACAAACTCTACGGGCGCTTACGTTTTTTTTCAGGTTGCAAGACAAACTTACGGCCTCGTGTGTCTTCCTTACGGCCGATGTGCATCTTTCGTACAATTTGCTGGTGTCAGGTTTGGGCAAAATGCCAAATTTTTTTGTACGTCGCACTAGCGGACTCCGTATGTGTGTCGTGCGCCCCACATACGTAATTAGTGCGGCCAACGCACGTTCAGATATTTCGTACATCATCCATGCGTGTCGAGTGAGTCGGCCGTGCATTGGCCGTACGGTGAGAGGGCGTCAATCGCACGAAAACTCGGTTATATAAAGCTGCAGGAGTGCCTACAGCCATTTGTACACGTAGGCTTTAATTGAGAGAAAATCCAATTTCATTTCATTGCATTGCTTCAATATGCCGAAGGCAAAAGGGAAGAGGAGGATAGAAAAGATGTCGGAGACGGAGGAGAGAGAGGGGGTGACAGAGAGGGAGGAGAGAGAGATGGCGGCAGAGAGGGAGGAGAGAGAGAGGACAAGGAGCAGTGAGGAGGAGGATGAAGACCACTACAGTTGGTACGCACAACGTATAGATCGTGCGCAGTTCTTGCAACCTTCATACGAAGCCTGCATGGAACGCACGGTCAGTACAATTAGTGCACATTTGAAGGGCGTTGGTCTTACAACTACGTGCGTTGGCTGTATGAATGAAACGACAGCTGTACGGCTGAGCAGCCTCAGATTTCGTGCGTGGTACGCACATTCGACTTCCAGGTTGTACGTTGGGTGCGCGGTGATCCTACTCCTTCATGGTCACCACAACTACGTTCTCCACGAACAAAAAAAACCGCAGCGATTTGGGAAACGGCAAAAATCGCACGGCCAAAAAATCGTACGTCCGGTTGTGACCGAGGCTTTAGTTTTACGTACGGGTCTGCAATAATTGGCTTTAGCTGTGTTGCAGTTTCCCTGCCTTAGTTTTATTATTATACCTCCGCTCTGAAGGAGAGGGGGTATACTGTTTTTTTACCTCTGTCCGTCTGTATCTCCGTATTTCCGTCTGTCCGAAACACCCTTTTTCTCAGCAGCCACAAATCATTTGTACTTGGTACCAAACATCAGCTTGGGGTTCTATACCGTGTGTACCATTTTCACCTCTGTCACACATCAACTTCCTGTTCACCAACTTAATGTATTTATGAAACATATAGCGTGGATTTACAAAATTTTTGTAACACTTTTCTCAGCAACTACAAATCAACTGCTTGATGTTTGGTACCGAGCTTCAGCTTGGGGTTCTATACCATGTGTTTCATTTTCAGGTCTGTGCCACATCGGCTTCCTGTTTACCGACTGAATGTATTTATGAAACATATAGCGTGGATTTACAAAATTTTTGTAACACGTTTCTCAGCAATTACAAATCACAACTGCTTGATTTTTGGTACCGAGCTTCAGCTTGATGTTCTATACCGTATATACCATTTTCACCTCTGTCACACATCGACTTCCTGTTCACCAACTTAATGTATTTATGAAACATATAGCGTGGATTTATAAAATTTTTGTAACACTTTTCTCAGCAACTACAAATCACAACTGCTTGATGTTTGGTACTGAGCTTCAGCTTGGGGTTCTATACCGTGTTTTCCATTTTCAGGTCTGTCCTACATCGGCTTCCTGTTTACCGACTGAATGTATTTACGAAACATACCGGTATAACGTGGATTTACAAAATTTTTGTAACACGTTTCTCAGCAACTACAAATCACAACTGCTTGATTTTTGGTACCAAGCTTCAGCTTGGTGTTCTATACCGTGCATACCGTTTTCAGGTCTGTGGCCCATCGTCTTCCTGTTTACCGACTGAATATATTTATGAAACATATAGGGTGGATTTTGACGCTATTTTAAGAAGCAAAATGCTATTTCAGAATGACAGTTTACCAGGATGCTGTTTGAAATCCTTGGAGAGAACACTGCTCTTTACTTACTTGTTTCAGGGTTCATTATTTGTTGAAGTCATCGTTCATAATACGTAAGTGTCCTATTCCTTCGATTGCTCGCATTCTGATATAAGCGAGAGCGGGGGGGGGGGATACGTAAGTGAGCAGTAGCTCACAGTTGATCTTGTTATTATTGTAAAATTATTTAAAGTTTGTTTGCCCCAAGGCAAATCTAAATAAATAAACAAACAAATAAATGGATAAAAGGTTTCCCAAAATGAGTAGTGTTCATGTAGTTTGGGAATTTAAGAAGCTCTTGAAGCTGCTTGAGAAAAAGCTCGAGTGTGCAAACTTCATTCGTAATACTGTTAATAATGTATTATATAGTTTTGATTTGTTGAGCACTTTTCTTGGTCACTGCATAATTGCATGTGTTATTTATCAAATTAAAAGAAAAGAAAGCAGTTTAAATATACTTCATCCTTTATCCCATGTGTTCTGTCTTGTAGGAATGTCCCTTTATTATTCCCAAGTTCGGAAAGCCATAGATAACATCCTGAGACATTTGGATAAAGAAGTGGGTCGCTGTATGATGCTTACTAATGCACAGATGCTTAATAAGGAACCGGAGGACATGATCACGTGAGTATGACACACAGCATGATGCACAGATTTATATGAAATGATACATTTGTTCACGTCTATAACTTTTCTTCATTTAAGCTGGAGCGGTAAACATCGCAAATATGTTTATTTCACGACTCACTTAAAATTATTTTTGAAGAATGCTTAAGCTCCACCCACTTTGCAGAATTATGTGATGTCATAAACCCCTGAAAAGCTTCTTTCGTCAATTTGTTTATCATATACAGTACCAGTCAAAAGTTTGTACACCCCTACTCATTCATAGGTATTTCTGTATTTTGTATTTTGTACATTGTAGAGCAATACTGAAGACATCACAACTATGAAATAGCATATATGGAATTATGTGGTAAAAAAAGTGTTTAAAAAACAAAACAAAATATGCTTCATATTTTAGATTCTTCAAATAATAATAATAATAATAATAATAAATTTTATTTGGAGCGCCTTTCAAGATACCCAAGGACACTTTGCAAAAAGTGTAAAAATTGTAAGTAAAAGTCAAAGTAGAACTAGTTAAAAGGCACAGAAGCATGACACAGAATCAACAACAAAGTAAAAAACACAGATGATGCAGCAATACAATGAAAAATAATAATAAGAAAAAATAATAACCTCAATCATTCAGCATTATGATGAGAAAGCAAGGGTAAAAAGATAAGTTTTGAGCATGGTTTTAAAAGATGAAAGGGAGGTGCATTGACGCAATGAAAGTGGGAGGCTATTCCAGAGTTTGGGGCCAGCCACACTAAAAGCCCTATCACCCATAGATCGGAGATTTGTGGAAGGGGTGGTGAGAAGGAGTGTATCAGAGGAGCGTAAATTTCGGAAGTATGCAGCGTTTTTCAAAGTATGCAGCGTTTACCTTGATGACGCTTTGTACACTGCTGGCATTATCTTAACCAGCTTCATGAGGTCGTCACCTGGAATGCTTTTCAATTAACAGATGTGTCTCATCAAAAATTAATTCGTGGACAAGTTTCTTGCCTTCTTAATGCGTTTGAGATCAAACAGTAAATAATAATAAGAATAATATAAGTAAACAGCCCGATTCCACAACTGTAGTAATCCATATTATGTCAAGAACCAAACAACTAAGTAAAGAGAAACGGCATCCATCATTACTTTAAGACATGAAGTGTCTTTTAATTCATAAAAATAAAGAAAAAGCATTGAATTAGAAAGAGTGTCCAGACTTCTGACTGGTACTGTTGATGATAAATATCAATTTTCTTCACAAATCTTTTAACCAGAGTAAACTACTCTATATTTTTTTTCCCCTCCCAAGAATCTAGTTTCTGGATGACCTGCATTCATGGAATTTGCACTCATTTCTATGCCTAATTAGATGGATATTTCCCATTAGAAGGAATTCCCCATTCTTTATGACACCGCATGGTGTTCTTTTGACTAAATAATAAAGAAATAATAAAAATAATAATAAAGAAAGAATAATTTCTGATCAGTTCCTTCACTGAAACAATCTTTCTTGTCTTTTTAGTCAAATAAATGTTTGAATCCTAACAACGTGGAAAGACTAGATTTGTATGCATATATAATTCGCTAAAAGCTCATTTGCATAAAGGCGGCACGGTGGTGTAGTGGTTAGCGCTGTCGCCTCACAGCAAGAAGGTTCCGGGTTCGAGCCCCGTGGCCGGCGAGGGCCTTTCTGTGCGGAGTTTGCATGTTTTCCCCGTGTCCGCGTGGGTTTCCTCCGGGTGCGCCGGTTTCCCCCACAGTCCAAAGACATGCAGGTTAGGTTAACTGGTGACTCTAATGGCCCTTTTCCACTACCCTTTTTCAGCTCACTTCAGCTCGCTTCAGCTCACTTCAGCCCGACACGGCTCGCATTTCGACTACCAAAAACCAGCACGACTCAGCTCGTTTCAGCCCTGCTTAGCCCCTAAAACTCGCACCGTTTTGGGGTAGGGCTGAAGCGAGCCAAACCGTGCTGACTGAGGCTGGGGGCGTGAGCAGACACTCCCCTGTGCACTGATTGGTGAGGAGGCGTGTCCTCATATGCCCACACACGCCCCGCGAGCGCGCTGGGATCTGTCAACACCGCAAACCCGGAAGAAGAAGAATTACGAATTACGAGAATTTCTGAAGCCTTATGCGCCGCCTCGCCTCATCTGTACGCTCTTGCCAGTATCTGTTGGCGTTGTCAAGCCACAGCACCAAGACCAGCAACACTAACGACTCCATGTCCTCCATGTTTATTGTTTACTATCCGGGTCGTGAGACTACTGCTTAAAAGCTCACTGAATCAGTGACATACAGAGCATCGTGGACGAGTTCGCGGAGCGCAAGGCTCGCCGTATGCCCTTCAAATAATGCGCGCAGTAGGCTATTGATGTTTTATTATGAGCCATGTACAGTATGTCGCCTAATGTTTTTTTGTTTCTGAGTTACATGTTCGTTTGAAGGACTTAATGTACAAAATAACATAGTTGCACCCCGTAGTGTTGAAATTGGTAAACACAGTGCATTCAGTGAGGTTTGCACCGCCCTCCTTTTATTTCTGACTCTTCCTGTCACCACTCTGAGCGCTCATTCGTATGCCCTTCAAATAATGTGCGCAGTATAGGCTATTGATGTTTTATTATGAGCCATGTACAGTATCCTAATGTTTTTTGTTTCTGAGTTACATGTTCGTTTGAAGGACTTGATGTACTAAATAACATAGTTGCACCCGGTAGTGTTGAAATTGGTAAACACCGCAGTTGCGGACATTTTGTAGCCTAAAATGATGTTATGATAAGCTTTAATAAAGGGCCCGGTCATTTGCCCCGCCCCCGGCCCGGCTCTGACTTGTTCCGCCACTGTCACTGATGTCACTGTTTGCGCTGCTTAACGACATCACATGACGTCCACCCACTTTCGCTAACTCCACCCAATGTGTCCACCCACTTCCAGCCAGCACGGTTCAGCGCGGTTGTAGTCGAAATGCAACTCCAACAGCCCCGCTCAGCTCGACTCAGCTCGACTCGGCACGGCACGGCTCAGCCGCGTTTGTAGTGGAAAAGCGGCATAAATTGACCGTAGGTGTGAATGTGAGTGTGAATGGTTGTCTGTGTCTATGTGTCAGCCCTGTGATGACCTGGCAACTTATCCAGGGTGTACCCTGCCTTTCGCCCGTAGTCAGCTGGGATAGGCTCCAGCTTGCCTGCGACCCTGTAGAACAGGATAAGCGGTTATGGATGATGGATGGATGGATCATTTGCAAAAATAAATACAAATGTCTGACAGTATTCTCATACAAGACATATTTTTAATAATATCAGCAAACATCTGCCAAAGATTAATTCTGATACGTTTTGTATAGAGTGTTGCTGAAAGTACATGTAATTACACACTCAATAACTACACATTTTCCTGTTTTGTTGTGTTGGTGGAATGATATTCCTAAAGTCTATTTTATTTCTGTGTGTGTTTGTGTGGCAGAGGGGAGAGGAAGCCCAAGATCGACCTGTTTAGGACGTGTGTAGCTGCCATCCCTCGCATCCTGCCTGATGGCATGACCAAGCCGGAGCTGGTCGACCTGCTCTCTCGGTGTGTGAGATAGAGATAGATCATGTGGGTGGTGTGATGAGACCTTATGTGAAGCAGAGGTACTATTGCCACCTCAAAGTTGATTATTAGCTCATCCGGCTGACAGGTGATGAGTTTAGGCCATCATGTGTTGTCTGTCATCCATCCGGTGGCATCCACATTTCATGAAAATCGTTACTTCTCTCTCAATTCTTCATCGATTTTTATTCTTTTTGGCAGGAAGGTAGGTCTGCCTGGGGTGCATATAGCTTCTACCCAAATTTGCATAATTGTAATTAATAATGAAGATATGGAGTAATTAATCAATCCCTAATGAGCAGTTTCCACACAAATTGCTTCTTCTTTCTCAGTTCTTCACTGATTTTGATTCTTTCTGGTATGAAGGTAGGGGGACCTAGGGTGCGTATAACTTTTACACAGATTTGCTTAATTGCAATGACTAATGAAGTTATGGACTAATTAAGCCTTAATGAGCAGTTCAACAAAAATTGCTTCTTCTCGGTCAATTCCTCACCATTTTGGATTCTTTCTGGCAAATATTTGAGCTGGACTGGTTGAGAATAGAATTGCGCAAGGTGGCCCAGTTTAGATCGTTCCTTCTGGACTAGACAGGGCCGGAGTGAGCTCTGCCGTCATTGACGGTCTCATTTTCCTTTAACAACACGTCCTAAAACATTTTGTTCCTCTTATACCTCGTAAACACTGCAACAATTGCAATTTGTAATTTATTAATGAACAACACATCATGCTTTTTACTACTCATGACTACATTTAATGTTGGGAAACGTCTGGAAGACAAGTTACTTCCTCATATCACTTATAAGTGCAATAGATAATCATTACATCACCAGCTTCTCTTTTTTTCCTCTCTGAAGAAGTTAATAATAAAAGAACAGTTTATCATGTTCCAGAAGAACTCAGTGACCAGCACAATGCTGGGGAAAGTAACCCAGCTCGGAAAGTTGCCATTTTATCCTTCAGTTTTTGAGGGGTCTTCATCAAAAATGGTAAAATATTATCTACTACCAAATTGTTATGATGAGTATTATTGGTGAATGATTATGCTAGAAAATATGGCTGTAGTATAGACAGAGAGAGGGCAAGTAATGAAAGTAGTAACGTCAGTGATAGAGTGTGTAGCGATGTTTCTCCTTGACCTTGTCTCATTTCCTTTTTCTTATTTTAAAACTATTATTATCTCATTGCGTGGGTGGCACGGTGGTATAGTGGTTAGCGCTGTCTCCTCACAGCAAGAAGGTCCGGGTTCGAGCCCCGTGGCCGGCGAGGGCCTTTCTGTGCGGAGTTTGCATGTTCTCCCCGTGTCCACGTGGGTTTCCTCCGGGTGCTCCGGTTTCCCCCACAGTCCAAAGACATGCAGGTTAGGTTAACTGGTGACTCTAAATTGACCGTAAATGTGAGTGTGAATGGTTGTCTGTGTCTATGTGTCAGCCCTGTGATGACCTGGCGACTTGTCCAGGGTGTACCCCGCCTTTCACCCATAGTCAGCTGGGATAGGCTCCAGCTTGTCTGTGACCCTGTAGAACAGGATAAAGCGGCTAGAGATAATGAGATGAGATTATCTCATTGCACTTCAAAATTTTGACATGACTTGTCAGTAGAAACTGTTCATTTTAACTTTACATGTATGGAAATCTTCAAACAGCGCCAGAAAGATAAAAGGAAAACACGAAGCACAATGAATACACGACTGATCTGGTTTCTCAGAGACTCCTGGGTAAAGTGATCTCTTCCTGGCTGCTGGCTGAATTGGTCATCTCAGTGCAATCTGAGAGGTGAACTGCTCTAATTGGGTCTAATTCCTCATGTTTAAACCATGAGGTCAGAGCAGGTTTATTTGACTGCAGGAGATAACCCTGAGTGCTGCTTTCCTGCTTGCATGCACTGTAACATAAGAAATTAAAAATTGATTATTTATGAATAATGAAGAAAATGTAATGTCGAGGAAGCTTTCAGATGAAAATTAAAGGGATTTGCAAGTTATAAATACAGTGGTGCTTGGAAGTTTGTGAACCCTTTAGAATTTTCTATATTTCTGCATAAATATGACCTAAAACATCATCAGATTTTCACACAAGTCCTAAAAGTAGATAAAGAGAACCCAGTTAAACAAATGAGACAAAAATATTATACTTGGTCATTTATTTATTGAGGAAAATGATCCAATATTACATATCTGTGAGTGGCAAAAGTATGTGAACCTCTAGGATTAGCAGTTAATTTGAAGGTGAAATTAGAGTCCGGTGTTTTCAATCAATGGGATGACAATCAGGTGTGAGTGGGCACCCTGTTTTATTTAAAGAGCAATGATCTATCAAAGTCTGATCTTCACAACCACATGTCTGTGGAAGTGTATCATGACACGAACAAAGGAGATTTCTGAGGACCTCAGAAAAAGCGTTGTTGATGCTCATCAGACTGGAAGGTTCCAAAACCATCTCTAAAGAGTTTGGACTCCACCAATCCACAGTCAGACAGATTGTGTACAAATGGAGGAAATTCAAGACCATTGTTACCCTCCCCAGGAGTGGTCAACCAACAAAGATCACTCCAAGAGCAAGGCGTGTAATAGTCGGCGAGGTCACAAAGGACCCCAGGGTAACTTCTAAGCAACTGATGGCCTCTCTCACATTAGCTAATGTTAATGTTCATGAGTCCACCATCAGGAGAACACTGAACAACAATGGTGTGCATGGCAGGGTTGCAAGGAGAAAGCCACTGCTCTCCAAAAAGAACATTGCTGCTCGTCTGCAGTTTGTTAAAGATCACATAGACAAGCCAGAAGGCTATTGGAAAAATTTTTTGTGGACGGATGAGACCAAAATAGAACTTTTTGGTTTAAATGAGAAGCGTTATGTTTGGAGAAAGGAAAACATTGCATTCCAACATAAGAACCTTATCCCATCTGTGAAACATGGTGGTAGTAGTATCATGGTTTGGGCCTGTTTTGCTGCATCTGGGCCAGTACGGCTTGCCATCATTGATGGAACAATGAATTCTGAATTATACCAGCAAATTCTAAAGGAAAATGTCATGACATCTGTCCATGAACTGAATCTCAAGAGAAGGTGGGTCATGCAGCAAGACAACGACCCTAAGCACACAAGTCGTTCTGCTTAAGAAGAATAAAGTTAATGTTTTGGATTGGCCAAGCCAAAGTCCTGACCTTAATCCAATCGAAATGTTGCGGAAGGACCTGAAGCGAGCAGTTCATGTGAGGAAACCCACCAACATCCCAGAGTTGAAGCTGTTCTGTACGGAGGAACGGGCTAAAATTCCTCCAAGCCAGTGTGCAGGACTGATCAACAGTTACCGGAAACGTTTAGTTGCAGTTATTGCTGCACAAGGGGGTCACACCAGATACTGAAAGCAAAGGTTCACATACTTTTGCCACTCACAGATATGTAACACTGGATCATTTTCCTCAATAAATAAATGACCAAGTATAATATTTTTGTCTCATTTGTTTAATTGGATTCTCTTTATCTACTTTTAGGACTTGTGTGAAAATCTGATGATGTTTTAGGTCATATTTATGCAGAAATATAGACAATTCTAAAGGGTTCACAAACTTTCAAGCACTACTGTAATATGTAGTAATGCACATGTTGCATTTTCTCTTTTATCCCATCCACATTACAATTGAAGCAGGAGACAGCTCAGTAGTTGAAGGTTAAGGGTCATGCTCAAGGACCCAACCATGGCAGCTTGGCTCTGCTGAGAGCTTGACCTATTGATGTAAGGTGACATATGATACCCGTTTTACACAAGTTGACACAGTTCCCTGAGGTCTTAATGAAATGTCTGTGACATGCTTTGATCTAAATATCACAAGCACCATAGCTCCCTGATCACCCTGCCTAAACAGCCCTGTTCAAAATGGCTCATTTGAGGAATGACCTGTTCCTTTAAATTATAATAATGAGCCACTGCTCAGCCCATTTTCCTCATTAATATTCATTCACAAAAGCAGTTCTCAAGCCGTGAGTGGAGGTATTCAGATGAGGAGGCGGGATAACTCTCATGAGCTCCACTTGTGACATAGAAAGTAGAGCCAAATCTGAATGGCTTGTTTTCTGAAATCGGCAGTACAAAGGAAACTGACTGGTGTCTTATTCCAGAGTTTATGGACTGGTAGGCACTTCAGATACCCAAAGGGATGTGCATAAGCACTGAAAAAGTGAGTGTTTAATAATATGTCGCCTTTAAACACTTAGCTACCAGTTTGCTCGTTTTCCAAAGCTGGTAATCCTTGAAAGTTGCTTTCAGACATCTTGTCTTTGTACGTTTTAATTTGTTTCCAAAACCCGACCCTGCACCTGATAAATTCCTAATTTTAAGCATGTAATATTTTTATAAATCTTGTAAAAGATCATAAAATGTTATGATCTTTTACAGTACAATTTCCTTAGACTTCAGAAAGGAAACACATTCTGAAATATCAATAAGTAGGTATAAATTACCCTGAAGTTGAAGCCATGAAACTACGTGTGGTTAAAACAAAGTTGAAAAAGTAAGTTAATGCTTATTCTCTTTGTTTTATTAAAGCTATACTGCTTTTCAGATTTTGAAGTGTAGATCATAAAAAGAATTTTCCCTGACACCCATTTATTTTTGTTTAGTGGACTGAAAACTACTGAATTCGAATCACAGACTTCCAATTTTATTATTATTATTATTATCTCATCTCATTATCTGTAGCCGCTTTATCCTTCTACAGGGTCGCAGGCAAGCTGGAGCCTCTCCCAGCTGACTACGGGCGAAAGGCGGGGTACACCCTGGACAAGTCGCCAGGTCATCACAGGGCTGACACATAGACACAGACAACCATTCACACTCACATTCACACCTACGTTCAATTTAGAGTCACCAGTTAACCTAACCTGTATGTCTTTGGACTGTGGGGGAAACCGGAGCACCCGGAGGAAACCCACGCGGACACGGGGAGAACATGCAAACTCCACACAGAAAGGCCCTCGCCGGCCCCGGGGCTCGAACCCAGGACCTTCTTGCTGTGAGGCGACAGCGCTAACCACTACACCACCGTGCCGCCATTATTATTATTTTAATAAAACAGTGAATGAATTTAGGGTCATGTGGCCCTAAATTCTCCGCTATTTTTTCCTGCTTCACCATGACTCAATTCAAGATACTATGTCATACATCACATGGTGGGCTTTCCCCATTCACCTAAGGCATTGTGGGATACAAATTTGAAACAGGAGAGAAAAATGAAGGATGTGAATGTGCGAATGAAACATGAAAGACCGACTACAGTAACGGAAAGAAAATGAGAAGAAAAGACATTATGTTGTGAAGGAAAGGAAACCCAGGACCAAACTAATACCGTAAATATCGACGGTCAGCGAGCACCTCGGTGTGATCAGCTGTTTGTTTAGCAATAGAATGATGGAACTGTCAGTGCACGGTCAAAGGTAAACCTGCGCATTGCACACACACACGGACTTCCTCTGTCTGCTTGATTGCGCGAAGCGAGCGATTTAATGCACATTATTTGTTCGTGAATCCCCTCAAATTAAATAACTTCCCAGCCACCGAATGGCCTGATATTTTGTGAGATATTACAGAAATAAACATCTATCACAATGACCAAATTTCAGAGGGAACTAAATTTCACCGATTTTATGAAATCGAAAGGCCGTCTAGCTTTAAATATTTATAAACTCTCAGGTTATTTCATAGATTTGAATCAGAGCAATGTTGAATCCTTGATTCTGATTGGTCAAAAGACTGTAATACAAATTACAGGGGATGCTTTTATTTCTGTTTTTTCATCTTCATTATTGTTTGTCTCGCAATAAAAAACAATTTGCACCTTTCAAGTGGTAAGCGTGTTGTATCAATCAAATGGTACTAACCCTGCAAAAATCCATTTTAATTCCAGCTTGTGACAAAACCAAGGGGGATGAATACTTTTGCAAGACACTGTATACTGTACTGTTGTTATTTATGCGTATTATTTGTTATTATGACGATATCTGTACATTTATAGCTGTCCTGTGGTTGCTGCTTCATTTGTTCAGGAGGTAAAAATGTACTCATCATGAAGTATATATTTATGCTTGACTCAGTGTGTCTTGTGAGTAGGTTGACCATCCACATGGATGATGAGCTGCGTCTGATAGCCCAGAATTCCCTCCAGAGTCTGCTGCTGGACTTTTCCGACTGGCGGGAGGAAGTGCTGCTAGGATACAGCGGTTTCCTGCTGCGGGAGGTTCAGGACACACAGCAGAGCCTTCTCCACTCCTCCATCAAACTGCTCCTCCAGCTCCTCACTCAGTGGAGGCTCGCTCTCCTCACATCCAGCAAGAGCACAGAGAACACCAACATTTGCTCCGCTGAGGTAACACATCACCACTTACGCTTATATTTATACAGATTTATCCATGACGCCATGATAGTTGGATAATATGATCCTGATGTGTGAGTTTTTATTGGATTTGGAGTTGAGATGAAGGTGGAGTTGCAGACGGTGGGTGGTATCAGGGTGTCCTGAAGATGATTCAGACCTTTCTGTTGCTCTCATCTCCTTCCAAAATCCAAGAAAATCCACAAACTACGTCATTTCATGTTTGTGTTTAAATTAAAACTGAAGATTTATGGAACTCAGTTGATGTGAATGTGTCATGTTTGTTTTATGATGCGTGTGTGTGTGTGTGTTTATGGGTTGGGGAGGTGCATATGTTACACGTGTGTCTTTGTGCATGTGTGTGTATGTGTACATGCACATGCATTCATGTTTATGTAATTGTGTGCATGCATGTATGTTTGTGCATGTTTATGTGTGTTTATGCATTTAATATTTATGACTGTATATGTAAATGTATATTGCACCTATGTGTGTGTGTGTGTGTGTGTGTGTGTGTGTAGTTATTACAGGGTGTGTCAGGCTCCAGGCTCCGTGCTGACGCTGCTCCTTTCTCAGCGGTGTTACGTGCTCTCGAGGGTCTCGGTCTCGTGCTGCTCTGCTCCTGTCACACTGCAACACGCAAACTAGCCGTGTCTGTGCTCCGAGAACTCCGCCTCCTCCTCCTCACGGTCTCACACACTGAGGTTAGAGGATGCGTACATACTGTACACAAACACACACACACCTCTCACAGCACACATTACACTGGAGCAACCCTCATTTCTGATTCTGGTATAGAGGACTTTCACTGACGTCACGGGTTTATGTTTATCACGCAGCGTCCGCCATATTGCCAGGCAAACAAAGAACCATAGCCACGACAGGTAATGAAGAAAGTCGAGAGGACTGCAGTCAGTACAATCTCTCTGAAATGATTAAAAAATTTATACCAGCAGATCGTGTTATATCCAAAAGCTGAAACATGCAGGCATCATAGAGCCATATAATTTACCCACAAACGTATTTATTTATTCTGCCCATTGCTCTCTCTCTCTCTCTCTCTCTCTCTCTCTGTGTATGTATATATCCATGCACACACAGGTTAAATGCAGAGGAGGAATGTAACAAAAATAAAGTCTTGTTCTTCTTCTTAATTTACCCACAAATGTATTTATTCCACATGAAAAGTGTTCAGCAAACCAGCTACCAGATTTAGGACACTATGACATCCTGAACTATTTAGTATTTGAGATTTCTAAATACACCGGATATGCTAAAGGCAAACAAAAGTGCAAATGCCTACCAATATCGAGGCAGGTTTTGTGCCAGAATGTTATGGGAAATTCCAGATAAAGAAAAATACCTTATTATGACAAAGGTAAGTTAGACTTTTTATAGTAATAAACAAGCCAGGGCCTAGATCTAGCATATTTTATGGTGTTTAACTGAGCCTACATTATCAGTCCATAACAAACATGCTGCTAGTTGAGCCAAGCATTAGGTCTAATAAAATATATCACATCCAAAGCCCACATTCAGATATATATGTTAATGTTGCACAGAGCTTTCACACTAACCTGTGATATATAACGAAATGATATTTAGATATCTAGTTACTTAAGATAGTTAAGAGTATAATATATTTTTGTGAGAAATTCCAGTCCTCTCCAGTGAACATGGAATTGAGAGACTTAGAGTGTGTTTAGTTTCCATTTTTTCTCCTCCAGGATATGACTGAATGCAGGATATTAATTACCTGGGGATATTTCTGAAGAGAACATTTTATACTCAGTAAAAGACAGCAATAAGCATTATTTACATACACGGACATGTGCATACCCACATGACGGATTCAGACATGACCGAAATCACAAATTAATAATTACCCCACCAAAATCGCTTTGTAAAACTGATCCCATCTGAACCATTTTTAACCTACTGTAACAGTATTGCTAATTTACCACATGGAGCAGCTAACTACCAGAACAGGTAGGCGGGGTTTTTACAACAGCCTTAAAAATGTTAACAGATTTGCATATTACGAGGAGACGAGGGTTTAATAAGGACAGCGCAAGCGAAGGAAAATGTTATAAACATGCTGCACACACACAAAAAAGTGTGAAATTTGGAAATATTTGTGGACACAAGTGTGTGACAGATGTGTGTGTTGGACAGGATGATGAGCGGCCCATGCTGGACGTGCTGGACCAGGCGAGCCCAGTGGTGCTGGAGAGCTTCACACATGTGCTAAGTGATTCTGTAAGCAATTCAGTGTGTGTGTGTGTGTGTGTGTGTGTGTGTGTGTGTGTGTGTGTGTGGTTTAACTCAGCCTCCTGCACAGAAGAAGCCTCTGTACAGCCACAAAGTCACTCCTGTTCTCACATTCATACAAGTTAGTATAGCTTGTCTGCTGTCTGTTTATGGATTAATACACAGTTTAGTACACTCTGTGTGTGTGTGTGTGTGTGTGTGTGTGTGTGTGTGTGTGTGTGTGTGTGTGTGTGTAGTGGACTGTACAGAGCCTGTGTGTTCAGTGCTGTAGAGAATCGTCACTTGCTGACACTTCATGCGGCGGCCACGAGTCTGAGGTGGTGTTTACATTAGACCGTATCCGTATCGTTTTCATCGCGGATGCCCTGTCCGTGCACATTAAAACGCCGGAAAACGACTCCACAGGCGGAACAGTTTGAATCCGCCAGGGCCCACGTATTCAACCCAGTACGTATCTGATCCGGTGCTGTGTAAACATTGAGGAACGAGGATACGCAGTGCTGAGCTCTAGCTGACGTCGTCATTGGACAACGTCACTGTGACATCCACCTTCCTGATTCGCTGGCGTTGGTCATGCCACGTTGGTCATGTGAATGAGCAATACAGGAAGTGTGTTGAGGAAGTCATTAAGTGAATGAGCAATACAGGAAGTGTGTTGGTTACCGTAGCACTAAATAGTCTTGTTGTAATCGCAAAAAACGGCCGTTCTGCGAGGTGAAGAGTGTACCGAACACTGTTAGATCCTTCTAGCATAAACACGAAGGCCATACACGGTGTAAAAAAGGCGTCATTGTAGTACCAGTACCGCCGATAACAGACTGGCATACTTCATTTTTTACAATGACATCCTTCCACTTGCAAGTGGTGAGTGACTTGCGCATGCCCGATATGCACTGGGATCATGTGACGTGCCGTCTAATTAGTCATGTGATTAGCGTATCCGTGTATTGGCGTTGCTGTGTGCACGGGGAACGGTTTTGTTGCGGGCACAGAAATTTTGTGTGTGTACGCGAATCGTTTTAAAAACGTTAATCTGATGATATGCTGATTCGAAATAATGTAAACAGGGCCTGAGTGCATATCCAAAAAGTGCATTTTGTATTCATGAATTTGTACCAGTTTTCAAATTCTCGAATCTGATTGGTCAGAAGGTGTTGATTCCAACTGAAGGGCCAAACCCGGGTGTTTAGTGCTAGTCTTACAAAAATGACATCACCCCTGGAAATTATACCTTATAAAACTAGACATGTTAAATAGTTTACTGTCTAAATTGCATTTTAATACGAGACCGGGAACGCGTTCTACGGTATCTAACTGGTACAGTTTGGCTCTTTGAGTCCGCCATTACATGAATGCGTTCCTGGTAAGTTATAATTAATTCAAAGGAAGTGATGTCATACACGTAAAGCTTGAAAGTTCGCTGCATTTCTAGCTTCAAGGCTATTCAAGTGTAGCCGATAAAAAAAAAAAAGCAGAATTTTGATGCATTATCGCCCAACGTCGGCAGGACACTTACGGAATGAATGGGTTCGATTTTTACGGACAAAGAGCATTTTGAAAAAAATTAATTTGTGAGGCAGATTCACATAGAAGGGTTTGAGTGACGTCTGGTACCCAGAACAGTTCCTATGATCTGGAAACAAAAATCAGAAGCGCCGTCCCAAAGAGCAAAGAGCTCACCGCTGCACAGGAAGTGTCAAGCTTGTTGCTTGAATTGATTAGTTGTCCTTAGTCAGATCAATAATGTTCTAAGGTAGTTTGTATGTGGCCAAATATAATACTCAGATAGACGACAGACAATTACTGATCTAAAAGCAAACCAAAACATACTTACTCTGAGTCACTTCGTCGTCCTTGTTGTTGTGTCGAGGGCTTTACAAAAGAAGGCAGTTGCGCATATGATGTCACACATGCAGCACCGCTGACCAATAGACCCCTTCGCAGTAAACGTCATTCATACGTAAGCGGAAATTGCGCGCGCAGCCTGGACCCAAAAAAGACTCAGGAATGCCTAGTTGTTGTGTTGTCAGGTGTCAGAATCGTAGCAGTGATGGGGTTAAAATGTACAGAATTCCAGCAGGATCTCACCCATTCCAAAAAAATCGCCGACATCTATGGCTACAAGCCATCAAACGTGTAGACTGGGATGAAAGCTCTATCAAAAATGCGCGGGTTTGCAGCGCCCACTTCATCACAGGTAAGATCAGGCTATTTATTAAACCTTTCTTTTTTATTCTTTCTAGTCTTCGTTTATTGATGGAACAAAATACTTTGGTAACGTTTGTCTGATTAGCTGGGTCATAGTTACACAATGTAATGAATATCGTTAGCATGTTAACTTAGCTTTGCATGCAGTTTTGTTTGTAGGAGAGGTCTCGCTTGACTCAAGCAGTCCAGATTTTGTGCCATCATTATTTGTGTATGCCGAAAATCACAATTTTAAAGCAAGGATGGAAAGGTAAAATTGTGTGCCCTCACTCTAAATGCCAACTTGCGTTGACTGCTCTAACCTAGCTCCCGCCCCGTTCAGTTTCATTTCTGCTCTCTGCCTCTCGCTTTTTACGCAGCTCTGATTTCTCTTAGCTGCACTCTTTACACTATCATTCCTTTCATGCCATTCCCTCCTGCAAATTGCTGTTTAGTGTTGGTATTTGCTGTTGTAGCTAAAGCCACATTGCCATCACATCACTGGCATAATTTGATTAAAACAAAATGAATATGAATGTCCCATTGTTAATCAAGTTGTACATGCCCGCACATAACATAATCATATGCGTCTAAAGACTTGTAGGCACGAAGTTTTTCGTGGGTGTGCACTGAAGTCTTGTCAATAAGGTACGAGTATATATCTGGCCGTTGTATACCAGGGAACTTACTAACATCGTCCGTCCACTCTTTAATTAAATGCGGATCCGGTAGGCGATGTCCACTTGTTAGAGTTAACTTATTTATGTAGCATTCTCGATCTTGTAACGACAATTGTTTGGCATAATCTGCTCATAATGCCGGTCTATGGCCAGCGCCATCCTGGCAATGGTCGGTTTGTTTACAAACATGCGAAGGGGTCTATAAATTGCTGTGAGCTAATGGTGGACAAACTTTTAGTGATTTTTGGAACAGAATTCAGATGCAAAAAATTCTTTTTCGAACCATTTTTTTTTTATTTATCAGTGAACTTTGCAACCTATTTGAACATATCACACACAGAAAACCCGGGATTTTATGATGTCATTTTCGTAAGATTAGCACTTTAATTCACTTGGTCTAATACATGAGCATTTCTATAGAAACGACTAACTCACAGAGACTCGTATGGTGGACATAACCTATCCTAATCCGAATAATAAACTGGTTAAAAATAAATAACAAATTTTTAAAGGGTGTGATTTTTTTCATATGGTGAAGTATTCTATCAGGAGATGTTTATTTAGCATTTGTGGAAGGAGTCTCCAGTGTCAGTAACAATCCTTTGTAACGATCAGAGGAAAATCTTGTACCTTTTTTAAGCAAATTGCTGTGGTGTGAGAGGAGCAGTGACATCAAGAGTGAAGAGAGACTGAAAAATAAATGCAAGGATAATGAAACGCGAATGTATTCAGTCCTATTTTGGTGCACAGTCAGTACGTGCTGATGTTTTCAAGAATGTTGGAAGAATTTGGGAAAAGTGTACATCGTATTTAACCTTTTCATTGTTCATTATTTTAGAAACATAGCCAGACTCATTACATCAAATAAAATCGCATGTCACATGAAGTGTCGCTTTTTCTAAATAGCATTTATATTAATTCAATGATTAATGGATTGTCCGTGTGTAGGAATACAAAGAGTGAAACAGATAATAGATTAGACTTGGAGGGGGAAAAAATATTCTCCTCACAATTGAAGAGGAAGCCATGGCCTAATGGTCAGAGAAACAGCTTTGGGACCCGAAGGTTCCTGGTTCGATTCCCTGGACCAGCAGGACTGGCTTATGTGCCCTTGAGCAAGGTGCCTAACCCCCAACTGCTCTGGCAAGAGTGGTGGCATATCTTGTGTCTGATTCGCCAAAGAAAAACTGATGATGTGATTCTCAATTTGGGCATTGAACCCCATTACTGTAAATCTGACATGAAATCATGTGCGATGATTTCATGCGCAACCCAAAATGGTCCATTTTCCAGGCACTGACTACAGATGATACAGAAACTTGTGAATCCATCAGGAGACAATCTTGACTATAGATTATTGCCGAATTTCCCAAATTCGTTGAGCAACAGACCACAAAATGCTGCTCAGAAGGTCAAGAAAACACGTAGTGAACTATTAGCGCCACCAAGCGAATGTTGCGCGAAAACTGCGCTCGCATGTTCGACGCATTTTCACAACAAATCAAAATGTCATTTGCTGGTTTTTATGGTAGAAGGAAGATCTACACTTGTCTCAGTTGTGTATGATGTTAAAAGTGGTAACCTATGGGGCGCTATTGAGGTGATTATTTGTTGATAGTTCCTGGATCGGAGTGGCACGGTGGTGTAGTGGTTAGCACTGTCGCCTCACAGCAAGAAGGTCCTGGGTTCGAGCCCAGTGGCCGGCGAGGGCCTTTCTGTGTGGAGTTTGCATGCTGTCCCCGTGTCCGTGTGGGTTTCCTCCGGGTGCTCTGGTTTCCCCCACAGTCCAAAGGTATGCAGGTTAGGCTAATTGGTGACTCCAAATTGACTGTACAGTAGGTGTGAATGTGAGTGTGAATGGTTGTGTCTCTATGTGTCAACCCTGTGCTGACCTGGCGACTTGTCCAGGGTGTACCCCGCCTTTCGCCCGTAGTCAGCTGGGATAGGCTCCAGCTTGCCTGCGACTCTGTAGGACAGGATAAAGTGGCTAGAGATAATGGATGGATGGAGTTACTGGATCAGCTAGCAAAAATGGTGCAAAATATCGCATGCTTTTCAATACCATTTCTACACAGAGCATCTGGTACAAAAATGCTGTGGTGTGACACATATCTAGTCTTTATTTTACTTTGCCTTCGCTCTGTCCCTGACTTGGACATGTGTGTGTGTTTCAGACGTCGGTTCCATCAGGACACCAGGTTGACCTGCAGTGGTTAGTGGAGTGGAGCGGGAGTCTCCTGAGCAGTCAGTACGATGTGTGCAGCCCGTCATCAGTGTGGGTGGTGGCACAGTCAGCACGGGACCCCTGGGCTCTTTGCCTCTTCAGCCTGCTGAGACAGGAACATCTGCCCAAGCAGTGTCCTACAGCGCTGAGCTACGCCTGGCCCTACGCCTTCACCCGCCTGCAGCTGCTCCTGCCTGTAATCGATCCCGGGTGAGCCACAGCTCTTTCAGCAGGCTTTATTCTAACTTTATTCTAAGCTCAGTAATATAATAAACCTTTGATAAATAATTGTGGAAATTCGTTTTCGTTGATCCCTATTAGCAACCCAGCAAATATGAAAAAGATGAGTGCAGCAGGTTCAGGTGACAACTACGTGGCTCTCTGGAGAAACTACCTGATCCTGTGCTTCGGTGTGGCCAAGCCGAGCATCATGAGCCCTGGCCATCTGCGAGCCTCCACTCCAGAGATCATGACCCCTACTAGTGAGAACAGCAGCAGCTACGACTACAAGGTGAACACTCAGGATTAACAGCCGTTAATGAACACATGCGTTTGGATGGTACTATATCTGTCATAGTGTAATGGTGTGTGTGTTGTGCGTCAGGTGGTGGGGACGCCATCAGTAGCATGGTTATTAAAGCAGCTCGTTCCCTTGATGCGTTCTGAGAGCATCGACATCACCGAGGCACTGGTGCTGGGCTTCGGCCGCACAAACGCACTCATTTTCAGGTTTGTAAAGAAATTCAAATGCTATAATTTCCCAAGCCGTATTTATCAGTTAATTAGCAGAATTAACACAATGCACTATAAGGACTGTTTTTAACACACCAATACCAAAATTCTCGCCCGGTTTGTTGACTGCATTCTGTTTAGTCATATACTGATCGTGCGCAATGTTCACGATTCATAATGCATCATAAAAGTAGTGAAAGGCAGTTTCACAATCATGGTTGTCTTTGTTGAATAACGCCAACTAATTCCTGCAACTAGGTCCAGTATGTAAATGCTGAGACCTTGTGGTCATTTTATTTAATTCTGCTTTAATTATGACGCTTAGATTTTATTGGTTAAACTAAGAATTGCATTTTTTTTAGCACTCACTAGGTTTTACTTTGGGACATATACTGTATTTTCATTCAGAATAGAAAGATATTGAAGTGGAAGTTGTTTTTGTGAACTAAATGCCTCTGACAGTATCCTTTATCCATCACAAATGTCCTCGCCGGAAAACACTCGCCATATGATGAGGTTGTAAATGATTTTTAAGAAAATATTTGTCTCTTTTGAAGCAGAAAACTCTGTTGTTGCGCAGTGAAAAACAGGAGTTGGGAAAAAAAACAAACAAACAGATGTGAGACACATTTGCAGCGGAGCTTCACATGTGGTTGAAATGTGAGTCCGTCAAAAAGTGTCCTCTCCGGAAATCCATAAGGATTGTGGTCACCGCTTCAGTGGTTCATATTATTAGCTCATCCGACCGACAGGCGATGAGCTTATGCTGGCGGCGTCCAAATTTCACGTAAATCGTTTCTTCTCTCTCAATTCTTCACTGATTTTTATTCTTTTTGGCAGGAAGGTAGGTCTGCCTGGGGTGCATATAGTTTCTACCCAAATTTGAATAATTGCAATTAATAATGAAGATATGCAGTAATTAATCAATCCCTAACGAGCAGTTTCCACACAAATCCATGGATTAAAGTTTTCCGTCGTGTGACGGATTTCCGTCAACTGAACTCTCCCAAGGCCAAATGTGAGGTCGGTGCTGATCCGAGGAGAATTAAAATGACGGGTGGTTGGGTAGAGATTGGGTTATAACACTGATGTGTTGCAACACCATCAACTATCAGCAGGGTTTATTTCACTTTTTTGTTTTTGAGCCATGCTTTGTGTCGTTCATTTCCTATGTTTGATCATGTTTAAACGTTCGCTGTCTACAGTGCGGCATTAAAAAAACATGCGCTGTCAAAATTGGCAAAATACATTCCCATGTGCTTGGTGTGCTTGTGTCTGACCATTTCTGTTTTGTATTAAATTAAATCTTGCTAAAATGACTTAGTTCAAACTTGGACATATAGAAATAGAGCATGTTAAAAAAAAAAAACGAAAAAATACACCCCGGAAAGCCCGCTCCTCTGCTTCAGCCAGACTTGAAGACCCGACGGTGCAATGCTTGCAGACTGTCAGAAGTAATTAGACCTAAATTTATAGCTAACAAATCAGCAGACGCCCCAACAATTATTATTTTCGTTAGGCCAGTGTGTAAGGTATGTTAGAACCGTGCCTTATAGCCTACGTTATGTCACAATTTAAAGGGCGTTTGAGGAGTTGGAGGCTGCGAGCGCAATGATGTTCCGACATGCGCTAAACTTTATTCCCTGAAAATCATACACCAGCGTTCAATGCCCCAAACAGTCAAAATGTCTAGAAGACTACGGTTAAATAATAATCATAGCCTACTAAGTTAAATTACGTCAAAACATCTGTTTCTGGCCTATGAAATGATGGAGGAAAATGAGAACGAACGCAAAGTAGATAGCAGCCAACTTCACGCGATCTTTTAGGGAACTTAACACTCGTGCTGGCCACAATATTTCTCTTAATAAAATCTTGAATTGTTTTTGAAGTCGTATTCAACACAAAGTAAGGTCAAACCCCAATTTTAATTTAAGCGAAGATCCAAACTTTTTTCTATATTGACGTTGAGCATAGAGGAGCATGTCATTCTGCTTTCGGTTTCGGCAGCATGGATGCGCTTTACATGAAAGAAGGCACTGATGTGTCTGCCATCGATAAAGGTGTAAAACAAGTGGAGGTGAGCTTGGCTGTATGAAATAGGTGAAAACGGAAAGCCATTTAGTTCATGGTGCAAAAAACTAAACATTCCAGGCGCTTGCATTTGTGTGGTTTGCCACAAAAAAATAATATACGGAAGCAATGGAAAGAAAGTGCAATAAATTGAATATATTAATCCATTAATTAATTGATAATAAAGTTATCAGTTCTAAGTTAACCATTCTCAGAATTTCATCGAAATCCACCCATAACACCCACCCCCCCCTGTAAATTTTCAGTCAAATAATTTTTTTTTGCTTTAATCCATGCAAATCGCTTCTTCTCCCTCAGTTCTTCACTGATTTTGATTCTTTCTGGCATGAAGGTAGGGGTACCTAGGGTGCGTATAACTTCTACACAGATTTGCTTAATTACAATTATTCATGAAGTTATGGACTAATTAAGCCTTAATTCAACAGCAGTTCAACAAAAATCGCTTCTTCTCGGTCAATTCCTCATCATTTTGGATTCTTTCTGGCAAATGGGTCGGTATTCCTAGGGTGTATATCGCTTCTATATATAGCTTGGATATAGTGTATATAGCTTGCAACATTTATTGCGCAAGGTGGCCCACTTTAGATCGTTCCTTCTGGACTAGACAGGGCCGGAGTGAGCTACGCCGTCACTGATGGTCTCGTTATTATAGTTACCACCATGTCCAAAGATCGCTGCACAGGACTTGAAAATTTGTACTTAAAATCACATCCATTTCATCAGTTTTGTATCCTGTACTCTTGTGGACTATAAGAAAGGTGGTCAGTTTTAGAAATGCACTACATGCCTCTTCTCACCACAAGTAACACGTCCAGTATAAGACTTGTAGCTCTGAAACTCTGCGCAGTTCATTTCCATTTCAAAAGGTCATTTTTGGCAGCAGAGAAACACAAAAATCTGATGTTTGATATTTGGACTATCGTGGACCTGAAAATTATGCCCTGTTTGTCAAACAGCCCATATAAAGTGTAATGTGTATGCGTATAATGTCTTGTGAAGGCATTATAACACGATACATGTAGAGAGTTCATTTTAGATATGACCTTCACTGAGAAAAGTAACTTTGCTGTACTGCTGTTGGTTTATTTGTTTGTTGGTGTGTTTCATACAGAGAACTGATCGAAGAACTGCACCCTTTGATGAAGGAAGCTCTGGAAAAGAGACCAGAGGTCAGTGTCTATCCCATAACGCTTGCATAAGAGTTATAAGTGTGGAGAAATCCAATCCAAGCATAGTGCTAGTGCAGTTAGTGAAAGGTTGGGCAATATTTCCTATGAATCTGGTACATAATGGATTCTAAGACTACGTTCAGACTGCACCCTGAAACGACCCATATCCGATTTTTTTGCCCATATGCGACCTGTATCCGATTTGTTACTGACAATCTGAACGACACAGATCCGATTTTTTCACATGCGACCCAGGCCGCTTGGATATGTGGTCCTAATTCCGATGCATATCCGTTATTTTCACATGCGACTGCAGTCTGACCGGACAGGTCGCATTCATGCGACCTACACGTCATCAACAAGAGACAAACGTCACTATTCTGCGTTGGCTAATCCCGCCTCTTTGGTGGAAAACAACAACATTTGTACAGTTTTCAGAATTTAAATAGACTTTTATAGAATTGATCAAGCTAATGGTGGATTTGGTAGGGACCTTGATGTTGATCTGTTAGCCTGATTAAATAAAACAGTTTCTATAACTGATTTATAACTTAAACCATCCTGTATTACAAGATTATAAGATTGTTCTGGAAATTTCCAGTAATTTGACACCTTCGGTCTCATTAGTCTGCTGCCCACATTAATCAGATTATTGTGTGAGTTCTGCCGCCGCCACAAAAACCACATCGCCAGGTCTCGCGTCATCTCCATAGCAAACTGCACTGGTGTTTCTGCACCTTGAGCCAGCGCTGAGAGAAGTTGCAGAATTCAGCTAGCTATAAACAATCTAAATAAATATTTATAAAAATGTAGAAAAAGTTTATTAATATGACGAAATAAATATGTGCAAATTATTAAGCCTGAATTAAGAGTTTGGTAATACAGCGGCCGTATCCCAAATGACTGCCTACTGAAGCTCGAGTGCACTATATAGAGTTTAAAAATCCATTACTTCCTAGTAACATGTAGTGCACTTATATAGAAATTAGAGAGACATTTAGGAGTCAACCCTCGTTACCAGGCTACACGTTTTCATTTCAGTTCAGAAACAAAAACACACACGAGACCTCACACTTTAACACTAACCAGATAATTAAACAAACAAACAAATAAAGAAATCATTAAACTTGAAGAGTGCGCTTTTTTTTGCTTACGTATTACGTAGATGTGCTTATTACGTGTCAATTTGCGCATGCGGGACACTTTTGGGTCGTTTTCCGTTCATATTGGAGATCGCATACAAGTCTCATATAATTGGTAATGTGAACGGCCTAACAAAAAAATCGGATTTCACAACAAATCGGATATGGGTCGCTTCAGGTTGCAGTCTGAACGTAGTGTAAATGTATTTAAGTGTTACAGAAAAAATACAGCCCCTGTATCACAAATATCCCCTCCCCCTTTTGAGGTCACTCCATGTACTTTTGATTTGGTTTTGTTCCTGTCCCTGTCATACCACTGACTGATTATCCTAATGTGTTCACCTGCTCCGTGTTAATTCAACAGGAAACTTGCATGTAAGATATACAATACATACAATTAACAGTTATTCCACAAAATCGAGTCAAACATGAGCCGATAGCCGACGAGGTGCGTAGTGCCAAGTCGGCTATAAGCTGTGTACAACCAGGTTGAGTGGAATATCTATTTTATTCTATCCACGTTCACTGGATTTTGAGAAACAGAACATTTTTATTTTTATTTTTTGCAAATTCGAGCAATAAAACTTAATACAAAACGTCTGACAAATCATTTCCGCTTAGTGTGTAAACAAACCGGTGAAATGACAGTAGCAATTTCTGAAAAATGCTATAATAATAATAATAATTATTGAAAAATAAAAAAAGATACGTTCTTACCAGGCGGCACAGTGGTGTAGTGGTTAGTGCTGTCGCCTCACAGCAAGAAGGTCCGGGTTCGAGCCCCGTGGTCGGCGAGGGCCTTTCTGTGTGGAGTTTGCATGTTCTCCCCGTGTCCGCGTGGGTTTCCTCCGGGTGCTCCAGTTTCCCCCACAGTCCAAAGACATGCAGGTTAGGTTAACTGGTGACTCTAAATTGACCGTAGGTGTGAATGTGAGTGTGAATGGTTGTCTGTGTCTATGTGTCAGCCCTGTGATGACCTGGCGACTTGTCCAGGGTGTACCCCGCCTTTTGCCCGTAGTCAGCTGGGATAGGCTCCAGCTTGCCTGCGACCCTGTAGAACAGGATAAAGCGGCTACAGATAATGAGATGAGATGAGATGTTCTTACCATCAAATACTTTCATTACTTATTTTGTCGCTTTTTTTGTGTTTTTTGGGCTTTTGTTCTCGAGTTTTTATTTCATCCTTGGTTGGTTCAGCAGTACGGCATTTTGTTTTTCTCTACTCACGGTATATGAGCTGATATCCTTGTAGTAGATTGTAGTAGCCAATCAGAGTGCACGATTGCTCATATCCAGTGAATGTGGATAGAATAATACGTAAGATAACGTATGTTTGTATAAATTCTGATAAGCAGTAGTGGGAATATGAGTAAAACTTTATAAAGCATGAGTGCAGTGTTTATGCCCTGCCACTGATGACTCATGTCGCTGTAAGTCTGTAGGTGATCATACAACCATGGCTCATTTCACTTCTTATCCACCCTGTACATTTATCTTGCATAAATACAGGATGGATGGTTGTATGAACACAGTATGAAGCGTTCTTTATGGATGCACTTGACTGCAATGAATGAGCTCTTGTTATGCATTAGAATAAGAAGCGAAGAGAGCGAAGGGATCTGCTGAGGCTCCAACTGCTCAGGATTTTTGAGCTCTTGGCCGATTCTGGGGTGATCAGCGACAGGTGAGAGGAATATGTTTATCTGTATCTGAGTGTGTGTGTGTTTTGTGGTTTTGCCTGAATATGTCATGAATTCCCACTCTCAGTGTGCAGGGGCTTTCCTAGCTGCTGTCATGTAGTTTTGTTTTGAGTTCATAGTGCTTTTACTGTGACATGTGATTTTGTTTTAGTTTTGGTCCTGTCTCATGATATCACATAATTACCCAAATGTGGTCACCTGTTACGTGCTTTACCTTGATTCATCTGGTTATTTCTGACCTGCTGATTCAGTTCCTCCTTGGAAAGTTGGATCATGTTTTTGTCTCATTAAACCCATAGCTTAGTTTCCTGTCTTCAAGGTTTGGATCTGAATCTGTTCTTGGGCTGTTTCACAATCATGGTTGTCTTTTTGAATTACACAAACTAACTCCTGCAACAAGGTCCAGTATGCATCTGTGTGTGTGTGTGTGTGTGTGTGCAGTATATAAGGGGCGGCACGGTGGTGTAGTGGTTAGCACTTTCACCTCACAGCAAGAAGGTTCTGGGTTCGAGCCCCGTGGCTGGCGAGGGCCTTTCTGTGCAGAGTTTGCATGTTCTCCCCGTGTCCGCGTGGGTTTCCTCCGGGTGCTCCGGTTTCCCCCACAGTCCAAAGACATGCAAGTTAGGTTAACTGGTGACTCTAAATTGACCGTAGGTGTGAATGTGAGTGTGAATGGTTGTCTGTGTCTATGTGTCAGCCCTGTGATGACCTGGCGACTTGTCCAGGGTGTACCCCGCCTCTCGCCCATAGTCAGTTGGGATAGGCTCCAGCTTGCCTGCGACCCTGTAGAACAGGATAAGCAGCTACAGATAATGGATGGATGGATGGATGTGTGTGTATATATATATATATATATATATATATATATGCTGGAGTTTCTTATATCTTATTTTACAGGGACACACCTACAGCCCTACCGACAACACTAATGTCTCTTCCTGTATACATTCTTATAAATAGGTTTATCAGGGTCAAATGCAGCTCAGTTTTGACCTTGTGGTTATTTCATTTAATTCTACTTGAATTATTACACTTAGATTTTACTGGTTAAATTCAGAATTGCATTTTTTAGCACTAACTAGGTTTTACTTTGGGACGTATACAGTACTTTCATTCACAATAGAAGGATATTTAAGTGGGAGTTACAGCTTTTTGCAAACTAAGTGCTTCTGACAGGATCCTTTATCCATCAGAAATGTCCTCTTCGGAAAACACTCTCCATATGATGAGACTGTAAATGATTTTTTAAAGAAAATATTTGTCTCTTTTGAAGCTGAATACTCTGTTGCTGCTGCACAGTAAAAAAAAAAAAAAAACAGGACTTGAAACAGATGTGAGACACTTTTGCAGCGGAGCTTCACATGTGGTTGAAATGTGAGTCCGTCAAAAAGTGTTCTCTCCGGAAAACCACAAGGATTGTGATCACCACTTCAGTTGTTATGACAGTTACCACCATGTACAAACATCGCTGCACAGGACTTGAAAATTTGTACTTAATATATGTCACATCCATTTCAACAGTTTTCACTTTGTATCCCTTAGTCTTGTGGACTATAAGAAAGGTGGTGAGTTTTAGAAATACACGATGTATATGCCTCTTCTCACCACAAGTACATGCTCAGTATATGACCTGTAGCTCTGAAATACTGCATCGTTCATTTGGTCATTCTTTGGCAGCAGTGAAACACAAAAATCTGAGGTTTGATTTTTGGACTATCGCGGACCCGAAAAGTTCCCCGATTGTGAAACAGCCCACTTATGTTTAGATTATGGGTTATACTTTTATTATGCTGTTTGTGTTTTGACCTCGGTGACTGGGTTGACACACTTGCTTGTATTTATAATTCTTCAAAAATGGTATTTAAGACTTAAAAACGGTATTTGTTTTTATGGTTGTATTTGGTGGTGGAAATAGTTTAATATTAATGAGCCTATAATTTCATACTGCTCCAAACAAACGAACTTAAGCGTAACTTTGTGTTCATGTTTCATAAACTGCAAAGGAATAAAATCGTGTTTTTCAGTAATGAATCTGGAATGTTTCTCTTTGATTTTCATTTACTGTGATTTTTTTTCTTTTTCATTGTACCAACACAAAGACTGTACAACAAAAAAACAAAAGACAACAGACAAAGACAGTCGTGCATAGACAGTGAATACAAGATGTGTAACGAACAAAGGGAAGAGGTCAATTTTTAAAGTAGAACCCCGATTCCAAAAAAGTTGAGACAAAGTACAAATTATAAATAAAAACGGAATGCAATAATTTACAAATCTCAAAAACTGATATTGTATTCACAATAGAACATAGACAACATGTCAAATGTCGAAAGTGAGACATTTTGAAATTTCATACCAAGTATTGGCTCATTTGAAATTTCATGACAGCAACACATCTCAAAAAAGTTGGGACAGGGGCAATAAAAGGCTGGAAAAGTTAAAGGTACAAAAAAGGAACAGCTGGAGGACCAAATTGCAACTCATTAGGTCAATTGGCAATAGGTCATTAACATGACTGGGTATAAAAAGAGCATCTTGGAGTGGCAGCGGCTCTCAGAAGTAAAGATGGGAAGAGGATCACCAATCCCCCCAATTCTGCGCCGACAAATAGTGGAGCAATATCAGAAAGGAGTTCGACAGTGCAAAATTGCAAAGAGTTTGAACATATCATCATCTACAGTGCATAATATCATCAAAAGATTCAGAGAATCTGGATGAATCTCTGTGCATAAGGGTCAAGGCCGGAAAACCATACCGGGTGCCCGTGATCTTCGGGCCCTTAGACGGCACTGCATCACATACAGGCATGCTTCTGTATTGGAAATCACAAAATGGGCTCAGGAATATTTCCAGAGAACATTATCTGTGAGCACAATTCACCGTACCATCCGCCGTTGCCAGCTAAAACTCTATAGTTCAAAGAAGCAGCCGTATCTAAACATGATCCAGAAGTGCAGACGTCTTCTCTGGGCCAAGGCTCATTTAAAATGGACTGTGGCAAAGTGGAAAACTGTTCTGTGGTCAGACGAATCAAAATTTGAAGTTCTTTATGGAAATCAGGGACGCCGTGTCATTCGGACTAAAGAGGAGAAGGACGACCCAAGTTGTTATCAGCGCTCAGTTCAGAAGCCTGCATCTCTGATGGTATGGGGTTGCATTAGTGCGTGTGGCATGGGCAGCTTACACATCTGGAAAGACGGCATCAATGCTGAAAGGTATATCCAGGTTCTAGAGCAACATATGCTCCCATCCAGACGACGTCTCTTTCAGGGAAGACCTTGCATTTTCCAACATGACAATGCCAAACCACATACTGCATCAATTACAGCATCTTGGCTGCGTAGAAGAAGGGTCCGGGTACTGAACTGGCCAGCCTGCAGTCCAGATCTTTCACCCATAGAAAAAATTTGGCGCATCATAAAACGGAAGATACGACAAAAAAGACCTAAGACAGTTGAGCAACTAGAATCCTACATTAGACAAGAATGGGTTAACATTCCTATCCCTAAACTCGAGCAACTTGTCTCCTCAGTCCCCAGACGTTTACAGACTGTTGTAAAGAGAAAAGGGGATGTCTCACAGTGGGAAACATGGCCTTGTCCCAACTTTTTTGAGATTTGTTGTCATGAAATTTAAAATCACCTAATTTTTCTCTTTAAATGATACATTTTCTCAGTTTAAACATTTGATATGTCATCTATGTTCTATTCTGAATAAAATATGGAATTTTGAAACGTCCACATCATTGCATTCCGCTTTTATTTACAATTTGTACTTTGTCCCAACTTTTTTGGAATCAGGGTTGTACAAATTCAATCCTGAAGTGATTCATACAGTAGATTAGATTAGATAGAACTTTATTGATCCCTTTGGGAGGGTTCCCTCAGGGAAATTAAAATTCCAGTAGCATCATTATAGGATAAACAGAGAATAGAATAGAAAAAAGAGAGAACTTCTAGATAAATTAAGTCTTTAGAAAACTTCTAGATAAATAAATTATTTACATATACAAATATCTTAAAAAGATATGAAAAAAGTCCAGCAGGAGAGGTATTGCACATTTATATTGCACATTGTCCAGTATTGCAGTATCAGTGATTTGTAGTATATACACCCTACCAGACAAAAGTTTATACACCCCCACTCATTCATAGGTTCCCCTGCATTCCGACCATCCTTCCCAGTGTAGAACAACACTGAAGACACCAAAACTCTGAAACAACATATGGAACAAACAAAAAGTGTTGAAAAAAAACAAAACTTGTTTTTTTTAATCATATTTTAGTCTTCAACATAGCCACCATGCCCCCCCTTGTTACGGATATTTAGATTGAGTTCCTCGGCAAGCCAGGATATATAAATATAAAAATCTGTTCATCCTCAGCTCTTTACCAAATATAATATGTTTATTTTTATGATTCCAAAATGGCATCATACTCACAATATACTGGATGCTTATTATGTAGGACATGGCATAAAAGCATTATAAAACCTACATAGCGCACTATAGCTCTATACAGTACAGCCCCTTGAGTACATGTGTCTTTATATTGGAAATTCATCAGTAATTAATGAGGAACTATTGAAAGAGCTTGCTCTCTCTCTCTCTCTCTCTCTCTCTCTCTCTCTCTCTCTCTCTCTCTCAGTACAAATGGAGCACTGGAACGTGACACTCTGGCTCTTGGTGCTCTCTTTCTGGAGTATGTTGATCTGACCAGGATGCTTTTGGAGGCTGAAAATGACAAAGACGTCGAGATCCTTCGAGACATCCGATCCCACTTTAGCTCCATGGTGGCCAACCTCATACAGTGTGTCCCTGGTAAAGACCAGACTCACAAATCAAACAGTTTCCTCAATGTAGGACAAAGAGATGCTTCTGAATGAAGACAGTGTAACTGCTGTTCATGAACTGAGGCTCTCCATGATGAAACATAAGCGTGGCAAATGTTTTATTCCAAGTTGTTCCTATTAATATGACTAACTTAATTGTTGCCCTGTTCTCTGACTGATAGCGGTTCTCTTTGTAAGACTGTTCCCAAAAAGCAGTGATTATAATGACGTCAAGGGCAAAATGACGAGCAATTTCAGACTTCCTCATGAAATGACAGAGACGACCATTCAGAGATTGGATCTCACAAATCAATAACAGATGTTGTGTTTGAATCAGACATTCAGAGTTCACTTACAGACTATTCAGTAAATTTTATAAAAAAACGTAGCCCATGAGCTGATTGATGAGCTGACTCATAATGGCATACACTACCGTTCAAAAGTTTGGGGTCACCCAGACAATTTTGTGTTTTCCATGAAAAGTCACACTTTTATTTCCCACCATAAGTTGTAAAATGAATAGAAAATATAGTCAAGACATTTTTCTGGCCATTTTGAGCATTTAATCGACCCCACAAATGTGATGCTCCAGAAACTCAATCTGCTCAAAGGAAGGTCAGTTTTATAGCTTCTCTAAAGAGCTCAACTGTTTTCAGCTGTGCTAACATGATTGTACAAGGGTTTTCTAATCATCCATTAGCCTTCTGAGGCAATGAGCAAACACATTGTACCATTAGAACACTGGAGTGAGAGTTGCTGGAAATGGGCCTCTATACACCTATGGAGATATTGCATCAAAAACCAGACATTTGCAGCTAGAATAGTCATTTACCACATTAGCAATGTATAGAGTGGATTTCTGATTAGTTTAAAGTGATCTTCATTGAAAAGAACAGTGCTTTTCTTTCAAAAATAAGGACATTTCAAAGTGACCCCAAACTTTTGAACAGTAGTGTATTTCTCTGTCTTTAGTGCACCATCGGCGCTTCCTGTTTCCCCAGCAGAGCCTACGACATCACCTCTTCATCCTCTTTAGTCAGTGGGCTGGTCCTTTCAGCATCATGTTCACTCCTCTGGACCGCTACAGCGACCGGAACCATCAAATCACTCGATATCAGTACTGTGCCCTGAAGGTAATGTAACACTCAGCCAGCTAGATTTCCTTTCTTTTTTTTTTTCATTAGATTTGAACTAGGGGGCGGCACGGTGGTGTAGTGGTTAGCGCTGTTGCCTCACAGCAAGAAGGTCCTGGGTTCGAGCCCCGGGGCCGGTGAGGGCCTTTCTGTGCGGAGTTTGCATGTTCTCCCCGTGTCCGCGTGGGTTTCCTCCGGGTGCTCCGGTTTTCCCCACAGTCCAAAGACATGCAGGTTAGGTTAACTGGTGACTCTAAATTGAGCGTAGGTGTGAATGTGAGTGTGAATGGTTGTCTGTGTCTATGTGTCAGCCCTGTGATGACCTGGCGACTTGTCCAGGGTGTACCCCGCCTTTCGCCCATAGTCAGCTGGGATAGGCTCCAGCTTGCCTGCGACCCTGTAGAACAGGATAAAGCGGCTAGAGATAATGAGATGAGATGAGATTTGAACTAACAAGCATATATCCAGTGCATACTGTCTTTTCATGGAGTTTAAATAAGATGTGAGAAGGCTGATGAACAGATGTTAAACGCTGCGTAATTGTTGACATGGTGCAATTTTCTGTGAAGAAAAAGAAGCCTTTATTTTTCACATGCACACTCAAGCAAAGTGAAATTCATCCTCTGCATTTCACCCAACTGAAGCAGTGAACACATGCACACACCCAGAGCAGTGGGCAGCCATACTACCGGTACAGCGCCAGGGGAGCAGTGAAGGGCTAGGTACCTTGCTCAAAGGAACGTCAGCCCAAGGACGCCCCATGTTAACCTAACTGCATGTCTTTGGACTGTGGGGGAAACCGAAGCACCTGGAGGAAACCCACGCAGACGCAGGGAGAACATGCAAACTCCGCACAAAAAGGCCCTCGCCGGCTGCTGGGCTCGAACCCAGAACCTTCTTGCTGTGAGGCAACAGTGCTAACTGACACATTAAAAGTAGACGGCCTTTCGATTTCATAAAACCGGTGAAATTTAGCTCCCTCTGAAATTTGCTCATTGTGATATACGTTTATTTCTGTAATATCTAAACAAAAAAACAGGCCACTCTGTGGCTGGGAAGTTATTTAATCTGAGGGGATTCCCTAGCAAATAATGTGCATGAAATCGCTCGCTTCGCACAGTCAAGCAGACAGAGGAAGTCTGTATGCGCATGTGCAAGTTTACTTTTCGGCGTCGTCTTCTTCTTATTCTTTTGTGTTTTACGGCAACTGGCATCCACAGTGTTGCATTACTGCTATCTACAGGTTTACCTTTGAGCGTGCACTGACAGTTCCATCATTCTGTTGCAAAACGAACAGCTGATCACACCGAGGTGTTCGCTGACCGCCGATATTTATTATCCTGCGTTTCCTATTTAACATAACGTCTTTTCTTCTCGCTTTCCGTTACTGTAGTCGGTCTTTCACGTTTCATTTGCACACTCACGTCCTCCATTTTTCTGTCCTGTTTCAGATTTGTATCCCACAATGCCTTGCGTGAATGGGGAAAGCCCACCACGTCATGCATGGCGTAGTATCGTGGATTGGGTCACGGTGAAGCAAGAAATAATAGTGGAGAATTTAGGGCCACGTCTCCCTAAATTCATCAATTGTTCTGTTTAAAAAATACTGAATAAAATAGAAAGTCTGTGATTAGAATTCAGTAGCTTTGGGTCCACTAAACAAAAATAATTGGGTGTCGGGGAAAATTCTTTTTATGATCTACACTTGAAAAATCTGAAAGGCAGTCTACCTTTAACTGAAGATTTATGGAAGGAGTCTCCAGTGTCAGTGCTTTGTAACAATCTGAGACACTATAGAACCACTCATCATGTGAGGTTTTTGTAGCATGCTGTGTCTCAGCTCAAGTGGCTGGAATATCATCAAACTCTCTCTCTGTTGTTCTGACTGTAATTCTGAAGTCATTTCTGTCACAGTTTTTGATCTACGTCCTACATGAAATGAAACCAAAACCAAACTTTTCCATAGTTTCCCAACTTGTGATGTGTTGAATAGAAAACACAGGCACTTCATAAAGATTCCGGTTGTGTGTGATTTAAAAATATGGGGAAAAAATGGATGAATATGTTTGCCGTTAGGGCGGCATGGTGGTGTAGTGGTTAGCGCTGTCGCCTCACAGCAAGAAGGTCCGGGTTCGAGCCCCGTGGCCGGCGAGGGCCTTTCTGTGCGGAGTTTGCATGTTCTCCCCGTGTCCGCGTGGGTTTCCTCCGGGTGCTCCGGTTTCCCCCACAGTCCAAAGACATGCAGGTTAGGTTAACTGGTGACTCTAAATTGACCGTAGGTGTGAATGTGAGTGTGAATGGTTGTCTGTGTCTATGTGTCAGCCCTGTGATGACCTGGCGACTTGTCCAGGGTGTAACCCGCCTTTCGCCCGTAGTCAGCTGGGATAGGCTCCAGCTTGCCTGCGACCCTGTAGAACAGGATAAAGCGGCTACAGATAATGAGATGAGATGAGATGTTTGCCATTAATATGCCAATTCATGAAATGTGTCTATAACATGTTACATGCATGTTTTTACCAGATAACCAGTGTTATTCTATCCACATTCACTGGATATGAGCAATTGCACGCTTTGATTGGCTACTCTACTACTAGGCTGTAACACAAACGATATGCGAGTAATTAAAACACTCGTTCAAATCAAATTAAAATTTTATTTGTCACATACACAATCATACATACTATGACATGCAGTCCGATCGCCCGACACACGAAGCCCCGATGAAATCAGGAAGGTGTGCACTGGGCTTAAGTAGTAATGATAGCTGAAGAAAGGAAAAGTAGTAAAACGAATGGGAGTAAAATAGAATGCAATTGTAAATAAAGTTAAAAAAAATCAAAATGTGATAGAATGCTCTGGAGAATATACAATATGCAGAATATGTATAGTTATTCTATCCACATTCACTGGATATGAGCAATCGTGCGCTCTGATTGGCTACTCTACTACTAGGCTATCAGCTCATATACCGTGAGTAGAGAAAAGCAAAATGGCGGAGCTTTTGTTGAACCAACCAAAGATGAAATAAAAATTGCTCGACAACAAAACCCCAACAATACAAAAAAAAAAAGCAACAAAATATGGAATGAAAGTATTTGACAGTAAGAACATCTCATCTCATCTCATCTCATCTCATTATCTGTAGCCGCTTTATCCTTCTACAGGGTCGCAGGCAAGCTGGAGCCTATCCCAGCTGACTATGGGCGAAAGGCGGGGTACACCCTGGACAAGTCGCCAGGTCATCACAGGGCTGACACATAGACACAGACAACCATTCACACTCACATTCACACCTACGCTCAATTTAGAGTCACCAGTTAACCTAACCTGCATGTCTTTGGACTGTGGGGGAAACCGGAGCACCCGGAGGAAACCCACACGGACACGGGGAGAACATGCAAACTCCGCACAGAAAGGCCCTCGCCGGCCACGGGGCTCGAACCCGGCCCTTCTTGCTGTGAGGCGACAGCGCTAACCACTACACCACTGTGCTGCCCAGAATTATTATTATTATTATAGCATTTTTCACAAATTGTGACTATCATTTCGCCGGTTTGTTTACATTCTAAGCAGAAATGATTTTGTCGGATGTTTTGTATAAAGTTTTTATTTACTGAATTTACAGAAAATAAAAATGCTCTGTTTCTCAAAATCCAGTGAATGTGGATAGAATAAAACAGTTATTCCACTCAATCTCGCCGTACATGGTTTATAGCGGCTATAAGCCATGTACGACGAGATTGAGTGGAATAACTGCTAAATATTGACTTGACTGCAACTCAGTAAAAAGCCTGTATTTAGTGACACTTCCAACCCAAATGAAGGAATTAAGAGAATTAAACAGCTTATATTCCTGTTATTTATCTATACACACACTCAATCTGGGTTTATCCAAAGCAATTAGTAGTGTTAATGTATTTTTAATGCTGCACTTCCTTTTCTGATTACAAAAACATCACCTACACTAACGCTCCTCTCCTGAGTCAGTGTATAAATCTGAATGTGGAGTAAAAGCCCATAATTCGAGGCTTGTGTCTGGACAATAGATTTAATCGGTGATTGCAGCTGTTTCAATGACATGATTCGTGCATGACTGCACGATGACAAAACACTGGTGTTCACCTGCATTAGAGGTGAGAAAAGCTGCAGGCTTCTGTTTCACATTTTAGGAGGAATATTTGTGGCTTTTTTTATGTGTGCGCGCGCGCATATGCGTGTGTCTGCCTTTAACCTCTATTCAGTCACACTGTAAGGAATGTAAACTGATCTCATGCCGATCTGTGGCTGTTGCTAGAAGCGTGTAATTTCAGAACTTTTGCCTGTCTGAAAATGTAAAGTGGAACATGATATGAGTGTACGAAACGTAAAGTCCTATAGGTTCTGCCTTTTGGTTGTGAGGTGCTTAATTTCTCTCAGACAGAGCTACAAACAATCCCTCTTTAGAAAATATCCCATTGTTTGTTTCCAAATGTAATGTTATACGCAGGGTGGGTTGGGAAAGTGTGTACAGGGGTAACAGCAAACATCTGAACAAGACAAAAATGATACCCCATTGTCCAGATTTGGATGTATCCTTTTTTATTTTATTATTTTATTTAGATAATAATTTTCATTCAGAAGTAATACTACCAATAATAATAATAATAATAATAATAATAATAATAATAATAATAATAATAATACCCTTGTGGCTACTACTTCAATTCCAAAAAAGTTGGGATGCTGTGTAAAACATAAATAAAAACAGAATGTGATGATTTGCAAATCATGGAAACTCTATATTTCAATGAAAATTATACAAAGACAACATATCAAATGTTGAAATTGAGACATGTTTTTGAAAAATATATGCTTATTTAGAATTTAATGCCAGCAGCATGTTTAAAAAAAAATGGCACAGGGGCATGTGTGTTGCATCACCTTTACTTTTAACAACACTCTGTAAACATTTGGGAACTGAGGAGACCAGTTGCTGTCGTTTTGAAAGGGAAATGTTGTCCCATTTTTTTCCTGATATACAATTTCAGTTGCACTTCATAATGCACCAAATGTTTTCAATAGGACACAGGTCTGGACTACAGGCAGGCCAGTTTAGCACCTGGACTCTTTTCGTACAGAGCCATGCAGTTTTAATACGTGCAGAAAGTGGTTTGGTATCGTCTTGATGAAATAAGCAAGGGCTTTCCTGAAAAAGACATCGTCTGAATGGCAGTGTGTTGTTTCAAAACCTGTATACCTCATTCAGCATTAATGGAGCCTTTGCAGATGTGCAAGCTACCCATGTCATGTGCACTAATGCACCCTCATACCATCACAGATGCTGGCTTTTGAACTGTGCACTGATAACAAGCCGGATGGTCCCTCTCCTCTTTAGCCTGGAGGATGTGGTGACCATGATTTCCAAAAAGAGTTTAAAATTCCAATTCGTCAGATCACAGGACAGTTTTGCTCAGGGCTAGACTGAGTAATATGATTAACTGTTAAATATATCCTTGTTCCCCTGTTTTTTCTCAGGCCATGTCATCTGTGCTTTGTTGTGGCCCTGTGTTTGACAACGTGGGTCTCTCTCCAGATGGCTACCTCTACAAGTGGCTGGATAACATCTTAGCCTGCCAGGACCTGCGGGTACACAGCTTATCATTCCTCACATACTATTCTCAAAACATTACGATAATAATGGCCATTTAATTGGCTTATTCTGAATCTGAATCTGTCATTTGTGTTTATATTATTGTTGTGCTGCCATGGAGTCCCAAATGCCTGGTTATCTCACACACACACACACACACACACACACACACACACACACACACACACACACACACACACACAGAGTCCCAAATATTGCATATAGGGCATGTACAGTACATCTTCATCACTGACTCATTTATTTGGTTTTAGCATATACTGCTTACTAAATTGCACACGATAAATGATTTCAAGTCATACACTGACTAGGATGCATGTCTGTTCTTTGAGTTTGAATTACTCAGAAGATGTGTGCACCTTTCAGCATATCTTCTAAGGAAATAGAAACATTGGAAGACTTTTGTGAGAAACTCTTAATTGTATAATCAGAATTGCAGCACATGTGGACAAGCAATGCACTTTAAAGTATCAAGTTGTGGAAGTTGTCAGTGGTTTAAAGAAAAGCTCGTCTCTGTTTACATCATCTTGAGCGTGATTACCGTGAGCAGAACTTTCAAACATTTCCTCTGTGCTGAGGAAATAAAAGAAAAGGACACTTGTTTCCTTGGCACTCACTTACTATGGAAGCCAAAGTCCAAATTGTCAATAAATGTTCCACAACATCAAATGAGATTAATATCAAATAGAGATTTTTTTTAAATGCTGTCATATTTCTTTAACTCGGCAATCAGTGTCCTCTTGAGCAAGGCAGTTTAATCATATTTAATAGTTATGTGCTGTATTTCAAAATGGCAAAGACAATTTCACGAGTAATTTGCTCCAAACCACATTTATTGAAATAGGCACAGCAGATGTTCCCGAAATATACTTAGTAAAATCATGTTTTCTTTGACGCTGACAAACAGCTATTTTAAACACTTATTTTGTTGATTTTTTTTTTAAATAAAACGTTCACACTAAAGAAAAGGTTCCACAAAAATATAAATGTCTTCCAGTGATTTTGACCTCAACAGATCTTAAAGATGAATCAGAATTATTTCAAAGTACAGTATGATGTTTCCTGTAGGTTCATCAGTTAGGTTGTGAGGTGGTGGTGCTGTTACTGGAACTGAACCCAGATCAGGCCAATCTGTTCAACTGGGCCATGGATCGCTGCTATACCAGCTCATACCAACTCGCCTCGGGCTGCTTCAAAGCCATTGCCATTGTCTGTGGAAGCAGGTGGGTTTGGGATTACATCAAAACCACAATCAGAAGTTTCATCTCATCTCATTATCTCTAGCCGCTTTATCCTGTTCTACAGGGTCGCAGGCAAGCTGGAGCCTATCCCAGCTGACTACAGGTGAAAGGCGGGGTACACCCTGGACAAGTCGCCAGGTCATCACAGGGCTGACACATAGACACAGACAACCATTCACACTCACATTCACACCTACGGTCAATTTAGAGTCACCAGTTAACCTAACCTGCATGTCTTTGGACTGTGGGGGAAACCGGAGCACCCGGAGGAAACCCACGCGGACACGGGAAGAACATGCAAACTCCACACAGAAAGTCCCTCGCCGGCCACGGGGCTCAAACCCAGGACCTTCTTGCTGTGAGGCGACAGCGCTAACCACTACACCACCGTGCCACCACAATCAGAAGTTTTATTCAGTAAATACACTGTATGGAAGAATGTGTTTCCTTATCATAACCTCTGTGAAGATAAACTACATGTGTCTAATAAATATTATTCTATCCATATTCACTGGATATGAGCAATCGCATGCTCTGATTGGCTACTCTACTACTAGGCTATCAGCTCATATACCGTGAGTAGAGAAAAACAAAATGGCGGCGCGTGTTGCTGAACCAACCGAGGACGAAATAAAAACTCCACTCGAAAACAAACCCCCCAAAAAAACAAAAAAAGAAGCAACAAAATATGGAATGAAAGTATTTGATAGTAAGAATGTATCTTTTTTGTTTTTCAAGAATTATTATTATTATTGCATTTTTCTCAAATTGCTCCTGTCATTTCGTTGGTTTGTTTACATTCTTCATATTTAAGCATTAAAATTTGTTGAATTTTTTTTTAGACTGGTTCAAAAGCTCAAAGAAGTTTGAAAATTACAGAACTGAAATGTCCAAGGAAGAATTAAATAAACGTCTAAAGCTATTCTATACCTCGGCACGACAGCAAGATGGCACTTTCTACAAAAAAAAATTAAAAAAACAATAACACTAAAGTCAATTCGTGCAGCCATCGATAGGTTTTTAAGAAGTCCGTCTAAGAGGAAAAGATTTTGTTGGACGTTTTGTATAAAGTTTTTATTGATCGAATCCAGCTTGCCTGCGACCCTGTAGAAGGATAAAGCGGCTAGGGATAATGAGATGTGATGAGATGAGAATTTGCAAAAATTAAAAATAAAAACACTCTGTTTCTCAAATTCCAGTGACTGTGGATAGAATAAAACAGTTATTCCAATCAATCTCGTTGTACATGGCTTATAGACAACTTGGTGCTACGCGCCTTGGCAGCTATCAGCTCATGTACGACTCGATTTTGTGGAATAATTCTTAAATATATTATAACGGTTACATTTGAAATGCATTACAGGCAGTCGTTGCGTTTACAACTAAGATGGTCTAAGAGAAGTCATGTGTCTAGGGTACTTGTTTTTCATATTTATAGCACCAAATATTCACTCTGAACTGTAACAGTGACATTTAACAACACCTCATGGTTTCCTTTCATGGAAACCAGGTCTGATTTACTTATGCAAAACTACTTTTGCATGTTGTCGCAGCATTCAAAGCAATGATGCAATCATGTGAATTTTAGAAAATCAACAGGCTTCTACAAGAGCTCCTGAGTTTGTGTAAACATTCACTATGTGATTGAATTCAGTGTAACTCATTCACATTGTAACTGGTGATTAGTTACTTTAATTTTATGTACAAATTATGGCAGAGTGACGTGATATTCAAACAAAGCAGAATAGATTAAGCAATATTTCAAAGACAAGTGTGTGTAATGAGTAATCGGGTGACTGGGAAGGGAAATAGGGGCCATGTGATTGGTTCGGAGACTGAATTCTGAGATTTGGCATTAGTAGTTGGTTGGTTTGTGATATGGAACTTGGAGTACAAGACGGTCTGAGACATGACATCTGGAAGTTATGAGAAGTCGTATTGACTCCAAACACCAGTCTATATGATGAAAATCAGCCCTCAAATGAAATATCACATTTTGAGTCACACTTCCCCTCCCCCAATATTACTATGAACTATACGAGTTATAAATAATTCAAAAACAGGTATTTTCTTACCTTCGTATTTGTGTCTGTGTGATGAAACATAAAATTTTAAGCCTTTTTTATCCCCCACTGGCTGAAAGGCCCGAAGGGGGATTATGTTGTGACGAAGTCTGTCCGTCTGTCTGTCCATCCGTCCTGGAAAGGGTTCTCACCTTCTGAAATCAACTCCTCTCACAATTTTTGGAGGAATTTCACGTAACTTGGCAAAACGCTTTGTTATAGGACAGTAATACGCATATTGCAATTTCATTTGCAATATATTGTAGCAGGGGATATTGTGCTCTCAGAGCACTCTTGTTTTTCAGCTTGCTAGAAAGGGATTTGCAAGTATTCCTACATAATCTGAGGAACGTTATTGTAGCTTGTGTTACAGGTGATTTTTGAAATCAGGTGAATCTGGATTCACCTAGGTGATTCTAGATTTACTTCGGTGAATTAGGTTGGCATTCTTAAAAGGGATTTTTTTTTGGGGGGGCAGTCTTATAAAGGAAGCAGAGCATTTCAACAACCACTCTCTAGTCACTTTTCACCCTCATTTCTCACTTACCCCCTTTGCATCTTCTGTCCTTTTATACATCTCTACCCAGAATTACGCTTACGTACTGTATATACTTGTCTTTCTAATTTAATTTGCTTCCCTCCCACTTTTTACTGTCCTTGCTGGGACTCGAACTCAGTTTTCAAAGTTTTCTGCTTTGAAGTTCACCACTACACTACGAAGGATTCAGTTGCATCTAAGAAAAACATTCCATTGGATGACCCAACCCTGAACCTAACCCTAATGCCGCTTTTCCACTACAAACGCGGCTGAGTCGGGCTGAGCCGTGCCGTGCTGAGTCGGGCTGAGCGGGGCTGTTGGAGTTGCATTTCGACTACAACCGCGCTGAACCGTGCTGGCTGGAAGTGGGTGGACACATTGGGTGGAGTTAGCGAAAGTGGGTGGACGTCAGGTGATGTCGTTAAGCAGCGCAAACAGTGACATCAGTGAGCTTCTAAGCGGTAGTCTCACGACCCGAATAGTAAACAAGAAACATGGAGGACATGGAGTCGTTAGTGTTGCTGGTCTTGGTGCTGTGGCTTGTTGTCACCGACAACGCGGACAGATACTGGCAAGAGCGTATAGATGAGGCGAGGCGCATAAGGCTTCAGAAATTCTCGTAATTCCTAATTCTTCTCCTTCCGGGTTTGCGGTGTTTACAGATCCCAGCGCGCTCGCGGGGCGTGTGTGGGCATGTGAGGACACTCCTCCTCACCAATCAGTGCACAGGGGAGTGTCTGCTCACGCCCCCAACCTCACTCAGCTCGCTTTGGCTCGCTTCAGCCCTACTCCAAAACCGTGCGAGTTTTAGGGGCTAAGCAGGGCTGAAGCGAGCTGAGTCGTGCTGGTTTTTGGTAGTCGAAACGCGAGCCGTGTCGGGCTGAAGTGAGCTGAAGTGAGCTGAAAAAGGGTAGTGGAAAAGGGCCATAAGTTCTAACTCTAGAATCACATTGGTGAATCCAGAGTCACCTGATTTCAAAAATCACCTGTGATGCTTGGGGCGGCACGGTGGTGTAGTGGTTAGCGCTGTCGCCTCACAGCAAGAAGGTCCGGGTTCGAGCCCCGTGGCTGGCAAGGGCCTTTCTGTGTGGAGTTTGCATGTTCTCCCCGTGTCCGCGTGGGTTTCCTCCGGGTGCTCCGGTTTCCCTCACAGTCCAAAGACATGCAGGTTAGGTTAACTGGTGACTCTAAATTGACCGTAGGTGTGAGTGTGAATGGTTGTCTGTGTCTATGTGTCAGCCCTGTGATGACCTGGCGACTTGTCCAGGGTGTACCCCGCCTTTCGCTCGTAGTCAGCTGGGATAGGCTCCAGCTTGCCTGCGACCCTGTAGAACAGGATAAAGCGGCTAGAGATAATGTGATGTGATGTGTGAAACGCGAGCCGTGTCGGGCTGAAGTGAGCTGAAGTGAGCTGAAAAAGGGTAGTGGAAAAGGGCCATAAGTTCTAACTCTAGAATCACATTGGTGAATCCAGAGTCACCTGATTTCAAAAATCACCTGTGATGCTTGGGGCGGCACGGTGGTGTAGTGGTTAGCGCTGTCGCCTCACAGCAAGAAGGTCCGGGTTCGAGCCCCGTGGCTGGCAAGGGCCTTTCTGTGTGGAGTTTGCATGTTCTCCCCGTGTCCGCGTGGGTTTCCTCCGGGTGCTCCGGTTTCCCTCACAGTCCAAAGACATGCAGGTTAGGTTAACTGGTGACTCTAAATTGACCGTAGGTGTGAGTGTGAATGGTTGTCTGTGTCTATGTGTCAGCCCTGTGATGACCTGGCGACTTGTCCAGGGTGTACCCCGCCTTTCGCTCGTAGTCAGCTGGGATAGGCTCCAGCTTGCCTGCGACCCTGTAGAACAGGATAAAGCGGCTAGAGATAATGAGATGAGATGAGACCTGTGACGCTTGCTTGCTTGAAGTATGCATTTCTAGTTCTTGTGGCATGTTGCATACTTTCACACAAAGAACTTCATTTCGTGTCATCTAAATGTACTGTAGCTAAATTCCATCACTGTGTGTGAACTCTTGGTATTAGCAGGGGTGTGTCCATAATAAGTATGGTTTGGACGGAGACTCTGTCACTTCCATGTCTCATATATAATGTGTACCGTGTTGTCTACATGTTTAGAATTATTGGTCTGAACGTCATGTTAATACTTTATTTTGGTTTTCCATGCAGAAATTACCCTTATGACATTGTGACCTTGCTGAACCTCATCCTCTTCAAAGCATCAAACAACAGCAGAGAGATCTATGAGATTTCTATGCAGTTAATGCAGGTGATTATGGATTATAAACACTCATCAGTGAAAAATATCAGTCGTTGTGGGATGTACCATGGACTAAAAATGTTGTGTACGTGCACGTTTGTGTATTCCATTGTATTAGCAGATTCTGGAGTCGAAGCTGTGTGTGTACTCTAAGAGGATAGTGGAAGAGAGAAGTAACGGGATTCTGTATGGTACGCACAAGCCTCTGCCCCCACTCTACAGTATCTCTGTAGGCCAGCTGTCTGCCCAACTTGCCAGGATGTACCCAGAACTTACCCTGCCCCTCTTCTCAGGTTAGTGATTAGTATGGTTATCTGTGTTAATGCATTATGCTTTTACAAAATACAGATCTCACATGATGAACGTTCCTGTTTTCTCTTTCATGATCTGTCACCTCCAGAGGTCAGCCAAAGGTTTCCCTCTACGCATTCCAACGGGAGGCAGGTGATGTTGACCTACTTGCTGCCGTGGCTCAGAAACATCGAGCTGGTGGACGGAGGTCTCCTGCCAGTTACCTCCAGCCCCGCCCACCAAGGAGAGGAGAAGAGAAGGCGGGGTCCCTGCATAGCCCCACCTTCATTACACCTCCCGGGTTCCGGATGGGGATCGGCACAGGCAACCTCGCTCGTCCTCAACAACCTTATGTTCATGACCGCCAAGGTAATGACATGCCCATGGCAACACTACATGATTTTACAAGAATAACCAAAATTTGTGTAAATAATACCTTTCAAGCAAGATTCCACCAAGATTCTTATTGGCTGTCAGCAGTAGAGACAATAACAATACAGACACAAGGAAAAAATTGCAGTCCTTTTGGAATTACCACACTCTCAGAAAATAAAGTACGGTACATTTATTGTAGCTTGAGTAGTACAACAGCTTGTCACTGGGGCAGTACCCTCTAAGGTACTTATTTGTACTCTTTATATACTGCTTGGGAACATATATGTACCTTTTCGGCCCTAAAAAGGTACACATAGTTACCCTGACGTGCAATAATGAGCCCTAAGGGGCATATCAGTGTAGATTGTACTTTGGGGATAGAAATGGACTCCTACTGCACCTCTATTTCTAACAGTGCAGGATTTCTGCATTAAATATGTCATATATATATCATCTCATTATCTCTAGCCGCTTTATCCTGTTCTAATATGTGCAATATGTGAAATAATCTTTTCTTCTTTTTTTTTTTGCTATTACAGTCATTTGTTGTCTTTGTTGTTATTTATTGTCCTTTGTGCTATTGTTGTTATTGTATGGTACATTGTCAATGAATGTGTGGAGTTATTTTTATATATTTATTTATTTATTTATTTGTGCGTGTGTGTACTAATTGCACCTTACGGGAATCTCATCTCATCTCATTATCTGTAGCCGCTTTATCCTGTTCTACAGGGTTGCAGGTAAGCTGGAGCCTATCCCAGCTGACTACGGGTGAAAGGCGGGGTACACCCTGGACAAGTTGCCAGGTCATCACAGGGCTGACACATAGACACAGACAACCATTCACACTCACATTCACACCTACGGTCAATTTAGAGTCACCAGTTAACCTAACCTGCATGTCTTTGGACTGTGGGGGAAACCGGAGCACCCGGAGGAAACCCACGCGGACAACATGCAAACTCTGCACAGAAGGGCCCTCGTCAGCCACGGGGCTCAAACCTGGACCTTCTTGCTGTGAGGCAACAAATATATATATATATATATATATATATATATATATATATATATATATATATATATATACAGGCATTGCCTAAATGCGGCACTCCCAATGAGTGTGAAATGTGTTAGTAAATAATCCCAGGTTATTTTTTAAAAAGCAAATTAAAAATAAGCACTGGATAAAAAAACAGCTATTTTATGTAAATAAAGATACAAATTTTATTGTCCAGTGATCAAGTGTTTGAGATACAGTGGGGCAAAAAAGTATTTAGTCAGCCACCAATTGTGCAAGTTCTCCCACTTAAAAAGATGAGAGAGGCCTGTAATTTTCATCATAGGTATACCTCAACTATGAGAGACAAAATGAGAAAAAAAAAATCCAGAAAATCCAGAAACAAAATTGTAGACCTGCACCAGGCTGGGAAGACTGAATCTGCAATAGGTAAGCAGCTTGGTGTGAAGAAATCAACTGTCGGAGCAATTATTAGAAAATGGAAGACATACAAGACCACTGATAATCTCCCTCGATCTGGGGCTCCACGCAAGATCTCACCCCGTGGGGTCAAAATGATCACAAGAACGGTGAGCAAAAATCCCAGAACCACACGGGGGGACCTAGTGAATGACCTGCAGAGAGCTGGGACCAAAGTAACAAAGGATACCATCAGTAACACACTACGCCTCCAGGGACTCAAATCCTGCAGTGCCAGACGTGTCCCCCTGCTTAAGCCAGTACATGTCCAGGCCCGTCTGAAGTTTGCTAGAGAGCATTTGGATGATCCGGAAGAGGATTGGGAGAATGTCATATGGTCAGATGAAACCAAAATAGAACTTTTTGGTAAAAACTCAACTTGTCATGTTTGGAGGAGAAAGAATGCTGAGTTGCATCCAAAGAACACCATACCTACTGTGAAGCATGGGGGTGGAAACATCATGCTTTGGGGCTGTTTTTCTGCAAAGGGACCAGGACGACTGATCCGTGTAAAGGAAAGAATGAATGGGGCCATGTATTGTGAGATTTTGAGTGAAAACCTCCTTCCATCAGCAAGGGCATTGAAGATGAAACGTGGCTGGGTCTTTCAGCATGACAATGATCCCAAACACACCGCCCGGGCAACGAAGGAGTGGCTTCGTAAGAAGCATTTCAAGGTCCTGGAGTGGCCTAGCCAGTCTCCAGATCTCAACCCCATAGAAAATCTTTGGAGGGAGTTGAAAGTCCGTGTTGCCCAGCGACAGCCCCAAAACATCACTGCTCTAGAGGAGATCTGCATGGAGGAATGGGCCAAAATACCAGCAACAGTGTGTGAAAACCTTGTGAAGACTTACAGAAAACATTTGACCTCTGTCATTGCCAACAAAGGGTATATAACAAAGTATTGAGATGAACTTTTGTTATTGACCAAATAGTTATTTTCCACCATAATTTGCAAATAAATTCTTTAAAAATCAGACAATGTGATTTTCTGGATTTTTTTTTCTCATTTTGTCTCTCATAGTTGAGGTATACCTATGATGAAAATTACAGGCCTCTCTCATCTTTTTAAGTGGGAGAACTTGCACAATTGGTGACTAACTAAATACTTTTTTGCCCCACTGTATGTTGTCTTGCATTTACGATCTGGTACCCTGTGGTGGTATGTCGTACGTACGTACGTACGGTACAGTCGCAAAAGCCATCAGAAATCAGGTCGATGCATTGCCATATTCTCTTAGGTATGAAGCTCCGCTATAAAATGTAGCCTGGTATTTACCAAAGGTAGGATTCAGACAACAGATCAAAATGGCTGCACCCCATATAGTGCAGTATATTGTACACTATTTTTTTTAAAGGTCCAATCTGTGCCCCTTAAGCATTTCTTTGGTTGTCCCTCTGGAACATTACAACAGAGTGATCCCCTTCCAAACTAGATCTTTTTTGGGCAGCAAAGAGCAAAGAAGGCTTTTCTCACATGCAGTTTTTACATGTGAAGAAAAGTATTTCCTTCACATATATACCATCTTGATAGGAAGCTAAGTTCAGAGCACAGGGCCAGCAATGATATTGGAGCAAAAAGACTTAAGAGCCTTGCTCAAGGGCCCAACAGTGGCATTCTGAAGCTTGAACCACCAACCTTTTGATCAGTATCCCAGAGCTTGAACCATTGAGCCATTGAACCATTTGTAAATATTCAAAGACCCTTGAACATCCCATTTCTAAGAGTATATGGTGAATAGAAAATGAATTCAAACACATCATATGTTTAAAAACAGTATGTGTAATAAAAAGTGCTTTACTTTCATATGGATGTGTGTGTCAGTATGGCGATGATGTCCCAGGCCTGGAGATGGAACAAGCTTGGAACGCTGTGGTCTGTAATGAGAAATGGAGCAGTAACCTCCGTACGACCTTGCAGTTCCTGATCAGCCTGTGTGGCGTCAGTAGCGACACCCTTCTCCTGCCACACGTGAGTCCTTTCTAACTACACATTCTGGGAATATCAGTCATGCTTAAACTGCATACTTACCTTTACTTCTCATAAGTGGAAGCATACATGTGTTTGTATTTGCACATTTGCAACACTAGGCTGTTAAGACTGCTGTTGTTCACAGTTGGCTGCTATTGTCAAAGTTGATGGGTGGAGGTAAGGATGAGTGTCATTCGTTATATAGCGTCTTCATCAACATGTTACTCAACACCTATTAGAACCAGCAGTCATGAGGTGCTCACATGACAACACAAGAATCCAAAGCAGGTCAAACAACAACGCAGGTCTATTTTCATGCAAACACAAGCATGACTTAAGGGTATAATGCTATATAGTATATATATATATATATATATATATATATTTAATTTGATTAAATCAATTTATTTCCTGTTCTCACCAGTTTCTATTTAAATCCACAGAAATTATGGGGCCTGCTCTGATATGGCTGAAGTGGCACAAAAAGCAGCAGCCACAGTGGCATTTCCAAATCCGCGCTGGCCAAAATATGTGTTTACATTCTCACGTGTTAACACTAATGCGGTATTTTCCTGACGTCAAGCCTGGACTAAAAGCTTTGTACCATTTCTAAAAACCTAATTACTTGTAGCATAAACAAGTACTTCACTGACTTTTCACCTACTAACTGACTGAATTATTTTATCAAACAGCGAAATGATTAACTATAGAGGATTTTCACTGACGTCATAGATTTTTGTTTTTCACGCAGCATCCGCCATATTGCTGGGCAAACAAAGAAACAGTCGCGACAGTTAATCATGAAAATCGAGATGACTGCAGTCAGTACAATCTGTCTGAAAGTATTACAAATTTATTTTATATCAGCAGATCGTGTTATAACCAAAAGCTGAAACATGCAGGCATCACAGATCCATATAATTTACCCACAAACGTATTTATTTATTATTTATTCTGCACTCTGCTCTCTCTCTCTCTCTCTCTCTCTCTCTCTGTATTCATGCGCACATACACTGCTTCAGAGGGTTTAATTGCAGAGGAGGAATTTCACTATGCTTGAGTCTTATTATTATTATTTTACCCACAAATGTATGTATTCCGTTTGAAAAGTGTTCGGCAACCAGCTACCGGATTTAGGACACTCCGACATCCTGAACTATTTGGCATTTGAGATTTCTAAATACACCGGATATGCTAAAGGCAGACAAAAGTACAGATGCCTACCAATATTGAGGCATGTTTCATGCTGGAACCTTATGGGAAATTCCCGATAAAGAAAAATACCTTATTATGACAAAGATAAGTTAGAAGTCAAACATTGACTTTTAATAGTAATAAACAAGCCAGGGCCTAGATCTAGCATATTTTATGGTGTTTAACCGAGTCTACATTATCAGTCCATAACAAACATGCTGCTAGTCGAGCCAAGCATTAGGTCTAATATTGCATCCAAAGCCCAGATCCAGAGCTCCATTTTAATGTTGCACGGAGCTTTCACACTAACCTGATATAAAATGTTCTCCACACACAGAAATGTTTTTATCATCTACTCTTCCTGTTTAACTGCAGCTTACCATTTTTCTCATCTTTCTGGGTTCACTGGGAAGTGGTGAAAAGTTAAACCAGGCTTATCTCCATGTCTGTTATTACATCCAAAAGCACTACAGGTCTCTGGCGTTGTTCATTTAGATGGAACTCCTACAGGTTTATCTGTAGATGTTTACTGAATCGGGCTTACAGTCACTCGTGTACTCTTGTGCTGGTTGTTTTCAAACACAAAGCTTGCCTGGCGACATGGCTGCATAAACAAATCCGCAGTTGCGATGATGTCACGTGAAAGTCCTCTATAGACCCTTTTCACTCACGTGACCTTCGTAAACGCGACCGCCATTTTGGACATGAAGAAATAACGGTTTATGGCACAGACCCTTTCGGTTCTCGCTCATCTAGCTGCTACAATGACTGCTTAGACTGCAACAATAATACCTAACACACATTTAAGTATCCGTCGTAAAGACGTGAAACTCGTCGAGTGACGAGTGTGTTCATTGATAAGCTAACACAATCTAAAAGTAGACATACCATCACACTGCCCTGGCGCTGTGTACAGTTTACCTTCTATGGTTTGTGCACTCACTATTTGCCATTACTTTCTCCAACCCAGTGTTCGAACTATGCCGATATTTTCGGGGGGTCCCTTTTTTTCCCTGGGGGGGGTGCTTGCGCTTGTCTCAGAGCGCGGATCTCCAAACACATGAGAAGCCTATCTTACGCACATATCATGCGGACTCCACACCTCCACACACGCATCGCGTCTGAAGTCATAACTCATCAGGGGAAATCGTGTCCGCATTGGCATGTTCAAAAAACAACCTCACGTCAACAATGATACCACACGCAAGAAAAAAAAAAACAGTCAGGCTACTCAACACATCTGATCCACAGCAGCACCAAAGCATCACTGGAAATCATGTCAACAACCAATCTTCCATTTCAACACGCATCAACAAACAAATGGCACCACAAACATGAACGAATCGGTCAGGCTACCGATTCCAAACCCACAGCAGACGAATAATTAAATGCATCTTACCTTAAAGCAGAATCGACCACAAAGGAAGTCTGTTGGCACACTTCCTTTCTACTAGTTTGTGTCCCCAACCTGGCAGCAGCAGTCGTTGTCATATCGGTTTACTTTATCTTTGATGTAAACACAACACTTCGGATATGCAAATGCTTCCCGTTACACACGATTGCTATGTCAATAAACATCATTTTGCCAATATTTTAGAGACCATCCATCTTCTCCGTCGGTCAGCATCTGTCGGGATCCGATAAAATGATAAATCTTGCCTTGTGTGTTGATGGTTACTACATCCAGGTGCACAACAATATAATGGCATGATGGAAGTCTTGCTGAAAGTAAAAACTTTTTTTGATGGCTGTATTCCTTTCGATGCTTTGCCGTCGTTCCTCGTTGTTGGCTGTGGTAGACTACTGGTAGTTCATGTCCAAAATGGCGGCCGCGTTTGTCGTGACGTCACGTGGGAAGGGTCTATAGAAGTTTGCTTCGAGCATTGTTGCAAAAGTTTGGGGAAGGCCCATTTATGGGTGTGTTGGTCAGATGTCCATAAACATTTGGTCGTATCATGTAAATGGCACGTCCCTGAATAAAAATTTCCAAAAGTCCGTGAGAAGTTAGTAAACACACTTACTGTAAGTGTAGTCATTCAGAAAGTTTTTTCAACATCTGAAAATCGAATCATCTTCTCAATGATGACTGGTGACACGATTGAATGGGAAGGTTAAAAAAAATCTACAACTCATCAGTACCTCAGTGCTACAATTGTGAAACCATTACGATTGAATTGAGGTCTCATCATAGGCTTAAAGCATACACACATGAACACAATTATAGAAAGTCACATATGGAACACCGTCAGTGATTGCCATTTTTCTTTTAAAAATCAAATGTTTCAAGTCCGTAATAACACCATCCCTTTTAATACCTTCATGTTAACCAATTCTTTTGTTCAGTCCACACAAAATTTGTAGTTTCATAATGTTTACTTGGCCTATTTACGTCTAGTTTCTCCCAGGGTATTTTGAACCCGTTGGTAATTAGGCAGTAGTCACAACACAGGAAATCACAGTGCAAACAAGCAAGAGGATAACCCAAATAACAAAGCAAGAAAGCAGACAAAGAGGCGAACATACACTATAAGGCCAAAAGTTTGTGGACAACTGCTCATCAGCCTTGTATGTGGTTCTTCCCTCAGCGTTTGCCACAGAGTTGGAAGCACTCAGTTGTATAGAAAATCTTTGTATGTTGTAGCATTACAATGTCTTTCGGTGGAATTAAGAGGCTTAAACAAGTTCCAGCATGACAATGCCCCTGTGCAGAAAGCAAGCTCCATAAAGACATGGTTTGCTTTTGTCAAGTTTGGTCTGGAAGAACGTGAGTGTCTTTCACAGAGCCCTGAACTCAACCCCACTGAACACCTTTGGGATGAACTAGAGCGCTGACTGAAACCCAGGCCTCTTCACCTAAGCTCACTAATGCTCTTGGAGCTGAATGATCACAAATCCCCCCACCCACACACCAAAATCTAATGGAAAGCCTTTCAAGAAGAGTGGAGGTTATTATAAGACCAAAAGAGGGACTAAATCTTGAATTGGATGTTCAGCAAGCACATATGGATGTGATGATTAGGTGTCTACAAAGTTTTGGCTATATAGTGTAGCATAAATTCAGGAGAATAACAAGTATCATAATTTACACAGCTGTAATGTTTGTCAAGACTTTGCAACGAATGAATGTTCTTTGGTGTGTATACACTCACTGGACGCTTTATTAGATGGTGTTTACATTAGACCGTATCCGTCTCGTTTTCGTCGCGGGTGCACTGTCCGTGCACATTAAAATGCCGGGAAACGACTCCACAGGCGGAACAACTTGAATCCGCCAGGGCCCACGTATTCAACCCAGTTCGTATCTGATCCGGTGCTGTGTAAACATTGAGGAACGAGGAAACGCAGTGCTGAGCTCTAGCTGACGTCGTCATTGGACAACGTCACTGTGACATCCACCTTCCTGATTTGCTGGCGTTGGGATCACACACACAGTGGCTCAGTCCCGAATCACTGCTCGTGCGCTTCACTCGCGCGCTCTATGAGCTGCGCAGGGCCGGAGTGCGCACCCTCCAGAGGGCACTCGCTGTTCAGGGCGGAGTGATTTGGAGCGCAGGAGGAAGCGCTGAGCCGTACTGAGGTTTATTTACACATTTCAACTTATTTACCTCCTTCAGGCGCTTAAACTCAGTGAGAATATGAACATCACAGCCAGGTGTGTTTATCTGCTGGAGAAGGTGTTCGCTTGCCATCCTTCCACTTGCAAGTGGTGAGTGACTTGCGCATGCCCGATATGCACTGGGATCATGTGACGTGCCGTCTAATTAGTCATGTGATTAGCGTATCCGTGTATTGGCGTTGCTGTGTGCACGCGAATCGTGTATTGGCGTTGCTGTGTGCACGCGAATCGTTTTAAAAACGTTAATCTGATGATCCGCTGATACGGTCTAATGTAAACACCGCCTAAGAGTCCTGTTCTTGGCTGGCAGGAGTGGAACTCAATGTGGCCATCTGCTGTTGCATGCTGAGATGCTTTTCTGCTCACCACGGTTGAAATGAGTGACTATATCCTTCCTGGCAGCTCGAATCAATCTGGCCATTTTCCTCTAACCTCTCTTATCAACGAGGCGTTTGATTCCACCCACAGAACTGTCACTCACTCACTCACTCAGTGGTTTTTGTTTTTCACACCATTCTGTGTAAACTCTACAGATTGTTGTGTGTGGAGATCAACAGCTTCTGAAATACTCAGACCAGTCCATCTAGCTCTGACACCCATCAGTCACAGAGATCACAATTATAAATAGGACCTTATGATGCAGCCCATATCTATTTCCCTTACTCTGTCTATCTCTCTTTGTCTCTCTTCAGATTAAGAAGGTGGTGATCTATCTGTGTCGGAACAACACCACCCAGACAATGGAAGAGCTCCTGTTTGAGCTCCAGCAGACTGACCCGGTCAACCCAATGGTGGTGCACTGTGACAATCCGCCGTTTTACCGCTTCTCAGCCACCAGCAAAATACCCACCGCCACTAATGGTATACACACACTATGAATTACAGCTGTCTTGAAATTTCAATTTAATATCTATTCAGAGGACCAAAAACATCGCACAACCATCCAGACAACCGATACTCATTCTCACTGCAAACTGAAAACCAACCTGTGACATCTCTACAGGTACGATGTCCAGCAGCAATACAGTTATCGCCATCCAGGAAAACATCTCTGACAACGATGACCCAAAAATAGCAAAAGAAAGTGAGGACAGGTACAGTATCAACACCTTCCTCATCACAAACATGCACATGCACTTAAATTATCTCCTGCTGTAATGGGAACGGAGTAACATAAGGACAATACCACCTACTAGAATTATTTTAAACATTTTAATTGCTGTAATGTGTGAAAAATTCCTGGCATGAAAGACTGCGTGCTATGTGTGTCTGTCTGCCATAGGCTCAGAAGTATGATGCGGGCTCATATCCGTCTGGAGTCTCGTTACAGCAACAGCTCCGGAGGCTCGTACGACGAGGAAAAAAGTGAGTGAACTTTAGTGAACTGTGCTGCTGTGTGCAGTGACAGATAGTGACAGATAAGTGACAGATATCCTCAGGCGTGAATGCAGCCTGAGGCCTGGTTTATAAGTCTGTGTTAATGTTTATTTGCATATTTGCCTTTTGGCGCTTAGGCAATGAACACACAGCAGTGGCGGCTGGTGGTCTTTGAAATAGGGGAAGCTCAGGTTTTTTTTTTTCTTCTTCTTATTTCAATGAAATTTTTCAGTTATTAATTATTTGTCAGTTTGTGGTAATTTATCTGTGAATTCTGCCATGTTCTACTCTGACTCTACCAAGTAAACTTAGGGTGTTTTCACACTTGGTCCCTTTCAGCCATCTAACCGAACTCAGATCGATGACTCAGCATTTTTTGCGCATATGTGAACACTCCAACCGTACCCAGACCCCTTTAAAGCGAACCGAACTGAGACCACCTCAGGAGGTGGTCTCAGTACGGTTCGCTAAAAATCAACGGTACGGTTCGCCTGACCTGCGCATTGTGAACAAAAAGCGCACCGGGTTCACTTCGCCTTTTTCACTGTAGTTTAACCTTCTTCGTTTGCCGTAGTTGGTCACGTGACTGTAGCAGGGAAACTCAACTTCCTTTTGGAACTTACCACAGCCGCTTTACAGTTCTCTGAACTTACTGACTGATGAGTCGGCCACAATAATATAACTATATATATATATATATATATCATCTCATCTCATTATCTCTAGCCGCTTTATCCTTCTACAGGGTCGCAGGCAAGCTGGAGCCTATCCCAGCTGACTACGGGCGAAAGGCGGGGTACACCCTGGACAAGTCGCCAGGTCATCACAGGGCTGACACATAGACACAGACAACCATTCACACTCACATTCACACCTACGGTCAATTTAGAGTCACCAGTTAACCTAACCTGCATGTCTTTGGACTGTGGGGGAAACCGGAGCACCCAGAGGAAACCCACGCGGACACGGGGAGAACATGCAAACTCCGCACAGAAAGGCCCTCACCGGCCCCGGGGCTCGAACCCAGGACATTCTTGCTGTGAGGCGACAGCGCTAACCACTACACCACCGTGCCGCCCTATATATATATATATATATATATATATATATATAATTTATTTTCCTTAATCCGCACTATTTTGATCAAAGAATACAGCAGGGCAAGCATGGCAGCAGACATTTTGATTCAAGAGAAAATTACCCAGAATTCCGTGCACTGGGGGTCTGAGGGCTCTAGAGGACCTGGTGTGAACAGAAAGAGGACTGAGGCCCCATCAAAGCTTAACTGGACCAGAAAGAGAACCCAGTCCTCTTTGTAATAAATTCACAGTGTGAACACAAAAAGAACCGAGTTCTTTTTCTGTTGGTCCACTTTTTGGTCCACTTAAAGAGGACTGAGTCTGGTTCCTTTAAAGGGGACCAGGTGTGAAAACACCCTTAAAGTGCACATCTTGGGTATACTTAGGAGCAAGATCAATGTAATTATCTTATTTTATATTAAACTTTGGTCAAATATCTGTCACATTTTGCATTTTGTGCAATTTTTTTTTACCTTGCGCAATACCAGAAAAATTCAGTTGAAATCAAGCCATTTGAGGCGAATTGGTCCGCCTCTGAAAAAACTTGCCATTTGGATTTCCCGGCAAACACTGATTTTCATGACGTCACGTGCGGGACGCCTCCTTCTGAATCCTACGTCAGTGCTGGTTTGTTTATGAGAAAACGACCTGGTGGCTTTCTGCAAATTTCTTCAACGTTATCACGTAATTATTAAAATGGTTAACAGATGTATCGTAGGAGGGTGTAGCAACACCAATCTTGATGGGATTAGTACTCATCGTTTTCCAAAAGACCGGACAATGAGAGAGAAATGGGAGCGCTTCGTGCGAGGCACCTGGAAAAAGCCGAGGACCAAGCAGAGCCGAGAAAAAGACCAAGAAAATTGGCAATTCACAAGTTGACTGTTGCTAGGGTAAGAAATAAGAGAGACTATACTCTAAATTAGGTGTTCCTGTGTTTGTGTGGTACACGGATAATGTTATTTATTGACACACACAAAAGTAAACAACACGAAAGCGCTGGGCGATAATATACTTACTTGACGCGTGTCAGGGCTTGAGATCTTGGAACCTGTCAAACACATTAAATGTATATACAACCCTGCTTAGCCAATTCCATGTGTGGAGCTTATGAAATCTTTCTTCTACAGTAGCCAGTCCTCTTCTAAATGAAGAAATATATCAATACATAATAGTAATTAGAAAAAATATGATTTATGTAACAATAGATCGATGAGCATTGATACATGAATCCACGGATTTAGAAGCTGAAGCTTTTAACTATCATCATTTCAATGCAAAATCGCTCGCTGCCAAACTTCGTCTACACAGACTGTGCACTGAACCCATGCAGGGTCTCTCAGTAGAGTGTGGATCGGGCCGATTTTTTTCTGTCCGAAACCGGCCCGCATCGACAGAGCGATGCTCGAAACCGACCCGAGTCCGAAAGGAATTGAGATATTTGTGCCCGAGCCCGACCGAAGCCCGAAGCCATTTAAATCACACTATTTTCATTAGCCTACTAAAGACCCATGTATTTTGTGTGGAAAGTTTGTGTGGTTTTATCAACAAACTGAAAAGGGCATTTTGAGTCATCAACACCTGCGAGCGCTTTAAGCGCACGCTTGGAGTAAGTCTGCCAGGCTCATGTAACCTACTCACTTAACCTAAGCAAACCAAAAATAACGGAACAGCAGAACAAATCCACAACATTCAGACAAAGGGTTCTGTTGACCTAATAAACACTAGGCCATTTAATGAAATTCAACAAATAATTGAAATGAAAATCCCGCTGTCTGTCTGCACACGTCATGAACACACACTCGCGTGTGCACCAAAATAACATAGCCACAATATTGCCGTAAAGCCATCACATAGCCTACAAACCTAACCAAGATATTATATGGGCCTAGGTCTGTAAATTAAATTAACTTCTGCTCCCAGCACGGTAACAATAGCCTATTGGCCAAACATAAATGGTTTAGGGGGATTAACAAAAACACTCACCATTCAAACAGGTAATTATTTACATTTACATGAGTCCATCCAAAGATTATGCTAATCCATATGCTTGTGGAGAAAAAGGATTGCATCAACGGTGGATGGCTTCAAGGCTGTCCTCCTCTGCTCAATTGCCCTGCCAGCAGCCCTGAAGTTGCACTCACTGCTGCTTCCATTGCACACTCAACTGCGCTGACCACGCTTTGTCGCTACATCAAATCCCGCGCACAGGCGAAACTGGTTTAGAGTGACTGCTTTTAAATTTACACATTAATTTTACACAAAGTCTTATCGTGAGCATACAGTATGTCCAAGCCCGACCTAAGCCCGAGCATAATTTCTAAATATTTGTTCGAGTCCGACTGAGCCCGTCGGGTTCCGACGGGTCCCGACGGGCTTCGATCGGGTTTCCATGCCTTGTCTCTCAGCCTGCTGGCGGTTCCACACGTGACGTCACGAATCTGGATCAGTCTGGCTCCAGACTCCCTTGGGATTTTTCCAGACGCGTTTTGTTATTTTATTTTTTTCTGCTGTAGACAGATGGCCTTGTGCAAAATTACCCTTCTGGATGAGTGTGTAAAGGGACGTACCCCACTAAATTGGTCCAGGTGGGATATGCACTTTAAGCGTGCACATGATCTTAAGTGTTCTTTGCTTTTCTCATGCTCTGTCAAAGTTGGCCAAATTTCCAAAACCCATTTTTGACCCAATAATCCATCCCTGGGATGGTTTCATTAAGAGACAAGGCCAACAGGACATTCTCTTGGTCAAAGCACTGCTAATTAACCAGTTTACTTTGTCATACCAAGACAGCTGAAATGAGCGATTGTGTAAATCGATTTTGGGCCTTGATCTGCTCTGTTGTTTAATGTTCAGCCTCTCCTCGTAAGAAAGAGCATCAGATGTCTTCTCTGAAATCAGGTCGACAACATTAGCAATGTCTGCCATTTTGCACAGCTACAGTACCAGCTCGCTAGATGGCTAGATTTCCTCTCTATTGTCTGGCTTAAAATAAACAGCCTTTCCTGAACCGAAACGAAAGCAAGTAGCAAACTCTCAAACTCTATATTTACAATTTTATTTACAGTATATACAAATGGAAATAGGAACTGTATATTGGTAGAAAAAGAACGAGAATGAGCAGCAGCTAGTCTCACGACTTCACTTGCCAGTATACTGCATGATGGGCTGAGCTTGAATCCCTCCGATGTGACGTATAATTTTAAAACGCTGTCAGTCACATGACATTCAAAAGAGATTTCAGAGTTCTTCCAATCATCATACAGAAGCCCAGCTTCCAGTCCCGTCTTACTGGCTTCCCTTGTAGCCGCTTCTGACACACAGTGAGATGATCACGTTATTGTATAATGGAGTATTTACAGTAAAGTACATGTACATCATGACACTGTGGTATATATATATATATATATATATATATAAAAATGGGCGGCACGGTGGTGTAGTGGTTAACGCTGTCGCCTCACAGCAAGAAGGTCCTGGGTTCGAGCCCCGTGGCCGGCGAGGGCCTTTCTGTGCGGAGTTTGCATGTTCTCCCCGTGTCCGCGTGGGTTTTCTCTGGGTGCTCCGGTTTCCCCCACAGTCCAAAGACATGCAGGTTAGGTTAACTGGTGACTCTAAATTGAGCGTAGGTGTGAATGTGAGTGTGAATGGTTGTCTGTGTCTATGTGTCAGCCCTGTGATGACCTGGCGACTTGTCCAGGGTGTACCCCGCCTTTCGCCCGTAGTCAGCTGGGATAGGCTCCAGCTTGCCTGCGACCCTGTAGAACAGGATAAAGCGGCTAGAGATAATGAGATGAGATGAGATAATATAAAAATTTTGACTTTCCCTGCCCTATCACAGGGAACCACTTGGAAGATTGTCACAGATAAAGAGGAGGTTGAAAAATCAGGGCAGCCATATATTATTATGCAATTTAATAAATAATATAATCAAGTTTTAGTTCATGTAGCATGTTTTTTAACGTGTTATTAAAAATATCAATTTGTCTTGTTCAAATAAACTGATTTAACTTGCTAATGTTGGCTAGCTAGCAAGTTAAACATCTTTGGTATCAGCCCATGAAGAAAATTACACACCAGAACTTTCGTAATAAATAAATTTTAATAATAAATTATAAGTCAAAAGGAAAAACACTTTAAAAGAATCAAGGTAGGGTTTTTTTTTTTCTTGATTATGCTTTTTTTTATTTATTTATTTATTTTAGTAGTTAATTTTGTTAATCCTATCTTGGTTAGCTGTTGCATGATTAACCTGTTCTCCTTCCACCTGTGATACACATTTACTGTATTCTTAAGAACTGTTAAATTGTCTGTTTATTTAGCATTAACTTCTTAAATATTGCAAAAATGTTCAAGACAATCCTTTTTCAGAAAGAAGTGGTTCTTTCTGAAATGGGCACAAATGGCACACCTGTCCGGGTTTAGACATAAACCAAGTAACACTCCATGACCTGAACGACTTCAAATCATCACATATTGGCTTTTATAGGCCATTTTCTTCTAAGAGCTGCGTAAAAGCTAGCATTAGCAGTACTGAAAAAATGTTAAATGGTATCATAAATATTCAGTAAAATGTACAAAATTTGCTATGCAGATGAGCCCCTCCCACCATATGCTGGTTGGCTAATGAATGTCCTGGAGACCAATCAGCCGTTGCCTTTGCCCATGCCGGCTAATGGAGGTTGCTGGGCCCCTCTGGTCGACTTCCTGCCCGAAACTGTGACCCCGCGTGGGCCGTTACACAGGTCAGATTACACTTTTCATGTACAGAGAACATACATGGTCATTAAACGCAGTTAAGCAGTTACTGCTACTGAGCGTTACTTGTTTACTGCAGCCGATATATATTTCTTCATTATCGCTCATTCAGAGGTCGAAAGGAATGAGGTTAGATGACCAAAAATGACAGGTTTGGTGTTTTCTATGAATAATGTTATGTGTCAAATTACATGTCTTGTGAATTACCAGAAACAGTTTCAAAAGTGCTTGAAGTCAGCATATTTAAGCCAAATTAAAGGCAGGTCAGGTCATGTAATGGTAAAATATGCAAGCATGTCATTCTCTCTTCATCATATAGATGCAATTTTTAAAGCAGTGCACACTGACCTGAAGACTGAGGACAAAGTAATTAAA